>NW_003852522.1:5148006-5166575 GCF_000181295.1 Otolemur garnettii
TATGTGGCCAGCGACCTACCCATTGAGCTACAGGCATCACACATTTGGGGCATTTGTGATCTGAAAACTACCTCTCTGTAAAGTCTCTACCGCCCTCTACTGGTTCAGTTTGTTTGCACCTGGGAAAGACCTTTTTTTAATGTGTTAAATTTTATTGGGGTTTTTTTTTTTAGTAATTTTTTTTTATTATTGTATCAGGTTAATTTGAGTGTATGAATAATTAGGTCATAATGTTTGTATTTGTTACTTAGAGTCCCTCTTATAATTGTGTCTCGCCCCCAAGAGGTATGCTATACACCTTAACATTGTGCCCCTTAAGTGAGAACACACCACCCTCCTCCTCCCCTCTCCCCGCTCCCTCATTCCTCATCCCCCACCTTGAATTGATTTGAGTTTTTCTCAAATCAAATTTGAGAAAAATTTGGGCTAAAATTTGTGGGCTAAATTTAGGTTTTTAAAAATAGATTTAGAGGATACAAGTGCATGAATGTAGTTGGTAGTGATGAAGTGGTGGCTTTTAGTGTAACCATCCCTGAATAATGTACATTGTACCTGAGGGGAGACCTTCATATTAGTAGTCTCCTACATTTCACCTGGTAGATGGTCTAGCCTGCTGCCAGCCACAAGGCTACTCACAGCAACATTAGATGTCACCTGGCTGGAGCGGAGCAGAACGCAGGGGTCAGCCTACCCCAGGTTAACTCCAATTTGGAGAAAGCTGTGAACATCATACTGGACATTGGACTCTTACAGGGATCCATGAACGATTTGGGAACAGACCCAAAATATGTAAAAACAAGGCATTTCCTCCCAAAAGGCAATACACTAGACGTTTACCATTTTCCCTCTCTTAGCCTCGTTCCCTCTTTTTTTTTTTTTTGGTAATCATCCCTGATTTGAGGGCTCCCCCCAGCCCCAGGCCAATTTAAGGTGCCTCTGGAAAAATTTTAAATGGCAGACGCCTCCTGGGGCAGTGCCAATGCCTGACAGGGTTCAGGTTTGAGGGAAGACCTCAGTCCTCACTTGCCCTTTCTTCCTTTCAATCAACATAGTGGGGGATGGTGAACCTCTCATGGCCCCCTTCCCTGGCCCAGATGACTTGACTGGGTCTGGCCAATCAAAGGGCTGCATCCCTCTGGCTACTGGGATTGGTTTAAAGATGGAGATAGGCCCATGACCTAACCTCATCCAGTAATTGACCCTGGGAGCTTTTCAGTTTTTCTTTTCTTTTCTTTTTTCTTTCTCTGTGTGTGTGTGTGACAGGTTCTCACTCTGTTGCTGCCCCAGGCTACAGTGCCATGCATCATAGCTCACAGCAACCTCAAACTCTTGGGTTCAAACCATCCTCTTATCTCAGTCTCCCAAGTAGCTGGGACTACAGACACCCACCATAACACCTGGCTATTTTTAGAGACAGAGTCTCACTTGGGCTCAGGCTGGTATTGAACTTCTGAGCTCAAGCAATCCACCCACCTCAGTCTCCCAGAGTGCTGGGATTACAGGCATAAGAGACCGTGTCTGACCTCTATTTTTTAATTGAAGTAAAATTCATTTCACATAAGATTAGCCATTACCCACATTAAAGAGTACAATTCAGTGGCATTTAGAATATTCACCACATTGTACAACCATCACCTCTAACTAGTTTCAAGACATTTTCATTATCCCAGGAAGAAGTCAAGTCCTCATTAAGAGTCGTTTCCCACTCCTCCTCCCCTCAGCCTCTGGCTACCCTGAATTTTTTGTTTGTTTGTTTGTTTCAAGACAGAGTCTCACTATGTCACTCTTGGTAGAGTGCTATGGCATCACAGCTCACAGCAACCTCCAACTCCTGGGCTTAAGCGATTCTCTTGCCTCAGCCTCCCAAGTAGCTGGGACTACAGGTGCCTGCCACGACGTCTGGCTACTTTTTGGTTGTGGTTATCATTGCTATTTTTTGTTGTTGTTGCAGTTGCCATTGTTGTTTAGCAGGCCCAGACCGAGTTCAAACCCGCCAGCCTCGGTGTATGTGGCCGGCGCCCTAACCACTGAGCTATGAGCGCTGAGCTGGCTACACTGAATTCACTCCTTGTCTTTGTGCCTCGGCCTGTTCTGGACATTTCATATAAACAGAGTCACACTGTGTGTCCGTCTGTGGCTGGCTTGTCTCACTGAGCACAATGTCCTCAAAGTCCATCCATATTGCAACCTGTGTCAGAGCCTCCTTCCTTTTTGTCACTGAATCATATGCCATTGGCGCCTACCCCACATTCTGTCAATCCATTCATCAACAGATGAATAGAACTTACAGTCAACTACCAAATTGTTTTCCTTAGTTACACCGTTTGACATCCCTCGTAGCAATGTATGAAGGTTATAATTACTTTGCATTCTCTGCAACACCTATTTTCCATAGGTGTTAGGGGTTTTTTGATTGCTTTGTTTTTCTTGATTATGGCCAACCTAGGGGCTGAGAAGTGGTCTCTTACTGCAGTTTTGATTTTCATTTCCATAATGACTAATGACATTGAGAGCCTTTTCATGTTGCACGTGGAGCTTTTAAGTTTACTTTTCAGCTTGGAGCATGCAAGCCTAGCATTGCTGGTGGCCCCTTCCCATCCATGAGGCAGACCAAAAGGACTGAGAGCCTGGCACTGGCAAGATCATCTGAAGCCTGGATATAGCCAGATCTGCAACCTGAGCCTTACCTTCAAAAGAATGTGTGGGTTTTGGTTCACAAATTTTTTTGTTTTGTGGATAATTTATTTGTTTATTTGTTTGTTTTTGGAGATAGGGTCTTGCTCTATTGTCCAGGCTGGAATGAAAGGCACAATCACAGCTCACTGCAGACTTGAACTCCTCAGTTCAAGCCATCCTCCTGCCTCAGCCTCCTTCGTAGCTGGAACTATAGGTGTGCACTACCATATCCAGATAACTTTTTTATGTTTTTAGAGACAGGGTCTCACTCTTGCTCAGCCTAGTCTCAAACTCTGATGTCAAGTGATCCTCCCACCTTCACCTCCCAAAGTGCTAGGACTACAGGCATTAACCAGAGTACTTGGCCTGGAGGTGAGGTACTGTCACCAAGAATCTTCCCTGCTGGGTACTAGGACCTGCCAAGGTCATGCAGATAGAATTACAGACTGGACAAGCACGCAGGCCTCCTGCTTACCTGCTGCATACATGCCCCAAGAAGAGGCTATGAGGATGGGTCAGTAAGGGTCAGAGGACAGATGCTAGGGACAGATTGTGCCCTGTGTTTACAGACAGAAAGTGATTTTCTAGATCTAGCTACATAAGCCAACAAAGGAGGGAAAGAAGTCTAGAGTCAAATGCTTCTGTATCTAACTCCCATTCTCCCCCAGAAGATCGTGAATTGAGGTTCTTAACTTTTAGGGCATCTAACACCCCTTCAGGGAATCTCTTGGAAGCCTAGCTCCTCTCCCCCAAAATACACCAAGACACCTAACATTTTGCAGATAATTTCTCAAGTTTAGAGAAACTACCCCTTCTTCCTCCATTACAATTCATTCTGGGGCCACAGGTGAAGAACTTCTGATCTGTAGAACAAGAAAGTCAGAAGAACCCAGAAGCTGGGGAACAGGATTCATGTTTACTTGTACTGCTGCCTCACTGTGGTACAAAGACCTTTCAGGGAAGGACAGATCTGGGTTCACATCCAGGCTGTGTGGCCTTGGGCAAGTCACTTGCACCCCTGAGCCACATCAATAAAATGAGAATATTCTTAATCTATCTGAAGTGGGCCTACATGATAATATGCTCGGACACCCATCTTTTGCAGACAACGTCAAGTGATCCATGGACATTACAACTAATCTGGGCTCCCCAGGTAGAGAACATCTTACTATGCCTTCCCCATCACTGACTAAGCTCTGGCTATAGTTCTTTTTGTCACTCCACCTTGCAAGCTTATTCCCATCTCAAGGGTTTCACACCTCCCGTTCCTTCTACCCAGAATGGTCTTGCCCTGCTGCTGATATGGCTGGTTTTCCTCATCATTGAGGGCTCGTCTGAAAAGTGCACTGTCCCTCACCAAATACCCATTCTTTAGAACACCACCACCTTTTATCTTTTCTTAATGGTGTTCATCAGTGTCTAGAAGTACTCTGTTCATGTATCATTTTATTCATTTGATACCTGTCTCCTTCACCAGAGCAGGGACTTTGAATGTCTTTGTTGTCTTATCTCCACAGAGTGCAAAGTCTGAAATACAGTAGAAACTCAATATATCCCCTTGTTGGCGGGATGGATGGATGTGTGGGTAAAAATAGATGAATGTGAAGGATGACTGAATGATTGGGATGGATAGATGAATAGACAAATGAATGGCTAAATGTAGAAGGATGGATAAGTGGATAATAAATGGATAGATAGTTCAATGGATCGATGGATACATTAATGAATGAATACATGGATAAAAAGATAGGCAAAAGGTGAAATAAAGAATCGATGGATAAATTAGTGGATGGGAGAATTAAAGGATAGGTGGGTAACTGACTCAATGGAAAGTTCAATAGATGGATAAGTGAATGGATGGATGGGTAGATGCATAAATTAATCAGTGGATGAATTAAAAGATGGATGGATGGATAAATTATTCAGTGGATAATTAAAGGGTGGACAGGTGGACTCTATGCTAAGTACCTGAAATACATTAGCTTGTTTTATCCACACAGAGGGAATGCCAAGAAGGAAGAAATATTTCTATTTTGCACAAAAGATGCTTGAGCTTTGGAGGCAGGAAAAACCAATTCCCCAAGATTACACAACTAGGAAATGGTGGAGCAGGGATTCAAACTTACCTCTGCCTCTCTCCAAGCCCTGTGTTCTTAACCACCATAAAAACCATCCGTTCCCCCACCATCCCCTACTGCTTTGAGACCCTGACCAACCTTACACCTCCTAGATGTCCATCCTTTCCCCACCAACCCTCACTGCTTTGAGAAGCTGTGCTGACCACCCTCATGCCTCCTAGATGTTCTCATGACTCCAAAGCATCCAATTGCCCAGACTGGGCCTGCCTGTTTTCTTCAGCTGTAAACCTGAAGACCCCACAAGTCCATGGGAGCATAAGAGGGTCTGTGAGGTCTCCACACACGTGTGTATGTGTAGAATGAGGTGTCTGGATGTCATGTCTGTTCTCTGGAATGTCCCCTAAGTACCAAGACATTGCTATGGCTGAAGACAGATCCAGGGAGTCTGCTAGTGACCAACAATATTTATCAGACGCTCAGAAGACAAGCTCCAGCTTGGTGAGGCCACATCACCCAGTCATCCTAGCACCTGATAATCTGGCTCCACCAGGTTGTATGACAATAGTCATGGGGAAGGTGTGGACATAGACGAGGGAATAAAAAAAGACGGGAGCAGGTCATGGAGGGGAGATGTGTGAGGCAGTCCCCCACGGTTATCAGAGATGTCATGACATCCACCCCCTGACTTGAGACAGGAGGGCAGGGAAGGGAGAACGGAGGTGGAGCCACATACTCCAGTCCTGGTCCAGGCCACCTTCCCTCAAGACACAGGCAGTCGGACAGTCACGAGGCTGGCCGGCTTCAGCAGTTCTTGTTGCCATTCTGGACTTCTATGTACGGCAGCCCCACAGGCCAAGTGTCCCGGGGCCAGTAGCGAACTTTGAGGGTTTCGCCCGGCATCTCATAGCTGGCGTCCAACAGGGCCAAGGTAACCATGCCATAAGGGAAGGTGATGCTGATGAGCACGTGCCTGTGGGCCACAGAAAGGCAGAAAGGGCACATGCCCGTGGCGTGGGAAGGGCAGGAAGGGCACAGGTGTCTCCAGCCTCACCCTGCTCCTTACTCCTTATGGAGCCTGATCATCCAAAGGGATCTTCTTGGTCTGGCCCTGGACTGAAACCTTCTCCCCTACTGCCAAGTCCCAGTATCTGGGTCTCCCCGCTCTGCCTCCGACCCTCATACTCCAGGCTCCTGCCCTGAGGCCCCCAGGCAGGTGCTTACCAGATGCTGTGAAGATAGAAGAAGTGAATCCGCTGCCAGAAACTGCAGAGCAGACGGTCACTGATCCAGCTGGCCAGGGCGACAGCCCACAGAACCACAGATACCTCGATCAGATGCCGAAGCTCCTTATCTTTGGTCCTAGAGAGGGAGGAATGCGACCTAGGACCTGACTCAGAGAGCAGCACCTGCAGGACTGATAGGAAACTTCCCCTTCTGAGATGAGGCTTGGAGGCTGGGAGAAAGAAAGGAGCACTCAGCAATGGGAGCAATGGGGGCTGATCCCTGATTAGAGCTGACATTTGCTGAGCATTTATAGGATGCCAGCTGTGAACTTCTAAAAGTCCCTAAGGGGGGGGAGGGGAGTGCGTTCTGCAATGATCTGTGAACAGGAGGCCCCGATTTCACCACGATGCAGCTTACCATGAACCCAGACTGCACTTGTACCCCATGAATATGTATGAAGAAAAAAATGGGGTAAAAATAAAATACAAAAAGCAAAATAAAAGAATACAAAGCAAAAAATATTATTTATAATGAAGGTGAACAACAGCAACAAAAATAGGCCATAATCCCAGCACTCTGGAAGGCCAAGACGGGAAAGTTGCTTGAGCTCAGGAGTTGGAGACCAGCCTGAGCAAAAGCAAGACCCCATCCCTACAAAAAATAGAAAAAAATTAGCCAGGCGCTGTGCTGGGCACCTGTAGTCCCAGCTACTCAGGAGGCTAAGGTAAGAGGATCGGTTGAGCCCCAGAGTTTAAGGTTTCAATGATACCACTGCACTCTAGCCAGGTGACAGATCAAGACCCTGTCTCAAAAATAGTTAACTAAATAAATATCATTCAGATATTAATTCTCTCCTCACAACAATCTTGGAGATGAAGCACTAACAGTGACCCTACGCCCTGCCCCAACACCAGGGTTATACAGCTAGTAAGTTGGCAGAGCCAAGATTTAAACCAAGTTTGTTTGAATAAAAATATTCTTAACCAACAAATATTTCTGTGCTTATATGTTTAGGGATATAGGTGTGTGTGCACCTGTGAATCAGGCATGAAAATTTATGTCTGTGTCTATGAGATGTGTATATCTCTGTGTGAGTGTGTGAGCCAGGGGCTATATTCCCTGGACACAAAATGTTGGGACAACTCAGATCAGAATCTGTGTTTCCCCTTACAACAGAGCTAACTTTAGTGTCCTGTGAGAAAAAGCCATATCTGAGATGGCAACTTCTTTGTAGTTAAAAGCACAGGCTCTGCCCATAGGGACAGTTTAAACATCAAAATGCATAATGAATAAAAACTGGTAAGATCTGAATAAAGTCTGTAGTCTAGTTGACAATACTGTAAATACTGTACCAACATCAATGTCTTCTTCTTTTTTTGAGACTGAGTCACACTTTCTTGCCCCCAGTAAAGCGTTGTGGTATCATAACTCACAGCAACTTCAAACACTTGGGCTCAAGTGATGTTCTTTCCTCAGCCCCCCATGTAAGTGGAACTGCAGGCCCATGACAATGCCTGGCTATTTTATTTTTAGAGACAGTTTCACTTTGTCCCCCTCAGGAGAGTGCAGTGGCATCACAGCTCACAGCAACCTCCAACTCCCGAGCCTAGGCAATTCTCTTAGCCTCAGCCTCCCAAGTAGCAGGGACCACAGGTGCCTGCCACAATGCCCGGCTATTTTTTTGTTGCAGTTTGGCTGGGGTTGGATTCAAACCCACCACCCTTGGTATATGGAGCTGGCGTGCTGCTCACTGAGCCACAGGCGCCGTCCATGCCTGGCTATTTTTTAGAGAGAGTCTTGTACTTGCTCGGGTTGGTATCAAACTCATGAGCTCAAGCAATTCACCCACCTCAGCCTCCCAGAGTGCTGGGATTACAGCTATGAGCCCCCATGCCTGGCCAATGCCCTCCTTTTGAAGTTGTGCCATGTTTACATAAGATGTTACCTTTGTGGGGTTTTTTTGTTTGTTTGTTTGTTTGTTTGTTTGCAGTTTTTGGCCAGGGTTGGGTTTGAACCCACCACCTCTGATGTATGGGGCCAGTGCCCTACTCCTGGAGCCACAGGCACCACCCAAGATGTTACCTTTGGAGGAAGCTGAGAGAAGGATGCATGGGACTCTGCTATCTTTGCAACTTGCTGTAACTCTGTTACTATTTCAAAATGAAAAGTCTGTAAAACAGAATAATGACTGTAATAAACTGAAATACTTTGGAGCTATAAAAATCCATGAGTTCATAATGATACCTTTTTATTTTTATTTAAATATGGAGCGCTTCATGAATTCACATGTCATCCTTGTACAGGGGCCAGGCTAATCTTCTCTGTATCGTTCCAATTTTAGTGTATGTGCTGCCAAAGCGAGCTCAATGAGACTTTTTAAAAAATCTGCTTTGTTGGGTGGTGCCTGTGGCTCAATGAGTAGGGCACTGGCCCCATATACTGAGGGTGGTGGGTTCAAACCCGGCCCTGGCCAAACTGCAACAACAACAACAACAAAAATAGCCAGGCATTGTGGCAGGTGCCTGTAGTCCCAGCTACTCGGAAGTCTGAGGCAAGAACATTGCCTAAGCTCAGGAGTTGGAGGTTGCTGTGAGCTGCGATGCCACAGCGCTCTACTGAGGGTGACAAAGTGAGACTCTGTCTTTAAAAAATAAATAAAAATAAATAAAAAATAAAATCTGCTTTGTTGGTCCCTACCAGAGATTGCTAAGGCACCAACTCAGAACTCTGGAAATTGGTAAATAAAGGGAAAGAATTAGTCATCTATCCTGCCTTTCTTGTTCAACTGTATTTCAATGTGGATAAAAAGTCCTTCTTGATGGGACAGCTCCAGAAGGAATAATAGAATCTGCAAATCACCCTTTTGCAACCCATGATAAGAAAATGGATTGAGGCAGCATCTATGGCTGCTGAAACCATTAGGTGAAAGATTGACAGAAAACTTTATAAGAAGGAACCTGGTGGCACCATGGAAACCAACTCGTCCCCTTCAACAACACTCCACATGGAACAATCACTCTACCAGGTTCTTCTAGGATGGAACAGGAAGACCTGGATCACTCATGAAATATTCCTGCGAAACAACCCCAAACACCTAAACCTACATCTGCTATATCTAATGATTAATTTGCAGTAAATACAAAAAAACAAAGAGGGAACATGTTAAAAGACACTGCAGTAAATAGCCAAATCTAGAACATGAATTATGCTACATGACAAACTGCTGGACTTCAGCAAAGAAATCAGAGGCATAAAGACAGGGAAGGAGGACAGGACTGAGGGACTGCTATATGATAAGAGACCTAAAAGACCATGTTCGGATTCCGATCTAAAAAACACCAGGTCTAAAGGGACATCTCTGAGAAACCGAAGGAATCTCCTATAAACTGAGTGTGGTTAACTGTGTTAGACATGCGTGAGACATATCTCCCATTTTCCAATCTGTACCTGTCCTTCCACTTCTCTCAGCCTTGTGCCCTGCAAGGTGACACGTGTGGGTCAAATCCACAGGCTCCCTTGTCCTTGAGCTTCCAGTTGGAATGGTCAATGCTTTCTATCTGGACAGGCCAATGTTTTCATTTGTGCTGGCCAATGGTTTCCAGTGGGTTGGCCAATGTTTTTCATTTGGGTAGGCCAGTGGTTTCCAGTCACTGGACAATGGTTTCCATTTGAGGTGGCAAATGTTTTCCATTTGGGGTGGCCAATGATTGTCAGTGGGTTGACCAGTGATTTCCAGTGGGTTGGCCAATGGTTTCCAGTTCAGTTGACCGATAAGGATCCCCACAGGAAACCAAAGCACTGGAGAAAAGTTTTTTTTAAGTCTGTATTTCCCTAACATCCTCCCTGTGGGGCTGCTGCCTTATGCTAGCAAAAACAGTGATTAGAGATCATAGTTATTCTTGCAATTATTCCTTCTTACCTCCCCTCCTATCACCCTCTGGCCCAGGGGAAGGAGTTAGTTGGGAAGCTGTGGCAAGAGGATAGCTTGAACTCAGGAGTTTAAAATTGCTGTTGTGAGTTAGGCTGATACCACAGCACTCTAGCTTGAGCAACAGAGTGAGACCTTGTCACAAAAAAAGGGATGGAGGTCAAATTCTGGCCTGCCACACATTAGTGGATGACCTTGAGGAGGGGATGTCCCCCCATGAGCAGAGCTCAATGCCTGGAGGAGCTCAGCTGTATGTGGGAAAGGGAGCTGGCAGCACTCTCGTGCTCCCGGCTCCGCAGCACACTCACTTCTTGTACTCCTGGCACACGATGTAGAGGATGTGCAGGCCAACGGTGTTAAGGGCGTAGGCGTTGACTGTGGGCCGCAGGAAGGATAGCAAGGTGCTGACCATGGTGGTGACGAGGACCAGGGAGATGAACTGGGTCCTAGGAGAAAGGAGCTCAGCTGTATGTGGGAAAGGGATATCCTGAGGGATTTAGAGGCATTCACTCAGAGACCTGGTGGCTGACGTGGGTGAGAAACAGGAATGGTTCTGGGGAAACCAGCTAGGTTCCAAAGAGGGTCCTGAGTTTCCCAGGTGGACTCAGCAGAGGTTCCCTGAGCAACACAGCAGGACTCCATCTCTACAAAAGCTTAGAAAAATCATCCAGGCATGGAGGTATATGCCTGTAGTCCTAGCTACTCAGGATGATTGCCTGAGCCCAGGAGTTCCAGGCTACAGTAAGCTGTGATGATGCCACTGTGCTCCAGCCTTGGAACAAAAGAGAGGTCTTGTCTCAAATAAATAAGTAAATAAAATAAAAAGAAAAGAAGACCCAGGTAGAGTTGGGGAGCATGAGGAGAGTTGGTGATGCTCCCAGGTAAGGCAACTGGGGAGCCCGGGGGGCTGGAAGGAAGGATCTCTGGGCCAGGTGAATTTAAGAGAAGTTAAACAATGGTTTTTAGATATACCAAGGGATTAAGGAAGGATTACAGGGACCTCAGGGGTGATTGGGGTGAGGTGGAATGTCCTGGAAGGCTCACCTCAAGAAGAAGGTTTCAGAAGGGATTGGGGTGGGGTGGATTTAGGGGGCCTAGGAGAATCAGATGAATGCTTCCAGGAAGCATAGGCAGGGGAAGGGGGTGGGTAGGATCCCAGGTAAGCTTAAGCACTGGGCCCTGGGACATTCCTCCTACCCCAGGAGGCTCAGACGGGGTCTAGAGAAAGTCTCAGGTTGTCTGGGTGAGAAAAGGGAGGAATTCCAAGAAACTGAGTAAGATCAGGAGAGGGTGATTGGAAGCCCAAGGAAATCAGGATACATCCAGATGGATCAGGGTGGTCAGGGAAGGGATTCCAAGAGCCCCAACAGGATTACAGAGGGGACCCATGAGGCCCCAGTGAACTCAAGCAGGGTCAACTGAGGACTTGGGCTTTACCCTGCCCAAACAGCCAATACCTGTTCCCCCTAAGGAAGGCAGGGAAGTAGCAGCGGGGCATCCATATGCTGTAGCCACCACCCAGCAGCCAGAGGATGGCAATCTCATCTAGCAGCTGGCCCAGGAAACTCAGCGTCATGTGGAAGTACATGGAGAACAGGCCTGAAGTGGCAGACGCAAAAGCAGAAAGTCAGAGGCTTACCATCCCCCCCCCACTGCCCCCGCCATCACAGCCCCCACATGCCTACCTATGACCATGAAGAGGGTCACGATGCCGTAGACAAAGCGAGAGCGTTTCTGGGCGTAGGGATGCATCAAGAACATCATGAGCGGCCCAAAGATGAAGAAGGAGATATTGCTGAACTGTAACACAGGGAGACAAGAAGAGAGGGTCTGTCAGACGGGGGAGAACCGGGCTGCACAGGGGGACACGGACAGGGGGCCTGTCAGACGGGGAGGACTGGGCTGCACAGGGAGACATGGACAGAGGGGGCCTGTCAGACAGGGAGGACTGGGCTCCACAGCGGGACATGGAGAGGGCCTGTCAGATGGGGGAGTGACTGTGCTGCAGAAGGAGAACTGCCCTCTGTCCAAAACCTGAGTTAACAGCAGCTAGTCTCCTGGTGCATTTCAAAGTGGCAACAACTCATATGTCAACCTTTCAACTGACCTTGACTGTCTACTGGTCATCAGTAGCTCAGTTACTTGGCCAAGTACAGTGGCTCATGACAATAATCCTAGCACTTTGGGAGGCTGAAGCAGGAAGATCACTTGAAACCATGAGTCAGAGCCTGGGCAACATACCGTGTTTCCCCCAAAATAAGACACTGTCTTATATATTTTTTTTTCTCAAGAATACACACTAGGGCTTATTTTCAGGGGATGCCTTATTTTTATTAAGTATAATACAACAATCTACATTTATTCAAATACAGTTAAGTCATCTTCTTCTGGAACCTGACAGGGGAGCCAACCTTGTTGGTGGGGCTGGTGCTAGTGATGCGTGAACTCCTTTCCCCTAGCCGTTCACTCGTGCGCAATAGTTACCTGACGGCAGTTACCGCACACACACCTGTGCAAGTGTGAACGGCCCAGAGAAAGGAGCTGTGGTAGGTAAAAGGTATTCCAGTCTTCCTTACCACTCAGCCTCGAAATGCATGGCATATCTGCATAGCCATGCCCATCACTAGGTCTTATTATCAGGCAGGGTAGGGCTTATATTTAACAAATGCATAGAAATCCTGCTAGGGCTTATTTTTTTGGGTAGGTCTTATTTTTGGGGAAACACAGTAGATTCCTGTCTCTAGAAAATTAGAAATATTAGCCAGGCATGGTAGCATGCGCCTGTAGTCACAGCTCCCAGGGAGCCCAGGAGTGGGAGGCTACAGTGAGCAATGATAATCACACTGCACTCTAACCTGGGCAATAAAGGGAGGCAAAGACCCTGCCCCTAAAAAAATTTAAAATCACGTATTCAGTCCATTATTCTATTCATTCACTGCATGTGACTGCTTTCCTTTAGAAATAGTATCTCCCAGGTTTTGGCTGGGCACATGTGACCTGGTCTGGCCAATGGGTAAAAATGTAAATGACATTTACTATTTCCAGGTTAGTCCTTAAGGGGAAAGAGCTCCATTAAATAAGGCTTTTCCTCTAGTCCTCTTTTCCCTTCCTGTGGTATGGAGGTCATGATTGGTCCTTGGCCTTATAGACAAGAAAAGACAACACAATATCCCCTTGACTTGTTTCTAACAAACAACATGAAGCAGAAGTAATGCTCTGTGACTTCTGAGGTCAAGTTATAAAACGGACTGTGGATTCCACCTTACTCTATCTCAGAGAATAAGACTTTTAGGCTAGGTACAGTGGCTCACAGCAGTTTGGGAGGCTGAGGAAGGAAAATAAACCCTGGAATTTTAGACTAGCCTGGTTAACATATAAAGACCCTGTCTCTACAAAAACAAACAAACAAAAACCACTTTTTTTCTGATGTAACCCGAAATTATTTTTACAAATTAATATTAGGATATACACAATTGAGTTACATTGTTTGCATCTGTTAGGTATCAAAAGAAAATTGCTTATGAATTAGCTAGGCATGGTGGTGTATGCTCAGCTACTCAGGAGGCTGGGGCAGGAAGATTGCTTAAGCCCAGGATTTTGAGGCTGCAGTGAACTATGATCACACCACTGCACACCAGACTGGGCAACAGAGTGAGACCCTGCCTCAAAGTTTTAAAAAAAGACCATGCAATATAACTGGCTACCCTTAAAGCACCCATGCTGGAGGGATCACATAAGGCAGCAGCTCTCAACCTGTGGGTTGCGACCCCTTTGGACTCTATTAAAGGTTTGCAGCATTAGGTTGAGAACCACTGACATAGGGAGATCACACACAGATAGAGAGAAATTCTGAAAGAGCCCCAGCTGTTTGATTCTTCCAAGTACCTTCTTCCTACCCTTCAAGCTGAATGCCCCAACTGATGCAGAGATAACCTATACATGCCAAGCCATACTCAGATTACAGACCCAAAGGCAAAATAAAATGTGTCATAGTTTCAAGCCACTAAATTTTAGGATGATTCATTATGCAGCATGAACTTTCTGATATAAAGAAAATATTACTGTGGGTTGAGGTGGCCAGGAAAAGCTTCCCCAGGGAGGAAGAGGGGAATAGTGTCTACAGAATATGGCTGCACTTGTTTAGAATCCCATGATTGATATGGTTACCAGGGGATTAATTTCCTGTTCCCCTATAATTCAACACCTACTATGTTCCAGGCTCCAGGCAAAATATTAACTCATCCTCAAAAAGATCCATCCAAGTAAGTATTAGACTAACCATACAATAGAAGAAAATACTCAGTATTGGAGGGGTCAGATGCATCCAGCACCATTGCCTAGCCAGTTATGGAGAATCCAGGATTTGAAATCAGATCCCAAGGACATGTGACTGTTTTATGAGAAGGATCAGAGCTCTGTTTTCATGGCAGAAGAAGCTGTTGACTAGGTGTCAATAAGTGATTGGTAAATAACAAATAAATCAAAGTAGTCGCCATCAGTAAGACTACCAAGAACATGGCAGTTATCAGGAGAGAGCGGAGGCTGAGTACTTTGTGCTGCACAGAGGGACCACTTCCACCTTATACGGTCACAGAACAGCAGGGGCCAGAGGTGGAAATCTGGACCAGACAGGGCAGCCTCACTGAGCAGCTAAGAACGGGAGTTGCATCTGAGGTGATCTCAGCAGGAGCAACTACCTATGGGTGGATTTCCAGAGGAACTGTGACACCAAGAGGTGGTTAGAGCAGTATCGGAACACCAAGGAAGCTGATTCCAAGCAAAAACCAGCTTCCGTCTACGGCTGAAGCTTCTTCCCAGCTTGCATGGTCTCTAGGAGAACCTGCATCATCTCTTTATCTAGCCTTCCTCTAAGAATTCTGAAGTTTTAACTGTGGACATCAGATTTGAGGGAACAGCAAATAATGACTATGGACAAGAGTAGCAGGGGGCCACAGCACACTGATGAAGGAATGAGACATATCCTGCAAGATGGCCTGATATTCACTGGTACCTTTAAGGCTTTTGATAAGCACATGGATTTGATCCTCTGCGATTTTGATGAGTTCAGAAGGATCAAGTCAGCCAGAGCATGAAGAAAAGAGGGTCTGGGTTCTGATGTTGCTGCATGGGGAGACCTTGGTATCCATGACTGTGGAGAGGCCAGCCTCCCCACCCTGCCCAAAGATGCTGGCACTACTTGAGTACCACTTTCTGGAGCTGCAAGAGGGCTGGGGTTGGCAGAGCAGCCAGCAAAGGAAAACAATCATCCTTCTTCCTCATTAGCCAAACTGTGACTGTAACGTGCATCCTACAGAAAGCCCAGGCCCAGACCAGGAAGGGAAATATAAGTCAACCTGATTCTCCCCTTTCTTCTACACTAGGAGAATATTTTTTTAAGCTGAGCATATGGCCACTTGGCTAAAGACTACATTTCACAGATTCCCTTGCAGCTACACATGACCATGTGACCAAGTTCTGATGAAAAATACGTAAAAGCAAAAGGGTAGAGTGTGGCTTCTAAATTGTACCCCTCCTTTCCTCTCATTTCTGTGGCGTGCAGATGGGATGAGGTGGCTTTTTGGACCCTACAGATGAAGGCAATGGCCTAGAGATGACAGAGCTAGGTCTTTGGCACCAGAGAGTTTTCACATGAGTCTTGGAAACTTATGATGAGATGTTATGTAAAAGAGAAATAAATTTCTGTCTTCATTAAACCACAATTATTTTAAGACTCAGCTACATCTGCTGAATGTATACCTTAAGTATACATACCCCATTTCTTTTTTGCTAAATAAACCCAAATTTTGTTCGAGCATCAGGAAGAAGGCTGGGTGCAATGGCTCATACCCGTAATCCTAGCACTCTGGGAGGCCAAGGCAGATGGATTGCCTGAGCTCACGAGTTTGAAACCAGCCTGAGAAAGAACGAGACCTCATCTCTAAAAGTAGCTGGGCATTGTGGCAGATGCTTATAGCCCATAGTCCCAGCTACTTGGGGGACTGAGACAAGAGGATGGCTTGATCCCAAGAGTTTGTGGTTGCTGTGAGCTATGATGCCACAGCACTCTACCAAGGGCAACAAAGTGAGACTCTGTGTCAAAAACAAAAAAGAAAGAAAGGGTCAGGAAGCCATGGCCTTCAGATGCAAGACTTAATTCCAAGGCATGAGTCATTTCCATTGCTAATATTTGCTTAAGAAAAGAGTGTGTGGGCTTGGCGCCTGTGGCTCAAGTGGCTAAAGCGCCAGCCACATACACCTAAAGTGGCGGGTTCAAATCCAGCCCCGGCCCGCCAAACAACAATGATGGCTGCAACCAAAAAGTAGCTGGGTGTTGTGGCGGGCGCCTGTGATCCCAGCTACCTGGGAGGCGGAGGCAGGAGACTCACTTGAGCCCAGGAGTTGGAGGTTGCTGTGAGCTGTGATGCCACGGCACTCTACCCAGGGGGACAGCTTGAGGCTCTGTCTCAAAAAAAAGAAAGAAAAAGAAAAAGGTGTGTGATCGAATTCTGACCAATGAGACATGAGAGAAAGTCTGATGAGAGGCTTCTGGGAAAGTTCTTTATATTAAAATCTGGCTTAGTGAAAAAAAAATTGGATATTGCTGTGATGTTTAAGATGTGGCAGCTGTTTTTGCAAACATGAGGAAAAAAGACTAAGAGCAAACACAAATTCTCAAGGACAACAGTTCCCAAACATGTTGGTCTCAAGAACCTATTATATTCTTTTCTTTTTTTTTTTTTTGGAGACACTGTCTCAAGCTGTTGCACTGGGTAGAGTGCCGTGGTGTCACAGCTCACAGGAACCTCAAACTCTAGGGATCAACCGATTCTCTTGCCTCAGCCTCCCAAGTAGGTGGGACTGTAGGCGCCCACCACAAAACCTGGCTATATTTTTCTTGCAGTTGTCATTGTTGTTTTAGCTGGCCTGGGCTGGGTTTGAACCCACCAGCCCTGGTGTATGTGGCCAGTGCCCTACCCACTGAGCTACAGGTGCTGCCCTATAGTCTTATGTATTATCAAGGACCCCAAAGAGTTTTTGCTGATGCAAATTATATCTATCAAGATTTACTACATTAGGGCGGTGGTCAGCATTTTGGAAGGCCAAGGTGGGAATGTAGCCAGACATGATGGTGTTTACCTGTAGCCTCAGCTACTCTGGGGGCTAAGGTGGGTATGAGGATCGCTTGAGCCCAGGAGTTTGAGATTGCAGTGAGCTATGATGACACTCCAGCTTAGGAGACAGAGCAAGAACCCTGTCTAGAAAAAAAAAGACAGAGCTCAGTGGTGGCTGTGGGGAAATCATTCAGAGAATGTAAGATCAGTATCCATGCATCAAATAACAGGGCAACTGGGAACTACACAGTTCCCAAACCACACGTCTGCCTGATTCTAGGACAGCCCTCGGCTCTCCATAATTGTGATTGTGAAACACACTCAAAGATCACAATTTGAGGATCTTGCTCAAGTGTCATGGGTGAACTAGTGCTTCAGCCCATATCTCCACTTTTATCCTTGATTTCTACCTTGGTTCTTGTTTGTGGTACCTGCCAATAGACAAGGTCTATTGATAGATATCATTTATATCAACAGAAACTCTTTGGGATCCTCAATAATATGTAAGAATATAAAAGGGTCTTGAGAATATGAATGTTTGGGAATTGTTGTCCTTGAGAATTTGTGTTTGCTCTCAGACTTTCCTTGTGGTCAGAAAATAGCTGCCACATCTTAAACATCATAGCAACATCCAAAGGCCAGATTTCAATAGACAGAACTTTCCCAGAAGCCTTCCATCAGGCTTTCCCTCATGTCTCCTTGGCCAGAATGTATTTATTTATTTATTTATTTCTGAGACAGAGTCTCACTTTGTTGCCCTTGGTAGAGTGGTGTGGCATCACGGCTCACAGCAACCTCCAACTCTTGGGCTTAAGCAATTCTTGCCTCAGCCTCCCAAGTAGCTGGGACAACAGGCACCCACCACAATGCCTGGCTATTTTTTTGTTTGTTTGTTTGTTTTAGTTGTCATTGTTGTTTGGCAAGCCAGGGCTGGATGCGAACCCGCCAGCTCTGCTGTAGTGGCTGACATCCAAGCCACTGAGCTACAGGTGCTGAGTCATCATTGATGAGAATTTTATCATACATGCTTCTCTTATGCAATCAGTAGCATTGGAAATATTTCCAGATCAGCTATCCCAGAACACACAGGTATCTTCCCCAGGACTGGCTGTTTATGTCATAAGAACCCACCCTACTGGACGAGACACCCAGCTATGCCAGTTAGATTATCTCTTTTGGAAAGTTGTGACTTGGAGCAGATACACAGCCTAGGAGTCACTAAAATTGAGTCACTCCATTGGAAACTCTCAAAAGAAGCCTTTGAATGCTGTTGTAAGATTTAGGAGGTGGCAGCTGTCATGCAACTATGAGAGTCTAAGGCAGAGAGCAAAGCAAACATGCAGGACCGGCTCGGCACCTATGGCTCAAGTGGCTAAGGCACCAGCCACATACACCAAAGGTGGCGGGTTTGAATCCAGCCCCGGCCTGCCAAAAACAACAATGACAGCTGCAACCAAAAAATAGCCCGGTGTTGTGGCAGGCGCCTGTGGTCCCAGCTAATTGGGAGGTGGAGGCAGGAGACTCGCTTGAGCCCAGGAGTTGGAGGTTGCT
>NW_003852522.1:5166650-5173438 GCF_000181295.1 Otolemur garnettii
AAAAAAAAAAAAAAAAAAAAATATGCAGGACCAACATATACTTTCTGCAGAGCCACCACGGGCCTCAACCTTCCCTTTCTTCCTCCAGAGCCACCACGGGCCTCAGCCTTCCCTAGAAAGTGCTTATTCCATTTCTAAGATGACCCAAATCCCAGTATCTTTCCACTGCACTATCTACTTTTCTTTTTAGTTCATGTTTAACTATTAACTCATATATAATTACTTGCCTTCTGGTTTATTGAATCAGTAAATTAGACATTTGCCACAGTAATGCTAGCAAGTGTCTGGCCATAAAAACTCCAGCACTGAATTTATCCAAAGGACGCTCTCAGGGAAGGCAACTAATTCTACCATTCTCCTCCAGCTTACCCCACTCTCTCTTATGTCTGTTCCTCTTGGGAGGGGTATAAGACTTCTTCCTTTTCATAGCATCACCATGAAGTGTTAACACAAGATGAAGAGTGGGCTTCTTTCGAAGGCTGTAGTCAGACAGAGTATGTCCATCTTCCAGTTGCTTGGCAGCAAAAATTAGTCTTTGCTGATCAAGAGGAACTCCTTTCTTATCCTGGATCTAGGCTTTTACATTTTCTATTGTGACCTCAAAAGTGATGGTCTTCCCTATATGGGTTTTTACACAAATCTGTATCTTGGTGGAGGTTCCACTGCAGATGGTGCATTTGGAAAAACCATTATCTACATTTTTGAGTAAGTTTTTTCTTCTTTTGTCTAAGCTAGCTTTCTATTGCTTGGATCCAACAGAGCCATCACCACCAGTGTATGGGCAAAGGCCCTTTTGGTACAAACAGCAAGAAATGATTGTGGTGAACTTATACTATAAAAGTAGAGCTAGCAAGTGTATAATAGATACGTTATTTATTATTATTATTATTTTTTTTTTTTTGAGACGGAGCCTCAAGCTATCCCCCTGGGTAGAGTGCCATGGCATCACGCTCACAGCAACCTCCAACTCCTGGGCTCAAGCGAGTCTCCTGCCTCAGCCTCCCAAGTAGCTGGGACCACAGGAGCCCGCTACAACGCCTGGCCATTTTTTGGTTGCAGCCATCATTGTTGTTTGGCGGGCCCAGGCTGGGGATTCCAACCCGCCACCTTAGGTGTATGTGGCTGGCGCCTTAACCGCTTGAGCCAGAGGCACCAAGCTGCGTTATTTATTATTTATTAAGTATGTGGGTGCACACACTTCATTCATTCATTGTGGCCATGCTTATTCATGACGGGAATGGGGACATGCGCTCAAAGACCCTAACTCAAGGAGAACCAGACGCCTGGGCAGCTCTGTGTGTCTAGGGCAATGGTTTTCGATTTATGTGCTATGAGTGGATCTATGGCACCATGAAAATTTTTGAAGGTCATTAATTAAATTATGTTCAAAAGAAGTTCAAAGCACAGTAATTATATTCTATTTTTTTTTACTCTTTTGTTTTTTGATTGACATAATGTAAGTGTGCCAGGGAAGTTTAACTATATGTTCAAGTATGCAAGAGATACAAAAGGTTGAAAACCACTGCTCTAGAGGACAATCTTTCCAGGGAGCACTTTCACTGACCACCAAGACCTCCCCAGCAGGGAGGGCTAATGGTTGTTGCTGTGGTTTGGATGTCTGTCCCCTCAAACATCAAGTTGAAATTTGATCCCCAGTGTTGGAAGTAGGGCCTGGTGGAAGGTGTTATCATGGTGGTGGATCCTTCATGAACAGATAAATGCCTACCCTGGGAGAGCTGAGGGCTGTCCTAAAATCAGCCTAGAATCTCTCCCCTTACCTTGCCCTCACCCTGCCCCTTTAAGTGGAAGCAGCCCAAGCCCATCACCAGATTCCTAATCTTACAGCTAGCAGAATCGTGACCCAAGAAAAAAATTTTTCTTTATAAACTTACCCAGCCTTGGGTATTCCTTTATAACAACACAAAATGGGCTTATACAGTTATCAAAAGAAAATAGGGTGATGGCTTGGCGCCTGTGGCTCAAGTGGCTAAGGCGCCAGCCACATATACCTAAGGTGGCAGGTTCGAATCCAGCCCAGGCCTGCCAAAAAAAAAAACAACAACAACAACAACAATGACGGCTGCAACCAAAAAGATAGCTGGACGTTGCAGCGGGTGCCTATGGGCCCAGCTACTTGGAAGGCTGAGGCAGGAGACTCGCTTGAGCCCAGGAGTTGGAGGTTGCTGTGAGCTGTGATGCCATGGCACTCTACCCAGGGGGATAGCTTGAGGCTCTGTCTCAAAAAAAATAAAAAAAAGAAAAAGAAAGAAAGAAAATGGGGTGATGGATGCTAAATGAACAAAACTCAATAGATGGCTGCATAATTCTGACTTGCACTCCCCTCTCTTCTGGGGTCCGAGGACAGATGGGACAAGGGCCACACTAACTTCTCCATGAGCTTCTTCTTAGCCCATGGCTATCCCTCAGGTCCACACACATCTGTGACAAGTTCTTCTGCCTCCAGCCAAATACCGGCTCTTGGGAATATCAACACTTGCCCAGAGATACTGACTCAACCATTCTCCCAGACTCAACACCACACATTCCATGGCTCCCTATAAACAAAATCTAAACTCTTAAAGTTGACTTATAAATTCCTTCCATAAGTCACCACTCTTCAATTTTATAGTCCCATAAAAGGAATAACTCAGTTCCTCCAAAGAAGCCAGCTCTCTCTTACCTCTTATCTTCAGGACTTTGCACATACTGTTCCCACTGCCTGGAACAGTCTCATTCCCCACCTCCCTCTTTGGGCCAGGCCAAGTTCTGTGCCACCATTAGCCTGGGCATCACCTTCTCCACAGAGCCTTCCTGAGTCCCCAGCCAAGGTCAAGTGGATGTCCTTTCTGTACTGTGTTATTCCACTTTCACAACACTGGTCTGCTCTAGAATGCTCTGGCTCTCCTGCTAAACCTTGCAACCTTGCTTTGAAAGCAAAGGACAGCTGTATCTTCCCTACTCTCCAATGCACCCTCAGGAACTAGCAGGTGCCCAGTAAATAGTGATTATTGACTGGATCTCAGAACCACCTCAGATGGATCACCCATGATATGTGTGAAAATCTTTGTGGGAGGTCTTGTTTTTCTTTGTGTGTGTGTGTGTGTGTGTGTTTTTAAGGCAGAGTCTCAAGCTGTCACCCTGGGTGGAGTGCTGTGACGTCGCAGCTCACAGCAACCTCAAACTCTTGGGCTTAAGAGATCCTCTTGCCTCAGCCTCCCAAGTGGCTGGGGCTACAGGCAGCTGCCACAACACCTGGCTATTTATTTTTTGTTGTTGTGGTTGTTGTTGCAGTTGTCATTGTTGTTTTAGCTTCTGGGGCCAGGTTTGAACCCACTACCCTCAGTGTATGTGGCCAGTGCCTTGCTGACTGAGCTACGGGCGTCACCCTGCGGGCAGTCTTGTATGCATAAAGTTTTGGATAAAAGGCACCATGGACCAGGTGCAGTGGCTCACGCCTGTAATCCCAACACTCTGGGAGCCAGAGGCAGGAGGATTACTTGAGGCCAGGAGTTTGAGACCAGCCGGAGCAAGAGTGAGACCCTGTCTCTATAAAAAATAGAAAAATTAGCTGGGTATGGTAGCAGGTGCCTGCAGTCTCAGCTACTTGGGAGACTGAGGCAGGAGGATTACTTGAGTCCAGGAGTTGGAGGCTATAGTAAACAATGATCTTGTCACTGCACTCTAGCCTGGGTGACAATATGAGATTCTATGTTAAAAAAGGGGGGAGGGCGTCATGGCTGTTACTTTCTCATCTTTTGACCACATAAATTTACAGAGATTGTTTCTAAACCTCACATGCCTTGCACATAAGGTCCAGCTTTCTGGTTCTTGTTTGCTGGTGAGAAAATTAAGTTTCAAAGAGCTGAAGTGACTTCTTTGAGGTTGCACAGCTCTGTGGGACACTGAAGCTGCTTTTAACCTCTGCCTATGAAAGACAGGAGGACTAGACAAGTGGCATTGAGGAAGACAGGCTCCCCTGCTGCCAGCTGTGTGACTAACACCTTTGGGTCTCTTTCCTGTGTTGAGAGTGAACCACCAATGTCACCTTGTAGGCTGCTGAGGGGCGTGAACGAGGACATAGATGTGGCACAGGCTCAATGTACAGCAAAGGCTGTTGCTACTGTCATTATTGCTGAGGGAAATCATAACAGACTGGCCACTGGCACAGTGATTCCAAGCTCAGAGGCCAGCAGTGCCGCAGTAAGCGTTACCAACTATGCCCCAGTGCTCAGAAGGAGGACCCAGCAGCAGGTGGAGACAGTGACCAACTGGCCCCTCAGCTGTCCTGATGCCACTCTCCCTCCTTGACTTCAGGGCTGGGTGGCCAGCATCCTGCCCCACCTGTGAGGCGGGAGAGAGACACCTGTCTGGGATTCTTTCCAGAGTCAGCCCAGCCCCAAGCTCCTGGACACACATGAGCTGGGCTCCCTGGGTCTGAGCCCCAGCCAACGACTTCACCTCCCTTCATTCATTCACTTATTCATTCATGTATTTAACAACCATTCCTGGAGTCCCTACTCAGTGCTCAAGGGCCAAATCTATTCCTGAAAACAATCTATCCCTGCCTTCTTGGGGTGGATCCAGGATCTTGGGGGACAAAGTGCACCCCATTTCCCTCCTCCTACCTTCAGATGCTGCAGTGAGAATGACAGAGTTAAGTGCCACAGGACCAGGAAGTTTTGCTTGTTTTGTCCACTGCTGTTGAAAACCTCCCACACATCCACACATGCCTAGAACAGGGCCCGGTGCACCGTCGGTGTTCACTAGGTTGTTGTAGAGAATCCCGTGTGCACAGAATGCATGGAAGTAATATGTACAGGTGCCCGGCACACATGCTGTGTTGCTGTTATTCTGGAGCTGCCTGCTGTTTTATCAGCATATGTGGCAAGTAAAGGGGACTGAATGAACAGCTTAGTGTGGAGGGAGAGGGGCAATCACCTCCCCACCTCAGCTTTGGGAAAAAGCAGTAAGGGACCCCTTCCTCATTCACCCCCACACCCCAAGCCAAAATTGTAGCCTTGTCCCACCCAGCTCCCACAAATAAGCTCTCTCCCAATCCATTGTTACATTTCATTTTACTTGACCTTTATTCATTTTATGGAACAAATAGCACTTGCTATAATCCCCATAAAAACCCCACAAAGTAGGTTCTCTGATGTGTTCTATTTTATAGACCGGGAAAACAAAGGCTCAGAGAGGGTAAGTTTCTTTCCCTTTGCCAATTATCCATTACTTCTTTTTTTGAGACAGAGTCTCAAGCTGCTGTGGAGTAGAATGCTGTGGCATCACAGCCCAGTCCCTTGCCTCAGCCTCCCAAGTAACTGGAACTGCAGGCCACAATGCCTATTTTTAGAGACGAGGTCTTGAGTGTCTCAGGCTGGTGTCAACCTCCTGATCCAAGTAATCTACCTGCATTGGCTACCCAGAGTGCTGGGACTACCAGTGTAAGACACTGCCTGGCCTCTAGGCATCCATCTCTTGACTTGCTGCCCCTTTCTGCCCTCTGCCACAGGCCTGGGGCTCCTCTGAGGACAGGAGATGCATCTGTGTGATCCCTCACTATGTCCCTAACACCTCTAACTTGGGGCACCCAATAGGCACACAAGAAAAATGTGTTGGATCCATTGACTCAACAAACATCTCCAAACGCACCTGGTTCTTTCTTCTCATTGCCAAAATTCAAACTCCCACCATCCGCACCTGGCTTTTGTTACTGGTTTATGCTGGACAGGGTATCGCTGCCGGTGGCCACTGCTGTCCTAAATAGCCAGCACATGCAGGGTGCTGCTGGACAGGCCCTTGGGGCTGGGTGAGCCCATGTGCTGCCATCTGGAGCTGTTTACTCGGGTCCAAGGCCTTCTATTATAGATAAAGTTAAGAGACCAGATGCTCCAAGGACCACGGTGCTGGGACAGCCTCCCAGGAGGATGGGAGAGTGGGAGGATGGGGACGGAGCCTTGTGGCTGCAACTCACAAACCTCCTGTATTCTGGGAGAATCACAGGTGTTCTACCAAGACTCGGATCAGCTGCAGGGAACTCAGCCTGCAGGACGCCTAGCCTGCTTGGCCTCTGTGCAGCAACAACACACCCTGCTCCTCTGATGGCTCCAACACTGACACTTCAGCCCCTTCCTCCCTACCCAACTCCAGACCTCTGGCACTGACTAACTGTAAATGTAGTCTAGAGTAGGAATGCCTTAAAGATAGAACCACTTTAATCCAGGTGGATATGATGAAACCTTGTAACCTATGAAGAGAATCGAATCTCTAATGTGTAGTGTGATGAGTAATAACTTTGCTGATGCTTACTTTTACTGTGAGGGTATAAAAATAACAAAGGGAAACAGGAGAGCAGAATAGCTCTTAAAGGAGATATCCTCACTGTTCTCCGGGATTACTGGGTTTTCTGTAAATAAAAGTGGATTGTTAATCTCTCATTCGCTTTTCCATTGATTAACTCGGTGACAGACAGATGGAGTCCTCAGTCTGGAAACAGGATTCCGGTGAGCAAATTAAGATGAATATAATTAATTGTTAATTAGTAATCAAGTGATTTCACAGCCTGAGGTTATGTGAGAGACTCTGAGACCAGTTTCTTTGGGTATTTACAACTTTTAGGCACTTGAAATTTGCATGGTGTGTAACCTTGGGAAAGAAAATTACCCTCTCTGAGCTTTTATTTCCCCATCTGTAAAATGGGACACATCAGAGTGCCTATTTCATGGGACTTTCTACAGGGATTATAGTAAGTGCTATCTGTTCAATACAATGAATAAATGTTGGCTCGG
>NW_003852522.1:5173698-5184336 GCF_000181295.1 Otolemur garnettii
AAATGTCAAATAAAATTAATGAATGGCACTTTCACATCTCTCTGTAGCTATGTGTACTCTAATGATAGTAGCCTCAATGTAATCCATGCGTAGGACATACCAGGAACTATAGGGTTTTAAAATATATATTTCTATTTTTTTAAAATTGAGAAATAAATCACTACAATGAAAGTCTTTTTAGACTGGACAATTCAATGGTTTTAGTATAGATACCATCTAATTGCAGAACAGTTTCGACTTCCCCCAAAGAAATCTTGTCCGAGTCTCTATGAATTTGCCTGTTCGAGATATTTCCTATGAATGGAATCACGCAATTTGTGGTCCTTTGTGATTCACTGCCATGTTTCCAAGGTTCATTTACATTGTAGCTTGTGTGAGAGTTCCCTTCCTTTTCACAGCTGAACAGTGCTCTGTTGCATATTACAGACACAGTGTGGTCCGCCCACTCACTACTGATGGACATCTGGGCTGTCCTATCCTGTTGATATGAGTTAGGGCCCCACACTTGCCCCTCTGCTGGATAGGTCCTTAGTAAATATTTGCTGAAGAAAAGGATGAATGGACGAGGTTTTCTTCCTCAGCACATACTACCACCACCTGACACCCCATACCCTGGACTTGGTTAATTGTTTGTCTCCCTATCCTCGGAAGAGGAGTCCCCACCAGAGTAAGAGTTTTTGTCTTTTTGCTCACTGCTATGTCCCCAGAGCCTAAAATAGCACCAGACACATACCAGATGCTCCTTCAATTCTTGTTGAATGAAGAAGAAATCACTACCCCATCATCTCAGACCCCCAGTCAGCCCCAGGCCAGCAGGCTGTGGGTCACCAAAAAGGAGAAAAAACATCCAGAGGGATGATTGAGTCTGATCCCTGGATCTGTCGTGGGATGGATCACCAGATGTGTGCATGTAATTATTTGACTCACTGTGTCTGCCTGAGGACAGGGACTACACCTGCTTTGCTTTCTACAGGGCCTGGCACTCCAGAGGAGCCTGGTCATTAATTGTTTTTGCTGTGAATGTTGATAAGGAGGAAGGCAGAAGAGGGAGGCGTGTCTGGATCTTGAGTCCACGGTCATGGTGTAGAGCTCATGGGACCGGCCCACTGCATGCAGCCAGGGCTTCAGAGAGAAGCAAGTCTCCCCCAGGTCACATGGATTTCACAAGGAGCTGGGGCTGGAACCACAGTGCACAGGCCAGCAGCACAGAGGCACTCTGACTTCCCCCCTCTTCACTGGCACCAGGCACCTCTACTCAGCCCTGCCTCTGTGCCTTGCCTGCAGGTCCCTGTCCCAGGATGCCATTCCTTTGTTCTATAATGAAACTCAGAGCCTCTGAAGCTTTGGCAGGACCCTCAGAAAGGAAATTCAGCATCCAAGTAGCCTCTCGGGCTCCAGGAGCCTTGAAATGTCTGCCTGCTCCACTTGAAACTCTCCTAAGTTGCCAGTGACCCAGCAGGAAACCCCTGGAGACAAGTGCCAGTCCAGAGGTCCGCATCTTGGCCCCTCCTCCAGCCCCACTGAGCCAGCCCTTCTCACTCTGTGACTTCTCTTCCTATTAGATAACCTTCCCTGGATCTCCCAGACTGTCTGCAAAATGTAATCAAGTGGCCCAGCTGATACCGTGGAATGACTCTCCTCTGCTCGAGAGCCATCCAAGTCCACCAGTGCCCTCAGGATGGAGCACACAGTTTCCAGCTGGCATTCTGGACTTGTACCCTGGAAACCTCTCCAGCCTGCTCTCTCAGCCTTCAATCCCTTGTCCACAGATAGCCTGGGCATCAAGCCACTGGCTGTCTCCTAATGGGGTGCTGTCCTGCCTCAAGACTTTTGCACATGCTATCTCTTTTGCCCTGAAGGCCTTAGAGGACATTCTTCTGTTCTTTAAGAGCTAGTGTCCACAGTGTTATTGATGTCGCCTCCCCATTCAGTGAGCAGAAGCCTCACAGTCCATCCTGTGGCATCCCCACTGCCCAGCCTCTGGCACCTTGTTCCTCCCTCTGCCTCAAGCTCATGAAGGGGATTTAGGAATCTGATTCGAATTCTAATACCACCACCACCACTCCAACTGCCTGGGAGCATTGAGCCTCTCTGGAAGCCCAGGATCACCCGGCATGGGTTGATTTATAGAATTTGGTTGGATGCGTGTGTGAGTTCATGAATGAACACAGGATACGTTTCAGACACTCCGACCTACCCAGCACACAGGCCTGTCTTCATATCTCCCCACCTTCTAGCCATGCAACATGCTTTCTCCCTTTCCCAAACTGAACAGCTCCTCTTTTCCTTCCCTGAAAATATATTTCCCTGTCTTCTGCTCTCCTACTCTACTTGGCAAACTCCTATTCATCTTTCAAAACCCAAGTCCTAGGTGCCCTTTTCTATGAAGACACCCCCAACACCTAGGCTGAGTGCATCAGTGCATCAGTGTTGTCTTCTACAAACCTGACCACAAGTGTTTGAGCTTTGCTTCCTCAGCTCCAGGCTCAGTTTCTTGAAAGCAGAGCAGCAAGAAAGTAAAAGATTCTTCTCCAGAGAAGTATTTTCCAACTGTTGGTAATGATTCATCAACAGGGTTGGGTGAGGCAGCTCATGCCTGTAATCCCAGCACTGTGGGAGGCCAAGGTGGGTGGATTGTTTGAACTCAGGAGTTGGAGACCAGCCTGAGCAAGAGCAAGACCCCATCTCTACTAAAAATAGAAAAACTGCCTGGGCATTGTGGTGTGCACCTGTCGTCCCAGATACTAGGGAGGCTGAGGTAGGAAGATCATTTGAGCCCAGGAGTTTGAAGTTGCTGTGAGCTAGGCTGAAGCCACACACTCTGCTCAAGGTCACAGAATGAGACTTTGTCACACACACAAAAAAACACTCATCCATGGATAATGATGAAGTCAATATGAACATATTTTTAAATTTTTTTCTGCTGCTACATATTTTCTCTTTCATTTACTCATTTGCATCCCTAGATCAGAAACATGCTTCTAAATAGCTGCATAGTATTTCCCAGAATGCATTCAGCCCTACACACATCACTGGCAAAGCCATAGCTTCCATATTTTGTTGTTGTTGTTGTTGCAGTTTGTCTGGGGCCAGGTTTGAACCCGCCACCCTTGGTATATGGGGCTGGCACCATGCTCACTGAGCCACAGGTGCCACCCATTTTTTTTTTTGAGACAGAGCCTCACTATGTCACCCTTGGTAGAGTACTGTGACATCACAGCTCACAGCAACTTCAAACTCTTGTGCTTAAGTGATTCTCTTGCCTTAGCCTCCCAAGTAGTTGAAACTATAGGCGCCCGCCACAACACCCCACTATTTTTGTTGTTGTAGTTGTCATTGTTGTTTAGAAGGCCCAGGCCAGGTTTAAACCCACCAGCCCCGGCATATGTGGCCAGCGCCCTAGTCCCTGAGCTACAGGCGCCAAGTCCCACTTGGTCACCCTTGGTAGAGTACCGTGGTGTCATAGCTCACAGCAACCTCAAACTCTTAGGTTCAAGTGAGCCTCTTACCTTAGGATCTTACCTCTTACCAGGTAGCTGGGACTACAGGTGCCCGCCACAATGCCTGGCTTGTTTTAGAGATGGGGTCTTGATCTTGCTCAGGCTGGTCTCAAACTCCTAGGCTCAGGCAATCTACCTGCTTTGGTCTCCCAGAGTGCTAGGATTACAGGAGTGAGCTACCAAGGCTGGCCAGCTTCCATTTTTAAAATTCATTTATTCATTTCTATAAAAATGATTCAGGGATGACTCATGTATATAAGTCTCACTGTCTCTTGGGATTATCTCCTTGGTAAAAATTCCTAGTGCTGCAATGACTAAGTCAGGAAGAAGAGGGTCATTTGTGGATCCATTTCTCAACACAAGCTGTCAAATTGCCCATAGCCTGCTGCAATATGCAAGCATGCCCATATTCACTGGTAATAAACTCACTTTTAATCCCTGGAATGAGAGGCAAAAAAGAAGAAAAAACGTATTGCTTCGTGTGTGACTGCTCATTGGTGAGTAGACTAGGAGCTGGCAGACCGTGGTCCATGGGCCGAGCTCAGCCACTGCCCCGAATCGCATGCAAACTAAAGCATGATGTTCACATTGTTAAATGTTGAAAAAATTAAAAGGAGATTATTTCCTGATGTGGAAACTATAGCAAATTCACATTTCAGTGTCCATTAAAAAAAGTTTTATTGGCACACAGCTCTGCCCATTTATTCACATTATTACCTGTGGCTGCTCCCTGGCTGCAGTGGCACAGTCAAGCATTTAGACAAAGTCCTCATGGCCTAGAGTCAAAAGCAGGCGTCCTTAACTACGGCCCACGGGCCACATGTGGCCCACCTAGGACATTTGTCCGGCCCGCCGGGTGTTTTTGCAGCGCTGCCTGTCCTGCTTAGCAGCCGACTGGTTCTGGGGCCCGCAGTCTGGCCCTTCAACAGACTGAGGGACAGTGAACTAGTCCCCTGTTTAAAAAGTTTGAGGACCCCTGGTCAAAAGTATTTACCAGCCAGTGCTGTGCCGAAAAAGTCTGCAACCCCACCTTTCAAACTATGTTATTTATTAGCTACACGCTCAAAGAGTTTTGGAAGAGAAAGTTTTAGGGAAACCATTTGTTTTCCTTTTTCCTTTTAACAGGCCTAAACTAGAGACAGGACAGAAATTTCTCTGATATAATAACTCTGACTCGTCTGATCACAGTGTTTTGGATAGATTAGAGTAAGAAATATCCAGGTGTGTTTACACCAGGGAAAGGTAAGTCTTATTTTATGAACCTTTTCTTTCTCCTTGATAAATATCTGGAAATGGAAGTACAGGGTGAGGATAATGTAAAATATCTTTCCTAATAGGTGTCACGGCCAGAAGAGAGCATGAGACCTGCAGCCTTGTGCAGTAGCTGCCATTGCGCAAGTCATTCCATTTGGAGACAGGCTAAAGGGGATCCAGTGGGGGAGGATTTTGCATGAAATGAGAACACACAGCTGTCCCCCGGCCCAGCCCGCCCCTGAGTCACCCCTTGTCAGTACCTTCTGTGGGGGCCCCCACCTGGGGATGGGCTGAACAGAGCTGCTGAGGATCCAGAGAGAAGGGATTTGGCATCCCTACCCCTCTCCTCAGCCTCTTGGGATTAGCACATTCAGCTCCCTCCCATTTTATAGATGGGACTACTGAGGACCAGAGACTGTATCTCTGGCCAGAGAAGAACAAGAACCAGTGAGAGCTTCCGTGAAGAGCTGTGAGTCTCACACACCCATCCTCTAGTCCCAGGAAGCCACAAGTTCAAAGGTAACAAGGTCAGAGCAACTGGGGAATCTTGGGACTGAGCCTCTTGCCCACCTGCCAAAAACGTCTCCTGGATTCACCAAGTTTCAATCCTGACTCTACCTACCAGAGGATGACCTTGAGCATATCCTTCAAATTCCCTGAATGCCTTTTTCCTAACCTAGAATATGGTTTCTAACTCCCAATGTCATTGTGAAGATTAAATGTTTAGTACGGTGTCTGGGACACAGCAAGCATGTAATAGCCATGTTCCCATAATGCTTTGCTCATGGTTTGCTGCACATGAACTACACGCTGGCACAGAACTTGTGTGCAGACCCCCCTCCATCCCTGCAGCTCCCGGAAGGCATGCACCTGCCTCCTTCACCACTGTGTTCCCAGCACCCAGCACAGGGGCAGCACAGGTGCACACGTGGTCTTTGGCTGCCTGCATCTGTTGAGCTTTGGTTAAACACTATTGCCATGGATGCCAGGTGTTGCATCCATGATATTTGAGCATCTCTAATGTCCTCCAGCAGGGCTGGTGGAAGGAAGGGTGACCAACCATCCTGCTATGCCCAGAACTGAGGGATTTCTGGGGAGGTGGAACTTTAAGAAACTAGGATTGTCCCAGGCAAACAGAGACTAGTTGGTGACCCTGGGCTGAGGATGCAGCTGAGGACAAGACGGACACAGTCACCTCTTCCAGGAAGCAATCCTTAGTTGGACCCATCCTCTGGCTCAGGGGCTCCCTCTTTCCCCTGCTGCTGGCAGGTACCTGTATGCCCTGCCATTACAATACCATCACCCTGAGTTGCAAATGCCTGAGGTCTCGTAAGCATTCTTTGTTCAGGGAGGCCAGACCCCTGTCCTTTTTCTGGCCAACAGGTATGCTCCCAAAACCTACCACAGAGCTTGGCACCAAGTGAAAACCAGTAAATGGATGAAAGTCAGCTCCTCTTGGCTAACAGCTGAGAAAACCCAAAGCTCAGACAGGTGACTCACTCAAGCAAGATTCCCCAGTGAGGATGTGAGTTCAAACCTGCACCTGTCTGGTGAGGCTCCTCCACCCCCCTCCGGCCCAGCCCTCACCGTATTGTAGAACTCGGCAACCAGCTCCGAGTACTGGAAGTTGCTCTCACACCAGTCCACCTCAGAGCTCTGGTAGGCAAGGATACTAGGCATCTTGATGCAGCACTAACCACCCTCTGGCTGTGCCTGGCACTGGGGACAAGGGAGGCTCGGAGGGCTGGGCTGTGAAGGTGGGGAGGGGACAGCTCCAGCCTGTGGCAGGCTGAGAGGAAAAACCTGCTGGGTCGCTCCTGGTTGCACCAGGGCAGCCTGGCTGAGCAGTGGCAGTGGCCCTGGGCATGAGCTGTGGGCGTGAGGGGCGGGCAGGGAAGCCTCCCATCCAGGCTTGCAAGGAGTTGTGGGGTGGGGAGGACTGTTTTTAGAACAGTAATAAAAAATAATAATAACATGGAGTCCACTGAGATGGAATGAGTCCACTATCACTATCCCCATCTTACAGGTGATCAAACCAAGACACAAAGTCATCTGCAGAGGGCACATAGGAAATAACCCCAGGCTGGATCTGGACCCCAGGGTCCTCATCACCATTACATTTTACTGTCTCAGCACCATCCAGAGCCCCATGTCAGGAGCAGCACAGCCAGATACCTGGCCCCAGGAACTCAGCTCAGTTCCCTGGGAGTCCTTGGCCAAGTGCCCCTTCCCGTTCACTTCCCCTTTAGGGACCTCAGTCTTCCCATCTGTCCTATGGAAAGCTGGACTGAATTGAAGCCATTTCTCTTGTGTGGTTGACATCTCATATGGTCAGAATATTCCATCTTTCACCAGAAGCCACCTTCAAAGCCTTTTTGAGGAGGCCAGCATGGTGGCTCATGCCTGTGATCCCAGCACTTTGGGAGGCTGAGGTAGGGGCATCAATTGAGGCCAGGAGTCTGAGACTAGCCAGAGAACATAGTGAGATGCTGTTTCTACAAGAAAAAAAAAAAAAAATCAGCCAGGGGTGGTGGCACACACCTGTAGTCCCAGCTACGCTGGAGGCTGAGGTGGGAGGAGTGCTTGAGCTCAGGAGTTTGAGGCTACAATGAGCTGTATCATTCCACTGCACTCTAACTTGGGGGACAGAGTGAGAATATCTCTAAAAAAAAAAAAAAAGAAGAAGAAAAAAAAAAGGAAAAGGAAACATTGTAACCCTACTGTGGATAAAAATTAAATGCAACCTTCCAGGAAGACAAGCTTACTAAAAAATAAATACAATGTAAACAAAAAATAATACCACTTTTCAGCTGGATACTGTTGCCTGTTAAAGGATCATTTTAGATCAAACAAAGGGAGTGTTAAGAGGCATAAAACATTAGCACTGACCCAGCTGCTCTCCTCTATTGAGAATTTTAAAAAGGAGATTATTTACCACACAGTTCAATTGTTTTGAATGTAGGTCCACATATCAAAATTTATCTTCCTGGCTTGGTGCCTGTAGTGCAGTGGTTACTGGCACTGGCCACATGCACTGAGACTGGAGGGTTCGAACTCAGCTTAGACCAGCTAAACAATGACAACCGCAAAAAAAAAAAAAAAAAAAAAAAAGCCAGATGTTGTGTCGGGCACCTGTAGTCCGAGCTACTTATGAGGCTGAGGCAAGAGAATCTCTTAAGCCCAAGAGCTGGAGGTTGCTGTGAGCTGTGATGCCACAGCACTCTACCCAGGGCGACATAGTAAGATTCTGTCTCAAAAAAAAATTTATCTTTCTAGGGAGATGCTGCATTAGCTCATTAAATCTTCACAACAGCCCAGAAAGTGCAGTGCTACTCATATTATTCTTCCCATTTTACAAGTGAGGAAACTGAGGCTCAGAATGGTGATGTTGCTTGCTTCCCTTGACCATTGTCTGCTTTGGGCTTCAGTTTCCTTGCTAGTAACCTGGAGATAAAAACAGTTCCTCTCTCTTAGGGTTGTGAAGAACAATTAACAAGATAATGCTGAAAGCCGAGTGCATAGAAAAGAGCCAGGCACTAACAAGCAGTTAGTAAAAGTGTGATTGCGGCTCGATGCCTGTACTCAGTGGTTAGGGCACTGGCTACATACACCGGGGCTGGCAGGTTTGAACCCGGCCAAGTCCTGCTAAAAACTACAATGACAACAACAACCAAAGAATAGGCAGACGTGGTGGTTGCCTGTAGTCCCAGCTACTTCGGAGGTTGAGGCAAGAGAATTGTTTCAGCCCAAGAGTTGGAGGTTGCCATGAGCAGTGATACCACAGCACTCTACTGAGGGTGACATAGTGAGACTCTGTCTCAAAAAAAAGGAAAAAAAGAATTGGGCAGCACTTGTGGCTCAAAGGAGTAGGGCGCCGGCCCCATATGCCAGAGGTGGTGGGTTCAAACCCAGCCCCGGCCAGTAACTGCAAAAAAAAAAAAAAAAAAAGTCTGATTGCCTTAAAATTCAAGGTCAGCAATAATAACAAAAGCCATTACTATTTATTGACAGTCTACTCTGGGCCAGGCTGTGAGCTGAGCCTTTGACCCACTGTGTCTCTATGTGCCTTTGTGACATTTGGATGGATCATCCTCCTCCCCACATTACGAGTGAGCAAACCAAGGATCAGAGAGGGCAATTCTTAGAAAGTGAAGGAACTTAGAACTCAAACCCAGGCTTACCTGACTCAGAACTTTTCATAGTCCTTGAGTCCTTGGAAGTCAGGACTAGAAACCCCAGACTCAGAACTGCACAACAGAGGCTTATCTGCTCTTGGGGGCTTCCTCCACCCCCTATTTTAGAGAGACAGGACAATGAATGAAAAGAGGTTAATGTCATTGCTGGTGCTGCTGCTGCTGCTGCTGCTGCAGCAGTTTTCACTGAAAAAGTGTCAAATGCTTCAGTGGCCACACTCTGCCAGGTACCCAGAGAGGTGCCTTACCTTTGAGATCCCCAGGAAAAATGGAAAGAATATCAAGTATGGAGATGAGGGAGGAGGTGCCTAGAGCCTGAACTAAAGCTCCACCTGACTCCCCATATGGCAGTAACCCCCTACACACACACACACACACACACACACACACACTATTTAGCCATAGCCCTGACTCCCAAGTCCCTTTCCCAGGTGGACTGGGAGAGCAGACACCAACCCCACCCAGCCCTGCAGCAGGGAGCCCGACACCTTCCCCCAAGTGACCTCAGGCTGGTCCCTGCTCCATGCAGGGGGTGGAGCAGATGGGCCCTGGAGTCCCTTTCTGTTTCTATCTGGGGCAAGGCGCAGCCAGTGGATCCAGCTCTCTGAATCTTGGTGAAGCAGCAGGAAGCAAGGTGGTGACAAGTGCCCATGCCCAGCCCGGCCTAGGGAGCTTGGAAAATCGCAGAGCTGATGAGAGAGAACAGAGCAGCCAGATATGTGGGTGGCGGCTCAGCAAGAAAGGTCAGTAAGAGAAAAGGAGGGAAAGGCCGGAGCCTGGGAAGCACAGTGTATGAGTTTCCAATGGCTGCTGTAACGAATGGCTCTGAGTTTAGTGGCTTAAGAGAGCACACATTTTATCACCTTACAGTTCTGGAGGTCAGGAGTCCAAATTGGGTCTTTTGTGTTCCTATTTATTTCAAAACATTAAGGGAGTAGAAATGTTTTTGTTACATGGATAGCTTTTGTAACACTTGAGTCAGAGCTGTAAGTGTGCCCATCACCCAGATAGTGTTTGCTGCACCTGTTAGGTAGGGTTTTGCTCCTCTCTTCCTCCCTCAAATTGAGTCTTTCAGGCTAAAGGTGTTCTCAGGACTGTGTTCCTCATAGAGCCAAAAAAAAAAAGTTTTCTAATTCCAAGTACCTGTAAGGATGAGAAGCAAAAGAACTCTCAATCACAAGGGTGGAAATGTGAAGTGGCCAACCATTTTGGAAAACAATTTGACTTATCTAGCACATTATTGGGTAAGGTAGCTCAATTGCTAGAACAAGAAAATACCACAGGCTGGGCATAGTGGTTCATGCCTGTTATCCTAGCCCTCTGGGAGGCCATGAGTTTGAGACCAGCTTGTGTAAGAGCAAGACTATGTCTCTACAAAAAAATAGAAAAATCAGACAGGCACGGGACACCTGCCTGTCACAGCTACTTGGGAAGCTGAGGGAGGAAGATCACAGGAGCCCAGGGCTTTGAGGTTGCTGTGAGCTATAATAATGTCACTGCACTCTAGCTATGGCAACAGAGAACAGACTAAGACCCTATTTCCAGAACAAAAAAAAAAAGAGTAAAACTTTGTATCTTATGTAAACAAAGTCCATTGAATCTGTCCTGGAAAGCCAGAATCCAGTGGGAACCTAGCTTAAGGTGACCAGATTTTAACATTGGTAAAGTGGAACACCAAGGGGGGTGGGGGG
>NW_003852522.1:5185165-5187480 GCF_000181295.1 Otolemur garnettii
TTTTTTTTTTTTTTTGCAGTTTTTGGCCGGGGCTGGGTTTGAACCCATTACCTCCAGCATATGGGGCTGGTGCCCTACTCCTTTAAGCTACAGGTGCCGCCTCTTATCAATATTTTTTTTAATAATGATACCTCGTAAGTCATGTCACTTTCAAGGCTGGTGCTAGACTTTTTGTCGCCACTATAAAATATAAATAATACGAGTACTGTCTGCTAAATTCATGAAATAAACAAGTAAATAACTTACCTAAATTATCTGAATAGCTAACTTGTTGACATCACTTGTTTAACTAGCACTAGCACGCAGTACGATGTGTATTGTCTGAGAGACAGTTACAATATGTTTTCGTGGTTGCCAATGCCAAAAAATGCCATTGTTCATTAAGTCCAAACAATGGTGGTCAGATTCTACAACTGATCAACAATGCCAACTTTGATAAGCAGTTTTCGATAACCAGTTCTCAACAATTATTTGTTATTATTAAAGTTTAACATTATAAAATTAATAAAAATAATATAAAACTCATATCCTGGTGAAATAGCCACATGACAGCTGAAAACTGTATATTCCCTTCCCGTTCTCCCACCGTTCCCCAACTTGTCGTGCATTCTTTCCAAAAACCAGGACTTTTTAAAAACGCCACAGGACGCGGGATAAATTGTTAAAAATCGGAACTGTCCCACCAAAAGCAGGACATCTGGTCACTTTAACCTAGCTAGCAACCCAGGCTCCTGCTATCCTGTGATGTCTCCATTCCCACACGTGGCCTGCATTCCTTTGCTATTTTCAGGATAGCCCCAGTAGAAGACAAGAACACAGAGAGGATACTCTGAATTCAGAAATGACATGCTTCACTTTGCTGCCCTCCTGTTGGTCAGACTTAGTCACATCCGACTAGATGCAAGAGTTGCTGGGAAATAAATCCTTCACCAAGGCAGCCTCTTCCCTGTATCCACTGCCCTCTGTGGAAAAGGAGCCTGAGTATGTGCTACAGTGGACTGACCTCTCTGACTCCCCAGAAAAGTTGAAAACGCACATGTCCTGTAATGAGGAGCTCTCCTCCCCTGAGAAACTCCCACACATGGACCCAGGATTCCTGCCCAAGATTATTCATAGCAGTCCTCCCTGCAATAGCAAAATTCTGGAATTTCTCACCAACATCTATGAATTGTAGATCAGATAAATAAATGGTAGGATATTAATTTAATGAGTACATGTAAATCAGTAACAGCAGGCACAGCATTATCATAAATGAATCTTTGCAAGATACAGCTGGTACCCCAAAAGTCCGTTTACCTAATTTTGGTGTGTTTACATTATGATATTTTATATATTCTTAGACTATAATGCAATATAATTATACTATCATAGACACTATTTATACAATGATAAAACTCTGGCTATATTAAACAATAGTCTTTAGGGTGGGGCTGCTTCGCCAGCAGGCACACAGCAGGATGAATGTGTCAGTTTTTAAAATTTTGCAGTACTGGTTGGTAACTACCTGCTGCCTTGAGTTTCTCTGATTCTGGTAGGTCCTCCCTATCCTGGTCTTTTCTCTGTTACACCAAGCAAGGACCTCTTCACAACCCAGCAAGTAAGGGGTTAATATCTGATGATTTTTCATGCAGAGAGAGGCCTAGTCATTATTTTTAATATTGCCTTGGGCTCAGGGAGATGTGCATATGTGATAAAATTTTGAAATTTAATTTAATTCTTGTTTTTAGAGATGGGGTCTTGCTCTGTCACCCAGGCTAGAACACAGTGGTGTCATCACAGCTCACTGCAGCCTCAAACTCCTGGGCCCAAGTGACCCTCTGCCTCAGCCTCCTGAGTGGCTAGGATTGCAAGTAAGTCCTACCAGGCTAAAAATACTTAAAACAAACAAACAAAAAAACCTCCTAACCAAACCAAAAAAAAAAAAAAAAAAAGGAAAGAAACAGTGAACACAAAATCCAGAAGAGTGCTCATCCCCTTGGAGTGTCTGGGGAGAGGATGCTCGTAGCATGAGTTAACACAGGCATTTTTCTTGACGTCATTGTGCTACTTCCTAAATTCAGTGTTGGTACACAGGTGTTTATTATTTCTTTTAAATTAAAGACTTTATCTTTTAATCACAGTTTTAAGTTTATAGAAAATTTGAGCAGACAGCACAGACTTCCCACACGCCCCTCATCCCCACCTTCCATATCATTCCCTCTGTTATCCCTGTCTTGCACAAAGGTGGGATGTTTGTTATACTGGTGGGTTGTTATTAACTGAAGTCCTTAGTTCACATTAGGGCTCTCTCTTGCTGCTGCACATTCTCTGGGTTT
>NW_003852522.1:5188774-5194859 GCF_000181295.1 Otolemur garnettii
CCTGTGGTCCCAGCTACTTGGGAGGCGGAGGCAGGAGACTCGCTTGAGCCCAGGAGTTGGAGGTTGCTGTGAGCTGAGATGCCATGGCACTCTACTCAGGGGGACAGCTTGAGGCTCCTGTCTCAAAAAAACAAACAAACAAAAAAACAAACTATGCAGCTATGTGATCAAGCAAATAGAACAAAATGTTAATTGTATAACCTAAGCCAGGGCTACAGTGCAGTGGCATCATCATAGCTCACTGTGGCCTCAAACTCCTGAGCTCAGGAGATCTTCCTGCCTCAGTCTACTGGGCAGCTGGGAATACAGGTGCTCACCACACTTGGCTAATTTTCCTATTCTTTGTAAAGACAGAGGTCCCTCTCTTAGGTTCTAGGCTGGTCTTGAACTCCTGGGATCAAGCAATCCTCCTGCCTCAGCCTCCCAGAGTGCTAAGATTACAGCAGTGAACCATTGCCCCCAGCCTGTAAACGAAGTTTTATTGGCGCACTGATCTGTTTGTTTGCTGCCCATGGCTGTTTTTACTGCTATGATAGCAGAGTTAAACACTGCAACAGAGAATATCCGACCTAATATATGAGGTTGCTAGGACTGCCATAATAAAATACCACAGACGAACAGCTTCCACAACAGACATGTATTTTTTTTCACAGTTCTGGAAGCTAGAAATCCAAGATGAAGGCGTCAGTAGGGTTGGTGTCTTCTGAGGCCTCACTGCTTGGCTTATGCCTGACACCTTTTCCTTGTGTGAGACTGTGTCTTCATGTTCTCTTCTTCTAAGGACACTAGTCATATTGGATTAAAACCCACCCATAAGATCTCACTTAACCTTAATGACCTCTTTAAAGACCCTGTCTCCAAGTACAGTCCCACTCTGAAGTTCTGGGCATTAGGGCTTCAACACATGTATTTGGGGGGACACAACTCAGCCCATAACACCCAGCAAGATAATATTCACAATCTAGACGTACACAGAAAATGTTTGCTGACCTCTGATGTTGGCTGTAAGCAGTGAGAGTTCCCTATAAAGTTCATTCTCTGTTTTCTACATGTTTAGAAATTTGAGTAATAAAAGTGAAAATAATAGTACACATAGGTGGTTATGTGAATAGGGCCAAACTTGTACAGATGATTTGTGAATGGCTCCCAAGGCTGGGAACCTCTGACTACTTCAAGCATTTCTTTGTCTAAAAGGGGAGACTAAGGCTGCCAAGGACAAAGGTTAGACCCCCACATCTCCCAGCCAATCAGGCAGATAGGACCTGAATATCTCAGGTGGGAGTTGTGTTGTGGGGCAGGGAGAGGAAGCTACAAGTGTCCTTTCCTGGCACCATCCCTCCTGATCAACTCCAGACTCACAGGAGAGTGGGGTCACAGTGTCTGGTGTAATTAGACCCTATTTGGGGGCACTGTTGGGAGTCTGTAAACTCCTTCAGTTTCAGCCACACCCCCATGCCACCTCAGAGTTTGAAGAAATCCATCATATTAGCTGTTAAGATGCTTTAACTCCATGACTTACTTGGAGAAGCACTGATAAAATGCATGAGGCCCATTTAAATTTGAATTTCAGAGAAGATAAACGATGAATAACTTTTTAGCATACACATGTTCCAAACACTGCATGGGATCCACTTATCCTAAAAATTATTCCTCATAAGTCTAAAATCTAAATTTAAATGGGCCTTCTGTATTTGTATTTGCCAAATCTAGAAACCCTAATTTGGAAGTTTCTCTTGCATCGAGTCTCTGTCCCCTAGTCCTCCCACAGCATGGCATTATGCAATTTTGTCACTCCTTATTGTCTCCTCTTTAAAATCTAATAACCCCAAGTGGGTATTCTGAGGTTAACCATTTGTTTCTTTTTTTGAAAAGTGTCTTGCCCTGTCACACAGGCTACAGTGCAGTGGCACCATTATAGCTCACTGCAGCCTGGAGCTCCCGGGCTCAAGCAATCATCCTGTCTCAGCCTCCCAAGTAACTAGGACTACAGGTATACACCATCATGCCTGCTAATTGTTTTATTTTTTATAGAGATGGGGGGTCTTGCTATTGCCCAGGCTGGTCTCAAACTCCTGGCCTCAAGCAATCTTCCTGTCTCATCCTCCCAAAGTGCTGGGGTTACAGGTGTGAGCTGCTGCTCCTGGCCATGGAAGGCTTTTTAGTAAGAGCAAGTTCAAGGATGAACAAGCAATGAGCAGAGATGGGAATGAAATCAGGCTCAGAGATGCTAATTTTGAGGATCTTAATTCGATATCTGACAGAAGCAGGACAGAGGTGGGTCTGGAGCTCAAGTGAGACATCTGGATGAGGAAGGCAAACCTAGGAGACATTTAGGGACATACACATGTACTTCAAGCCATGAGGCTGGATCAGATTCCCAAGAGGGATGTAGATAAAGAAGATGAGAGGCTGGGCACTGGGGCTCTCCAAGGCAGAGAAGTCTCTTCAAAGACACATCTGATAAGAGGAAAACAAAATTATTCCTCACAAGGAAAACATCCATCCACAAGGAACTACCTAAATAAATTATGGGTCTTTTATGCCATGGAATGTACTACAGCCATAAAAAGGATGATGAAGCTCTTTGTTATCATTTGGGCTCTTAGGAAGAGGATGCTGAATTTGGGGAATTTGGGGAACAAGATCCTTGTTAGCCATTAAGAGCTGTCAAAGGAAACAGCAAGCAGGACTGGGGAAAGGGGGACAGTGAACTGGGATTGAGGCTGGATGAGGCCTTCACTGACAACAGGGAGCTCAGAGCATTTCACGTTAACTCAGAATGTCCAAACCTTTATTTCTCTTCCTTGCCCCAACACTGGGTGTGGGGCTGTCTTGGGACAAATGGGACTTAGAGAGAGGTGACGCTATGCAGCTGAGGCTATCCATAACAGTGGAATAGGGAGGCTTACCACACATCCCTCAGCTAGGCAGCAAATCCCTCCTTGAAGGGGAATCTGGGTGACACAGAATGAAGCTTTGTGGAGGCATGAATTTTTACCTTTGTTTGCACTTGCCTGCTTTGCAGTGCTATGCACACAGTCGATGCCCAGTGAATATTGATGGGGTAGACAAATTTCCCAATATCCTCTGTGGCAAAGTGTGGTCATGCAACTAAGTTCTGGCTAATGGAGAATTCATGTGATAGAGCCACCCTACAGACTCTGGATGGCAATGTCGAGATGGTTACTTGGAGGGAAAGACATTTCTATCTTCCAAGTCATTGAGACTTCTCTCCCTTACTGTCATAACTAATTAATAAAACCTCAACCAGAGTAGGCACTCAGTAAATATGGGCTGTATTTCACAATATGAGTATTTGATCATTTGGTTTAACTTTAAAATTAAGCCATTTGACTAGTGTGTTCTTACAGACATTTTTTTTTGAGACAGAGTCTTGCCCCTGTCACCCAGGTAGAGTGAGTGGTATCATTATAGCTCACAGCAACCTCAAACTCCTGAGCAAGTGATCCTTTTACCTCAGCCTCCCACGTAGCTGGGACCATAGGCACCTGCCACAATACCCTGCTAATTTTTGTTACAGAGGGTGTCAAAAAGACATATACACATTTTAAGAAACAAGCAAACTGGCTCAGTGCCTATAGCACACTGGTTACAGCGCTGGCCACATGCACCAAGGCTGGCAGGTTTGAATCCTGCCTGGGCCAACTAAATTAATAATGACAACTGCAACAACAACAACAAAAATAGCCAGGAGTTGTGGCAGGTGCCTATAGTCCCAGCTTTTTGGGAGGCTGAGACAAGAGAATCACTTAAGCCCAAGAGTTTGAGGTTGCTGTAACCTGTGATGCCACGGCACTCTACCCAGGATGACATAGTGAGACTCTGTCTCAAAAAAAAAAAGAAAGAAAGAAAGAAACAAGCAAACTATATTAAATGTGTAATACTCTCTCTATATATATAACAAAAATGAATACTTGGTGGCGCCTGTGGCTCAGCAGGTAGGGCGCTGGCCCCATATACTGAGGGTAGCGGGTTCAAACCTGACCCCAGCCAAATTGCAATGAAAAAATAGCTGAGTGTTGTGGCAGGCACCTGTAGTCCTAGCTACTCAGGAGGCTGAGGCAAGAGAATCGCCTAAACCCAGGAGTTGGAGATTGCTGTGAGCTGTGTGATGCCACAGCACTCTACAAGGGCGATAAAGTGAAACTCTGTCTCTACAAAAAAAAAAAAAAGAATACAAGTCACATTGAATACTTTTTGTAATTAAAGAAGTCAAACATGACTTGAATATTACAAATTTAATACAGTCTAGGTGTGGTGGCTCACACCTAAATCCCAACACTCTGGTAGGCCGAAGCAGGGGACTGCCTGAGCTCAAGAGTTCCAGACTAGCCTGAGCAAGAGCAAAACCCCATCTCTAAAAAAAAAAAAAAATAGCTAGGTATTGTGGTAACCACTTGTAATTCCAGCTACTTGGGAGGCTGAGGCAAGAGGATCACTTGTACCCAAGTGAGGTTGCTATGAGCTATGATGCCATGGCACTCTACCAAGGGCAATAATGTGAGACTCTGTCTCCAAAATAAATAAATAAATAAAATTTAATACAGGTTTTTCCTTTTTTAAAATGTGTATACTTTTGGGGGTAACTTCTGTATTTTTAGTAGAGAGGGGGGTCTCTTGCTCAGGGTGGCCTCAAACTCTTGAGCTCAAATGGTCCTCACACCTCAGCCTCCCAGAGTGCTGGGATCACAAGTGTAAGCCACCATGCCCAGCCATCTTACTGACATTTATTTCCAACTCTTCATAGTGCAGTGTGATGGACTGTCTCCAAAGATGGCCATCATCAGTTCTTTCCATCCCACAATGTCCTTTTCTCCAACCCTTGAATTTGGGTGTGGCATTTGACTTGCTCTAACCAATGAAATATGGCAGGACAGCTGCCATCTGACTTCTAAGCCAGAAGGCAGGTAGCTTCTGCTAACTCTCCAAAGCCCACAGCCATAGGTAGAGTAAAGACTACCATCCTGTGAGAAAGCCCAAGTAGGCATGTGGAGAGAGAGATGCCAGGCCAGCCCAACTAGAGCTCTAGATTTGTGACACAAAAATATTCATCACAGATGTTCCAGCTCCAGCAAACCCCATGGGGCAGAATCACTTAGCTGAGCCCCATTTAGATTCTCAAACTGTGAGAAATAATGAGCTGTGTTTGTGTCAAATTCTTAAAATTTGTTAGGCAGAAACAGCTAACTGAAACAACAGGTATATAAACAACTCTGCCATAAGCAACCTTGTGGCCAAATCTTGGTGCACTCCTTTGATCATTTCCTAGAAATTAATAACGAGAAGTGGACCGTGAGAATCTAAAATGCAATGTCAATTTAGTTCCCAGAAATTGTAGCAAGCTGTTTATTGGAATATTCTTTTTTTTTTTTTTTTGAGACAGAGCTGGTTGCTGGATGCTGGTTGCATCACAGCTCACAGCAACCTCCAACTCCTGGGCTCAAGCGAGTCTCCTGCCTCCGTCTCCCAAGTAGCTGGGACCACAGGCGCCCACTACAACGCCTGGCTATTTTTTGGTTGCAGCCGTCATTGTTGTTTGGCGGGCCTGGGCTGGATTTGAACCTGGCACCTTAGGTGTATGTGGCTGACGCCTTAGCCGCTTGAGCCACAGGCGCTGAGCCTTTTGGAGTATCCTTTATCCACAACCTCTTAGTTCTGTTTCCTTTTCTTTTCTGTTTTTCTTCTATTTTATGCATTATTGGCGTATCTAAAGATCCTTTTCTTTTTTAATTTTCAATTGATATCAAATATAAAATTCATTTCAATAGGCCCATTTGCATTCACCCTAGGAAAGGTAACTGCAATCAGAGCTTCTCTCTGATCATAGAATGATAACCAAAAACCAGTAGGACAGGCTGCTTTACAGGTGAGAGCCAAAATATTCATTCATTCAGAACTTACTGAGTAAACATAGTTTGGAGGAATAAAACATTAAATACTGATGGAGGGCTCAGTGCCTGTTGCTCAGTGGTTAGGTTGCTGGCCACATGCACAAGGGCTGGCATGTTCCAACCTGGCCTGGGCCTGCTAAATGACAATAACAACTACAAAAAAAAAAAAAAAA
>NW_003852522.1:5194879-5203732 GCF_000181295.1 Otolemur garnettii
AAGCCTGGACTTGCACAGGACAGATATGATTCTGACAGTAGCTTCACCTTTATTCCTGGAATCAGGCTGTGAGAAAAATTCACTTTTCTCCCTCTCATCCACCACATATTCTGTATGTAAAAAAATAGATATGTAGGCTTGGCTCCCCCGTAACTCAGTGGCTGGGGCGCTGGCCACATACACCGAGGCTGGCGGTTCGAACCTGTCCTAGGCCTGCTAAAAGCAACAATGACAACTACAATAAAAAAAATAGCTGGGCATTGTTGTAGGTGCCTGTGGTTGCCTGTAGTCCCAGTTACTTGGGATGCTGAGGCAAGAGAATCACTTAAGCCAAACAGTTTGAGGTTGCTGTGAGCTATGATGCCATAGCACTCTACCAAGGGTAACATAGTAAGACTCAATCTCAAAAACAAAAACAAAAACAAACCAAAATAGTTAAGTTTTTTTTGGCTTGGGACTTGTGGCACGCGGTTATGGGGCCAGCCACGAACACCCAGGCTGGTGGGTTTGAACCCAGCCCCAGCCAGCAGAACAACAATGACAACTATAACAACAACAAAATAGCCAGGTGTTGTGGTGGGAGCCTGTAGTCCCAGCTACTTGGGAGGCCGAGGCAAGAGAATTGCTTAAGCCCAAGAGTTTGCTTACTGTGAGCTATGACACCACAGCACTCTACCAAGGGTGACATAGTGAGACTCTGTCTCAAAAAAAAAAAAAAAAATAGCTAGGCATTGTGGTGGGCACCTGTAGTTCCAGCTACTTGGGAGGCTGAGGCAAGAGAATTGCTTAAGCCCAAATGTTGACTTTGCTGTGAGCTGTGATGCTACTGAGGGCAACACAGAGAGACTCTGTCTCAAATGAATAAATAAATACTTACGGAGGGTGGTGGCTTTCCCTGTAATCCTCCCACTTTGGGAGGCTGAGTAGGTGATTGCTTGAGGTCAGGAATTTGAGACCAGCCTGGGAAACATATTTTTAAAAAGACATAAGACATATTATATAATCCTAGCACCCTGAGTTGTTGAGGCAGGAGGATCCCTTGAGCTCAGGAGTTTGAGATCAGCCTGAACAAGGGTGAGACCCTGTCTCTACTAAATACAGAAAAATTAGCCAGGTGTTGCGGCGAGCACCTATAGTCTCAGTTACTTAGGAGACTGAGGCAGGAGGATAGCTTGAACCCAGGAGTTTGAGGTTGCTGTGAGCTAGGCTGACACCATAGCATTCTAACCTGGGCAACAGAGTGAGACTCTGACTCAGGAAAAAAATATATATATATACCTTGTGTAAAAATATATATTTATGGAGTCCTTACAATGTGCCAGGCACTGTTCAAAATTGCTTTTTATGGGGGTGGGACACAATTATAAGAGGGTAACCTAATTCTTTGTACCCTTAATTAACCTGAAACAATAAAAAAAGAAGTTGCTTTTTTTTTTTTTCAGTTTCAAGTCACTACCCACTTTAATTTAGTGTTTCTCAACTGGAAGCAACTTTGGCCTCTGGAGGGAACTTAGCAATACCTACGGCATTTCTATTGTAATGATAGGGAGAGGGCTGGGGGCTCCTGGCACAGAGTGGGCAGAGTCCAGAGAGCTGCTCAACGCCCTACGGTTCCCAGGACACCCTTTCCCCTTCCCAAAGAATTCTCCAACTCAGAATTTCAATAGTACCAAGGTTATAATAGACTAACAGAATAGAAAATATCAGAGGACATTGCTCAAAGTAAGGATAAAGCCAGGTAAAGTGGCTCATGCTTGCAGTCCCAGCACTTTGGGAGGCCAAGGCAGGAGGACCACTTAAGGCCAGAAGTTCAAGGTCAGTCTGGGCAAGACTCTGTCTCTTTAAAAATAAATAAATAAATAAAAAATTAGCTGAGCATGGCAGTGCATACCTGTAGTATCAGCTATTCAGGAGGCTGAGGCAGAAGGATTACTTGAGCCCAGGAGTTCAGGGCTGCAGTGAGCTATGACCACACCATTGCACTTCAGCCTGGGCAACAGAATAATCCTCGCCTCTGAAAAGAGAATTAAGGCCAGGTGTGATGGCTCAAGCTTGCCATCCTAGCATTTTGAAAGGCTGACGTGGGTGGATTGATGAGCTCAGGAGTTCAAGACCAGCCTGAGCAAGAGCAAGACCCCCATCTCTAACCTGGATGAGGGTCTTTTCTCTTTTCTTTTTCTATTTAAAAAAGTAACAGAAACAAACAAACAACAACAACAACAAGAAACAGCCAAATGTGGCAGCACATGCCTATACTCCTAGCTACTTGGGAAGCTGAGGCAAGAGGATGGCATTTTTTCTTTTTTTTATACAATCTCACTATGTCACCCTGGGTAGAATGCCGTGAAGTCACAGCTCACAGCAACCTCAAACTCTTGGGCTCAAGTGTTTCTCTTGCTTCAGCCTCCCAATTAGCTGGGACTACAGGCATCTGCCACAATGCCTGGCTATTTTTTGCTGCAGTTGCCATTGCTGTTTAGCTGTCCCAGGCCGGGTTCCAACCCACCAACTTTGGTGTCTGTGACTGGCGCCCTCACCACTGTGCTACAGGCGCCAAGCCAAGAGATGGTATTCTATCCAGGGTAAGAGTGAGACTCTGTCTCAAAAAGATAAAAAATAAATAAATACAAATTAAAAAAGGAATTTAAAGAAGGATAACTTCATAAAACTTTTGTACTTTCATGTATTCAGGCACTATATAAGGTATGTTTCTCCTTATTAAGTTCTAATCAAAAAGTTTAGATGAACACTATCCTAAAGACTACAGAGCTGAATGGGAACATTCTACAATCAAGAAACAAATGAATTGAGAGAAGCCTGTGGCTCAAAGGAGTAGGGTGCCAGCCCTCTATGCTGGAGGTTACAGGTTCAAACCCAGCCCTGGACAAAAACTGCAAAAAAGAAACAAATGAATTAATGGAACGCATTTGTTTTCGACAGTAGCAAAGTGCAGAAGACTAACAAAGCTAACATTCTAAAGAGTATCTAGGACATTTGCAAAGGTGATGTGGGAAGGCTTCTTTAAGGGATGGTATTTGAGCTGAGATATACATGCTGGGAAGGAGCTAGAGTCCAAGCAGAGCAAAAAGCAAAGGCCTTGTGCTGAATGGAGCTTGCCGTTTTTGAGGAAGAGAATGCAGACCAGTGTGGCTGCTGGAGTCCAGTGGGGAAGGGAGGCTGGAAGGATATGAGGGCAGAGGTTGGAAGAGTGCTGGGGAGCCATGTTTCAATTCACCTTTCTCAAGGATCAAGCAGGTTGTGGAATAAAGAAAAGACAGCAGGGCACAGGGACACAGGTAAGCTGGGACACTCAGTAGGGAGGTGTTGAGAGGCCAGGATGGTACTGATGAAGGTGATAAGCAGTTGAACTGCCTAGAGGTAGAGATGAAACAAAGGGGGCAGGGAAGAAGAGGCAGCAATGAAGACCCCACCTCAGAGGCTGGGAGGGCAGGGTGGGTGCAGGGAAGTGTCCAGGGGAAGGGCTGCGGGGGTGGTAGTAGCTTGAGGGCTGGCCCTTCTCTCCAGGGTGGAGTAGGAGCTAAGGCCCCAGGGGAACCAGCTGGGCAGGGCCACCCACCTGACTCACAGCAGAAACTGGGACAGCTGCTGCCCACTCACCTCCTTAGTCCCAGCTGGAAATAAAGGTGAGTTTCCAGACTGTGGGGCACCACCCTCTGAGCCCAAATGCCAGCTCTCCACAGTGAGATCCTGCCTGCCGGCGTTTGGCTCTATCTGGGTCTTCTGCCTTGGGTACTTTCAAGGCCTCCTCCAAACTCTTCCACCTTCGTGACCTTCCCTCTGTTTTGCCCTTGATTGTATGGGGCTGGGAGTATCTGTGTCCTTTTCTATCTCCTACTCAGACTGAAGTCCTCTTGAGGTCACAGAGAGTACAAGACTACTGTTATCTGCAGGACCCAGTATCGAGTTTAAGAGTCCAGCACTTAGGCATTTTGGAGAACTCTTACTTGTACGTTAAAATCCACTTCAAATAGACTGGGAGGACCTCTCAGACCCCCAGAGTCCCTGCTATCATACCTCAATAGCTAATATATATCAATAGTTAATTCAAATTGAGCACTTATTGCATTTCTGGACACTTCCTGAGGATGTTATGCACAACTCTAGGAGGCAGCTCATCATTATCCCCATTCTGCAGATGCCTCCAAAGCCTCTTCTCCTAAACTTCCTCCCTTATCACCTCTTCATCTCTTGGTTCATTATCTATTTGATAAGCTGTGCAACAGAACTATTCTAGATACTGGACACAAAATAAGAGGCACCTCTTAGATGACATTTGAACTGACAGATGAAAAAAGATCTGCCTTGAGAAGGTCTGGAAGGAGGAATAAAGGTCCCAGCATTACCAGGAATCTTCCTCCTTCCACTCTCTGTCCATTCTCTTCCCTCTGCTGGGAATGCCTTTTCCCCAGCTAACAAACTCCTACTTATCCTTCAAAGCTCAGTTCCAAAATCCACTCTTCTGAGGACAGCTTTCACAGAGTCCACAACACCAACCTCTGGGCTCCCACAGCCTGGGTTCCTTCTCTCTATCCCACAGGCAACCGAAAGTGGAAGGGGTGATCTCAGTCAGAGTTGGCCCCACCAGACTGGAAGTTCTTCGAGGCCAATGCCCAGGTTGAGTTCTTTATGGTTTCCCACTTCAGATGAGCTGTGGGCAGGCCGGAGCTAATTTTTTTTTTTTTTTGCAGTTTTGGCTGTGGCTGGGTTTGAACCTACACTTCTGGTATATGGGGCTGGTGCCCTACTCCTTTGAGGCACAGGCGCCTCCTGGTACCTGATTTCTTAAATAATAAAAAATAGACAACTAAGAGGAGGCCAGGCACAGTGGCTCGCTCCTGTAGGCCCAGCTACACTGGAAGCTGGTGTGGGAGGATCCCTTAGAGACTAGGAGTCCCAGGCTGCAGTGAACTGTGATCAGGCCCCTGCGTTTCACCTGGGTGACAAAACTAGACCCTGTCTCAACATATATGTTTTGTTTTGTTTTTGAGACAGATCTCACTTTGTCGCCCTCGGTAGAGTGCCGTGAAATCACAGCCAGTGCCGTGAAATCACAGCTCACAGCAACCTCAATCTCCTGGGCTTAAGCGATTCTCCTGCCTCAGCCTCCTAAGTAGCTGGCACTACAGGCACCCACCACAACGCCCAGCTATTTTCTTTTTGTTGTTGTTCTGGTTGTCGTTGTTGTTTGGCAGGCCGGGGCTGGGTTCGAACACGCCAGCCCTAGTGTATGTGGCGGGCGCCCTATCCGCTGAGCCATTTTTTTTAAAATTAAAAAAACTAAAACAGGGCGGCGCCTGTGGCTCAAAAGGGTAGGGCGCCAGCCCCATATGCTGGAGGTGGGGGGTTCAAGCCCAGCCCCGGCCAAAAACTGCAAAACAAACAAAAAAAAAACTAAAACAATTGATCCGCAAGGGGACCCAAACTGGTGGACCTACAAATTCTCCAGCTCCCGCCCAGCAGCTACTTTCTACTCTGGCCACACCCCGTTCAGGCTCCGCCCCAGAATCGCCCCGCCCCCAGCAGTGCCCGCCCAGTTTCCCGGAAGTGAACGGCTTAGCGAGCGTGTTTTCGTGAGCAAAGCACGCCGGGGGTTGTAGTTTCGCCATCGGACGGAAGCCGAAACGGACGACCGGAGGGATGTGGCACGGAATATTGGCTAAGGGGGCCAGAGTAGCCGCTGGCAGGGGCCCAGTGATGGAGCCTCGTCTCGCCGCTCGCTTCCTCATGCAGCGGCCGCTGCAGCAGATGCCCAAGAGCAGCCTGGCCCTACCTCGGAGCCTGCACGCGACGCCGGCCTTCGCCCTCCCGCTCATTCCCATCGTGGTGGAGCAGACGGTACAGCGGCCGGGCGGAGACGCGGCGTGTGGGCTTGGGGCGGGGGCCCCGGGGGAGGAGTGACCCTCACCTCCTTCATTTTCTCCAGGGCCGTGGCGAGCGTGCCTATGACATCTACTCGCGGCTACTGCGGGAGCGCATCGTGTGCGTCATGGGCCCGGTGAGCGCCCGCGCCGGGACCCTCCCTCTGCGCCTGCTCCGACCCCGCGAGCACCTCCTTCCCGACGCCGCAATCTCCCTTTAGGCTTTCATCCCAGACTCCGCTCTGGGCACAGACCCTCCCACTGCCTCTTTGACTCCTTTCCTGGCCCTCAGTCCCCTGCCCCGTTCCTCATGCCCTCTGCTCTGTATCTCTGACTACCTCTCCCTGACACCTCTCATCTCCTCCCCATTCCTGGGCTACAGTGCCTGTCCTAGACCATTCTGACCCTTTCCCGTCCTGTATCCGGATTCCCCTCTTTTTGTGCTCCGACCCACTTGAGTCCCAGCCCTCTATCCCTTCTGGGTCCTGAATCCTTCCTGACACCTTTTACTTGGGCTCACTTGGGCTCTGAACCCCTTTCAGGTTCCCTAATCCATCCCTAGCTCCATCTCCCAGGCCCCTTCCTTAAAACTCTTTCACCTTCTCCAATCTGAGGATACCCCCCCATTTCCACCTGCAGATCGATGACAGCGTTGCCAGCCTTGTTATTGCACAGCTGCTGTTCCTGCAGTCAGAGAGCAACAAGAAGCCCATCCACATGTACATCAACAGCCCTGGTGAGCAGGGCCTTTCCTGGGTGTCATGGTCACTCCTCAGGACCCACAGGTGACTCAGGGACCAAAATCCCTAGTGAGGTATGTTCACTGTCTGGGGAAAGGATCCAGAACTTCAGAATCTCAAGTGTCTTGAAACTACCCCAAAGGTACCTGTTGCTTGCTTTGAAATCTAAGATTCACCCACAGAATGCACATCTATAATCCCAAACTTAGTGTTTTGCCAACTTGACCTGGCTGACCTTTTAAAATTGGTGGATTTAAGGGACTAGCCAATTTTTAAAAAAAACTTAAAAAAAAATTATTTTGTTAGAGGCAGGGTGTCACTCTGTAATGTGGACTGGAGTGCAGTGATGCAGTTATAGCTCATTGCAGCCTCAAACTCCTGGGCTCAAGCAAAACCTCTGCCTCAGCCTCCCCAGGTTGCCGGAGCTACAGGTGCTGTGGCTTAGAGAGTAGGCAATTTTGATTGAGCACTTCACTATACTGGGTTTTTTTTGTTTTTTTTTTAGACAGAGTTTCACTGTCGCCCTCAGTGGAGTGCTGGGACATCACAGCTCACAGCAACCTCAAACTCTTGGGCTTAAGTGTTTCTCTTGCCTCAGCCTCCCAAGTAGCTGGGACTATAGGCGCCTGCCACAACACCTGGCTATTTTTTTGGTTGCAGTTGTCATTGTTGTTTAGCAGGCCTGCCCAGGATTCGAACCCACCTGCCTTGGTGTATGTGGCTGGCGCCCAAACCACTGAGCTATAGGCACCAAGCCAGGTATTTATTATTATTATTATTATTATTTTAAGACAAAATCTCACCCTATTGCTCAGGCTAGAAGTACCATCATTTCAGCCTAGCTCACAATAACCTCAAACTCCTGGGCTCAAGCAATTCTCTTGCCACAGCCTCCTGAGTAGCTGGGACTATAGGCACCTGCCACAATGCCTGGCTGGATTTCATAAATAGTACTGATGGGGTCTCAATTTTGCTGAGGTCAAGGGATCCTCTGGCCTCAGCCTTCCAGAGTGCTGGGTGAAATATGATGCCCAGCTATACACCAGGCATTTTCAAAAGTATTTTATATATATTTAACTTATTTTGTCCTTATAGCAAGCCCACATGGGGCAGATGATTTAGTTATCTCCAGTCTACTTGGAGGGACTGTGATCAGAAGGTCTGAGTAACTTGTTCACAGTCACACAGATGATAAATTGCCCAGCCAGGGTTTATACCCAAGCAGGCTGGCTCCTGAGCCTTCACTCTTAGCTGATACTCTCTTCTGGTTTGTAGTTTCTTTTGGAAATTTGGGAGCTCTGGTCTCAGTGGGCTCATGTGCTTGTGTAGCAACACCTGACTCTGCAACAAACACTGTCCTTTTTGCCCCATGTGGTTGCCTGTTCCTGTTACTTCCCTAACCCTGGTGACATCTGCCTCTATGACCTCTGCTTTATTTATTTATTTATTTATTTATTTTTGAGACAGTCTCACTTTCTTACCCTTAGTAGATTGCTGTGGCATCATAGCTCATAGTAACCTCAAACTCTTGGGCTTAAGTGATCCTCTTGGCTCAGCTTTCTAAGTAGCTGGGACTACAGGCACCCACCACAACTTTTAGAGATAGGGTCTCACTCTTACTGAAGCTGGTCTTGAACTCCTGAGCTCAAATAATCCACTTGCCTCGGCCTCCCAGAGTGCTAGGATTATAGGAATGAGCCCCTTTGACCTCTGTTTCAAAAGGCTGCTTCTACCTGGCCCCTCATTCACACTCCTGCCCTTAGGTGGAGTGGTGACTGCAGGCCTGGCCATCTACGACACGATGCAGTACATCTTGAACCCCATCTGCACATGGTGTGTGGGCCAGGCCGCCAGCATGGGCTCCCTGCTCCTTGCTGCAGGCAGCCCGGGCATGCGCCACTCACTGCCCAACTCCCGCATCATGATCCACCAGCCGTCTGGGGGCGCTCGGGTGAGTGCTGGGCCGTAAGCTGCTGGTGGGATACAGGACAGGGTCTGGGTACAGACTGACTGGGCAGAAGTAAGGTGTGGGTGTCAGTGTTTTAAAATGAAGGTTTTTGTTATTTGTTCACATATGGTGAGGCCAACAGATTGGAAGACAACTGCCATTGAAAAAATAGCTTGTGGGCTTGGCGCCTGTGGCTCAAGCGGCTAAGGCGCCAGCCACATACACCTAAGGTGGTGGGTTCGAATCCCCAGCCTGGGCCCGCCAAACAACAATGATGGCTGCAACC
>NW_003852522.1:5204169-5209254 GCF_000181295.1 Otolemur garnettii
AAAAAAAAAAAAGAAAGACAGAAAAAGAAGAAGTAGCTTGTTACTTAGATCCCAAGAAGAGGAGACATACTAAGCCATTGCATGCCATGCAGGACCACACAGAGGAATCACCAGGGTTGGAGGGGGGGGGGCGTGCAGAGGGAGGGAGGGGGAAAGATGGGCAAAAGTCTGCATTGTGGCCTCTGTAGGAAGCAACAGGCAAGACAGGGTAAGCAGACTCAGGACGGCCTAGTTTGAATCATTTTTGTAGGCTCTGGGGTGTAGGGACTGTCCTTAGTTGTCTGGTACCCAGCCCTGGGTGATTAGAGTGGGGGTGGGGTGGGGACAGTGGCTTGTAGTATGAGAGCTCAATGAGGGAGATGGTTGGGGGGTGTGGGCTCTGGATTTGTTGGTTTGCATTTGAAAGGTATGCTGGGCAGTGAGTTTTTTGTTGTCTCTAAGAATTAGCTAGGCCTGGAAGGGGCTCTTCTCCAGTCTGCAAGGCCCCAGATGCAGAAAATAAGAGAATATGCTTAGTATAGCCAAGAAGGCCTTCCAGTGGCAGGAAAAAGCAAGATGTGGAGAGATGTGACGATCCCTGTCTCTGCCTGAAATCTGGAAGCCCAAAACCAAGGGAGGTCTCCCAAGTCCTCATCCTGAGCCTCTTCATGAGGGGGTGACGCTGATTCTGGCCTTTGACCTCTCACTGCACTTGGGATGTCCCTCAGGGCCAAGCCACAGACATTGCCATCCAGGCAGAGGAGATCATGAAACTCAAGAAACAGCTCTACAACATCTATGCCAAGCACACCAAGCAGAGCCTGCAGGTGATCGGTGAGTGCCCCTGCTCCCAGCTGCCCTGCTTTATTTAGTCAGTGCATACAAACACACCATATATTGTTCTAAGCCAGGGCTCCTCAGTCTCAGCCCTGTGGACATCATCCTCTGTGGTGGGGACTGTCCTGGGCCCTGTAGGGCATCATCTCTGGCCTCCACCCACTGAATACCACTAGCCTCCACCAGTTGTAAGAAGCAAAAAATGTCTCCAGATATCACCAAGTATATCCTAGTGGGTAGAATCATGTCTAGGTAAGAAACACTGTTCTGAGCCCTTAGAAAATAAACTTATAGAATCCTCACCAAAAAAACTTCATTGAAATTGAAAGGTTTGAACATGGTCTTCAAAAAGAAATGATGATGTTTAATAATATGTATAACATCACTCGTTATTAGGTATTAGGGAAAGGAAATTAAAACCACAGTAAGATGCCATTTCAGTCTCTACAACAACAAAGATATATATATAAGAAAAAAAAACCCTGACAATATGAAGTGCTGATGAGGGCATAGAGTACCTGGAATGCTTATTTACTACAGGTGGATGTGAAAATGGAACTACTACTTTGGAAAGCTGTTTGGCATTACTAGCTAAGGCTAAACGTGCAGAAAGATCCGTTGGCTCCCCTGCTCAGTGTGTAACTATGGATGCTTGTGTCCATGAAAGATGTGTATGGGGACACAATGGCAATCCGGTTCATGGGAGCCCCAAACTGGCCCAGTGCCAATAGCATTAGCTGTGGTTTAAACAACAAAAATAGGTAGAGCTAATCTGCTGTGAGGGTAGGAGTTACTTTGGGGCATAGGGAGCAGGTGGAGAAGATTAGTGACTGACACCCAAGCGAGATTTTGGGGAAGCTAGTAATGTTCCATCTTTTGGGCTGAATGCCGGTCCTGTGGGTATGTTCAGTCTGAAAAGCCATCTTGGTATACATTTGTGAATTGTACCCTTTCCTGGATATGTATTAATAAAAGGTAAAAAAAGGACAGGTGCAGGGGTTCATGCCTATAATCCCAGCACTTTGGGAGGCTGAGGCAGGTGGATTGCTTGAGCTCACAAGTTCCAGACCAGCCCGAGCAAAAAATCAAGACCCTGTCTCTACTAAAAATAGAAAAACTGAGGCAAGAGGATCGCTTGAGCCAAAGTTGGAGGTTACTGTGAGCTATGATGCCACGCACCACGGCACTCTACCCAGGGTTACAGCTTGAGGCTCTTTCTCAAAAAAAAAAAAAAAAAAATTGGAATATGTATTTTACTGATGGGGAAATGGAGCCACAGAGTGAAGAGGTCAAAATCAAATAGGGAAGAATTGGTGTAATGAGGGCGTGTCTTACTCAACTTGGGCTGCCTAACAAAATACCGTAGACTGGGGGGAGGGGCCTAAACAAGAGAGATTTGTTTTTCATAAAGGCTGGAAGTCTAAGATCAGGGTACTGGCTGGTTGGGTTCCTGGCGAAGGATCCCCTCCTGGCTTATGGACCTTCTCACTGTGTCCTTGCATGGTGGAGAGAGAGCAAGCTCTCTGGAGTCTCTTCTTAAAATGGCACTAATCGGCTTGACGCCTGTGGCTCAAGTGGCTAAGGCGCCAGCCACATACACCTAAGGTGGCGGGTTCGAATCCAGCCTGGGCCTGCCAAACAACAATGATGGCTACAACCAAAAAAAAAAAAAAATAGCCAGGCGTTGTGGCTGGCGCCTGTGGTCCCAGCTACTTGGGAGGCGGAGGCAGGAGACTCACTTGAGCCCAGGAGTTGGAGGTTGCTGTGAGCTTGGGGACAGCTTGAGGCTCTGTCTCCAAAAAAAAAAAAAAAAAAAAAGGCACTAATCCTATCATGGGGGCCCACCCTCATGACCTCATCTAACCCTAGGTTGTGCTGGGTTAGACTGAGGGAAAAACAGGATTGCTTGAGCCCAGGGCAACAGAATAAGACTGTCTCAAAAAATGAAAAAAGGCCTTATCTCTAAATACTATCCCTTTGGGGGCTAGGGCTTCAACATAGGGATGGGGGCGGGGGGCACAAACATTCAGGCCAGTCCGGCCCTAGCTCTCTGTTCTTACCCTCATATGTACCACCTCCTGCTTCCCCCACCAGAGTCGGCCATGGAGAGGGACCGCTACATGAGCCCCATGGAGGCCCAGGAATTTGGCATCTTAGACAAGGTTTTGGTCCACCCTCCCCAGGATGGTGAGGACGAGCCTGAGCTGGTGCAGAAGGAACCTGTGATGGCAACAACAGTGGCAGACCCTGTCCCAGCAAGCTCCTGAGAGAATGGCACCTCATCTTCAGAGTCATGTTGAGGGGCCAGGTGCCAGCCAGGCCCCTAAATGAGCCCTGGTCACCCCTTGCTGCTGAGCCTGGAGAGTCCCCTTGAGGAACTTTGGATTTAAGGGGTGCCCCTGCAATGGGACAACCTGGCTGAGACACTGTCGTTTTTAATTAAAATCTTTTGTGTTTTTGCTCTGCATCTGAGGCACTTTTCATCTCCACTTCTTGAAGGTGTTCATAGGTCCTTTCTGCTTCCACTTTGACACTGAGACTTGGACCCTCCCTTCCTTCAGCAAACACTCCTGAGTATGTTCTATACTCAAGGCACTGTTCTGAAGGCTGCAGCATACTGTGAAGAAAACACAAAAAATTGTTCTCAAAGAGCCTCCATTCTTGTGAGGTTAAGACAGTTTAAAAAACCAAAAATTTAGCCTAAGGAATAAGACCCCTATCTCTACTAAAAATAGAAAATCTAGCCAGGTATTGTGGCAGGTGCCTGTAGTACTAGCTACTTGGGAGGCTGAGACAAGAGGATCACTTGAGCCCAAGAGTTTGAGGTTGCTGTGAGCTATGACACCATGGTACTCTACCCAAGGCACAGAGTAACACTCTTGTCTCCAAAAAAAAAAAAAAAAATTTGGCTGGGTATGATGGTTCCTGCCCTCTAATTTTGGGAGGCATTTTGGGATCCCTTACTTTGGTTCCTCCCACGTGCTAGGTGCTAGGCACAATCCTGCTATAGTACTTTTGCACTGGCTGTGCCCTCTGCCTGGACTGCTCTTCCCCTAGATAGCAACATGGCTTCATCCCTCACCTTCAGGTGTCAAATGTCACCACCTCAGTGAGGTCTTCCCTGACCACCCCATAAAAAACTAATTCTCAGACACAACAGCTACCCATATACCACCTTCCCTGTTTCTTTCTTTTGTTTTTTTGGTTTTTTTAACAGCAAGGGTCTTGGTCTGTTGCCTGGGTTGGAGTGCAGTAGCACAGTCAGCTCACTGCAACCTTAAAGTCCAGGGCTCATGCAATCCTCCCACATCAGCCTCTCCATAATAAAAATGTGCCACCATACCTGGATAATTCTTAAATTACAAAAAAATTGTACAGATGGTGTTTTGCTATGTTGCCTGTTGCCCAGGCTGGTCTCCAACTGGCTTCAAGTGATCATCCCGAACCTTGGCCTCCCAAAGTGCTAGCAAGATTTCTAGCTAGGTTTTAAAGGCAGGGCTAGGGTGTGAGATCTGTGTGACAGAGAAAGAGCAGTCTCAAACCTCTAAGCTGTTGACCCAAAGCAACCAGAAAGATAACTTCACCAGAGATGGGAAGCCTAGGGGAGGAGCAGGATTGGGGTGGGGATGAGGAGTTATTTTGGGTAAGTTGCATCTGGTGTTTGATAGTCAAGAGGTTAAAATTAAAATGTAGATGACATTGCATATGGATGAATAAGCTGGCCATACCAAGACCTGACTATTGGATTTGGCACTTTGAGTGCTGTGGGAGTCAAAAGCCAGAACCAGAAAAAAAGAAGGAGGGGAGTGGGGGATATTGGAAATAGACAAGTTTTTTTGAAGAATTTTGATAATCAAGGAACGCAGAGGTCTGGAAGATGTAGCTGGAGGGAAAGTTAGGGTCAATTTCTTTTAAAATTAAGAGCTTGGGGGTAATAGTCTCTGGTTACAATTTTTTGGCCTTTTCATTATGGATTATTTATTTAAGATATACATTATTTAGGCTGGATGCAGTGGCCCATGCCTGTAATTCCAGCACTCTGGGAGACTGAAGTGGAAGGATCACTTGAGGCCAGGAGTTTGAGACTAGCCAGGGCAACATACAAGATCCAGTCTCTAAAAAAAAGATAAAAATTAGCAGGGCTTGGCCAGGCCCGTGGCTCATGCCTTTAATCCTAGCAATCTGGGAGGTCAAGGCGGTTGGATTGCTTGAGCTCACAAATTCAAGAGCAGCCTGAGCAAAAATAGAGACCCCCATCTCTACTAAAAA
>NW_003852522.1:5209274-5216151 GCF_000181295.1 Otolemur garnettii
AAAAAAAAAAAAAAACTGAGGCAAGAGGATCTCTGTGAGCAACCTCACAGCAAGAGGTTGCTGTGAGCTATGACTCCATGGAACTCTACCCAGGGTGACAGCTTGAGACTGTCTCAAAAAAAAAAAAATTAGCAGGGCATGATAGAGCATTCCTATAGTTCCAGCTACTGGGGAGGCTAAGGCAGGAACTCTACCCAGGGTGACAGCTTGAGACTGTCTCAAAAAAAAAAAAAATTAGCAGGGCATGATAGAGCATTCCTATAGTTCCAGCTACTGGGGAGGCTAAGGCAGGAGCTAGAAGCCAGGGGTTTGAGGTTGCAGTGAATTGTGATGATGCCACTGCAATACAGTGTGCGTGACAGAGCAAGACCCTGCCTATAAAACACACACACACATACACACACGCACGCACGAGTATTACAAAAAATTGTAATACTCAAGTCACTGCAATTACAAGAGATACAAGTTACAAATACAAGATAACAAATGTTATTGATATATATTGAGTATTACATTTTTAATAGTTTTTTCCTTTAAAGTGTATACATTTTTTATGGCACCCTGTATATGTGCACACATACGTATTATTTGGAAGCAGATCCTAGGTATCGTTACACCTGTAAATATTTCAACATTCATATATGAGGAATCTTTCAAAAGAAGACCACAATGCCATTTTCAAACCTAAAAAAAAAAAATACCCCTGTAACCCACCCCCTTCATCTCAGCCTGACTGTACGAAGCCCTTAACCTCTAGCCTTAGCCGACTCTATGACCTTAGCCCTGGCCCAAATCCTCCTCTGACCCTTGACCTCGGACCTGCCCTGGCCCCTATACGAAGTCTTGGCCAAGCACCCATTAGGTGGGACCTTACCCCTAAATAGACTATAGAAGAGGCGGGGTTAGGGTGGCACCTGTGACTCAAGTAGTAGGGTGCCGGCCCCATATGCCAAGAGTGTGCGGGTTCAAGCCCAGCCCCGGCCAAAAAACTGCAGAGGGAAAAAAAAAAAAGGCGAGGTTAGGTTATAGGCGGACTTGTGTCACTGTGTGGATGGTGTCCAATAGCGCAAGGGAGGAGGTGGTTTCTGGGGAGCCAATAACTTGAGAAGGTGGGACGAGAAGCAACCAGTAATCTTGAGCGAGAGGCGGGACTCTGCGGAAAGCTAATCTCTGGTGGAGACTGTCGAGCCACAGCCAATGGCTGTGGATTGTGGGCGTTGCCTGACCCCGAATGCTTCCACTACCCGGCTCCAGGAGTATGGCCGGGAGTGGGCGGCTGGCTTTGTGGACACTGCCTGGGCCGCAGTGGATACGAGGCTCGGGCCCGGCCGTGCTGAACCGCCTGCGGGACGCAGCCGTGGTGCGGCCTGGTTTCCTGAGCGCGGCTGAGGAGGAGACGCTGAGTCAGGAGCTAGAGCCTGAGTTGCGCCGCCGCCGCTACGAATATGACCACTGGGACGCGGTGAGGCGGGTTTGGCGTGGGGGGGCGGGCCCCGAGACTAGAAAGCCAAGGTGAGCCGGGGCCTTTCTGGGGGCGGGGCTTCTGCGCTGGGGGCGTGGTTGTGAGTGGGGCTCTGGGATGGGCGGGGATGCGCTGTGAAGGTACGTACAGAACCGGTGCTGTGGGCGCAGGTCACGCTAGGGTAGGGCCACGGCCGGGCGGTACCTAAGACGAAGGCGGGGCTGAAGCAGTAGCAGAGGCAAGACCCAGGGGAAGGGGATTTCGGGGGCATGGCCATAACTGGAGGCAGGATATGGAACCTCGAAATTTGGGATTTAGGATGGTGTGTAGTGAGATGATGGAGGGCAACTGTTGGGTACAGAGATAAACGAGTGGAATCAAGTTGAGGGGAGTACTTGAAAATTTGGGGGCTGGGTCAGCATTGGGGAAGAGGAATTGGAGCCTGAGGGTGGCTGCAAAGGACTGACGTCAGGCCTAGATGGGCCCTGGGGTTCCCTTTATCGATTTGAGACCTAGATGAGGTAGTGGTTGCGCTTTGAGGGCGGGATCAAGTCAGACTTGGAGGACCAGCCCCTTCCTTGCCCTGCAATCTGCCCTATCTGTGCTTCAGTTACCCTGTTCCCCCCGTAAGCTCCCAAGGTTGACCCCAACCCTCTGTTCAGGCCATCCATGGTTTCCGAGAGACAGAGAAATCGCGCTGGACAGAGGCTAGCTGGGCCATCCTGCAGCGTGTGCAGGGGGCTGCCTTTGGCCCTGGCCAGACTCTGCTCTCCCCAATTCACGTGCTGGACCTGGAGCCTCAGGGCTACATCAAGCCTCACGTGGACAGCATCAAGGTGGGCAGAGGCCAGAGCCTTCCAATGCCCAGCCTAGGGGGTGGGCAGGCTAGGCCAGAGCCTGACCCACCACCACACCTCTTCTTCCAGTTCTGTGGAGCCACTATCGCTGGCCTGTCTCTCCTGTCCTCCAGTGTCATGAGGCTGGTGCACACCCAGGAGCCAGGGGATTGGCTGGAACTCCTGCTGCAGCCAGGCTCCCTCTACATCCTTAGGTACCACCAGCCAAGGAGCCACTACCTGTCCCAGGATGTGCTGAATGTCCACCCACTGCCTTGAGCACTTTCCCTCAATCCAGCCCCTGCAGAAGATGCTCCAAGCTGGTGTGGGGGGATGGGAACAGGTGAACACAGAACTGCCTGGAGCAGGGGCTGCCTTTATCCCACCTGATCACATAGCCTCTGTTTTCCCTCACAGGGACTCAGCCCGTTATGACTTTTCCCATGAGATCCTTCGGGATGGAGAGTCCTTTTTTGGGGAGCGACGGATTCCCCGGAGGCGACGCATCTCTGTGATCTGCCGCTCCCTCCCAGAAGGGATGGAACCAGGGGAGCCCAAACAGCCACCTCCTGCTTGCTAACCCCAAGCTTGTCCCTAAGCTTCCCAGAGACTATATTTGTGAATAAAGTTGGAGATGGGTGTCCTTGTGCTAGCTGCTTGCCAGCGCTGGGACATATTGGGGAAGCCCAGGATGGCACCTGACCTTGGTGACCTCACTGGGCAGTAGAGGCTGAACATATGGTCACAAGTGTGGGAGGTTGGTCTTTTATTGTGCTCATTGCTGGCCACCCTGGTCTACCTCCCCTCTGGTGCTTCTCTGTGTCCAGGCCACCAATAAATACATCAGCCGAGCTCCTCCAGTGTGTGGCTCCAGGGCACCAGGCTGGCACCTTCACCCGCCACAGCCACAGGCAGCCGCTGAGAGCTGGGGCAGCCTCTGCCAGCGGTGGCGGTCGTCAAGGAAGGCCACATCAGCATAGTCAGTAGGCAGGCAGCAGGGTCCACCATGGGCTCGGCCCTGGCCCCGCAGCCGGGCCAACACCAGGCCATGCTGGGTACGGGCACCAAGGGGACACCTACCAGCACAGTAGCGGAAAATGACTTTCTCCTCTGAGGTGTAGCCCAGGCCCAGCTCTGCCACTGGCAGTGTCAGGCTCCACAGCTGGCAAGGGCCAGCTGGTGCTCGGCGCAAGCGAGCAGGATACCAGCGGATACCTAGGGAAGAGAAGGGGACTGATATTATGCCGGGGTTGGACAGGAGGGAGTTGGGAATCCACGGGGGGTCCCTGGGAATCCTTACCCAGCCGGTTTCTGCCAGCTTCTGCCGCCTGCTCAGACAAGAACTCTCCTTCAGCCATCGGAACCCCCCAGCCACTGGGGCCCCAACCCAGACCTGACTGCAGTGACAGCAGCAGCAAAAAGCAAAGCAGGACCGTCCCGGTGGCCATTGTGACAACAGGTCCAGAGGAGGTCTATGTCCTGAATTTATCTCCTGCCTGGGCTGGGGAGCTAACCTCTTCACTACCGGTTTCTGCAGCCAGAAGGCCCTATTTGCTGCCCCAGTTCGGCTACCATATCCTCAGGTCCAGGCCAAATACACCCTTCCTCCCTAAGAGTTAAGGGCTCACCCTCCTAGCCCACCCCACCCTGACATTCCACAGACCCATTTCCAACACTCCTGATGCCCCCTGATTTATGAGTGTTGTGCCTGTAGCCAGGGCTGAACCCAGGGTGGGTGCCCAGTGTTCTCACCCCACCTACAGCCTGGAAAGGGAGGTGGAGGGCTCCACGGGTCCCACCATTGGGGTCCTTCCCTACTAAGGCAGAATGCTGGAGGTCAGAAGCCTCTATGTAACAGGTTATGTGCCAGGTGGGGCAGATGCTTATGCTGGGCAGAGCGGTTTGGCAGGTTGGTGAGTCCATCATGGCTCCTGCCTGGAGGATTAGGACTTCATGCCCCTGTCTCCGGGCCTGGCAAAGTCAGCATCAAAACAGGAAAAGGGAGAGGCCAGAGGACAGACAAAGACACAGGGGGGCAGGGATTCCTGTGTCTGTAAGGCCAACCTGAGGACCCCAAGACTAGTTGGGGTCCAAGAGCATCAAGCCTGAGGCAAAGGAATATATGCTATATATATAGCCTGTGATGTCTGAAAGGGGGCTTCACCCCATGCACAAGAGAATGGGGTAAAATTTTAGTCTGCACCCCATCAGATTGGCAAAAAACAGAATCTGCTCTCACACAGGTTTGAGTGACTGAGGCATTCTCTTGACACTTGGTGAGGATGTAAATTAGTAGCAACTTGTTGAATTAGGAACTGCTATTGGAATTGTAAATCTCACCTCTGCCACAAGAAATCTAGATTCATTACACACAGGTAAGTGAAACAGCCACAAGGACATTCACTGCCTCCTGTATTAGGCAGGACTGGCAGTGCCCTAAACTACAGCATCAGTGATTACTACAGAACTTCCTTAGGTTGCCTTCAGACAAAATAAAAAGGCCCTTGTTTGAAGACACTCAGAATTAAGTCACAGACCTGGGATTTGAACCCAGGTCCCCCTTACTGCAAGGCCCCTTCCCCAAACCATTATACCACACTGCCTTGTCTGCTGGTGGGGAGGCCGCACATGATGGGGACAGCAGGACAGACCCTGTCAAGGCAAGGGGTCAGAGCTGCTTTCCTGTATGACAGGAGGATGGAAGGCAGGCTGGACAAAAAAGGGTGACATTCCTAAGAATTAGCCTGTTATCTCAGGCATTCCTCCTCAGCGGCCAAGGGCCTGCTGAGCTGAGTGGTTAAGCTTCCAACCACTGGCATCCTCCCCACAACCAGATTACTCAGAATAGAGGTTCAGAAGCAGCGACTGAAGTCAGCTAAGTTCCATTTCCAGCCACATTACTGCATAGGAACCGGAAAAGCCTATCCCCTACAGAATGCCTGGCAAAGCTGGACAAAATAAATGCATAACCAAACCTATGTAAGGATAAGGTGAAACTGAAAAATCAGGTCCAGAAACCAGGAAGGTTAGGCTTTGGTGGTCACTTAGAGACAGAGTCCCTGAGCTGAGAATCATATAAAATGGGCATGGGATGATATTCCTGGGTAGCAGGCAGAATCAAAGGGAAAACCATCAGGAAAGACCACCCTGCAAAGTAGGCTACCCAGGATCCCCACAGATAAAGAACCCCTACCTTGACCATGAGGTCGAGTCCCAAATTATAAAACACAAGAAAATAGGATGGGCTGGGCACTGTGACTCACACCTGTAAATCCTAACACTCTGGGCAGCCAAGGTGGGTGATCACTTGAGCTCACAAGTTTGAGACTCCACCTCTACTAAAAATGAGAAACTAAGGAAAGAGGATTGGTTGAGCCCAAATTGGAGGTTGCTGTGAGCTATGAGACCACAGCACTCTACCCAGGGCAACAAGCTGAGTCTCTGTCTAAAAAAACAAAAGTCTGAGCAAGAGGGAGACTGTCTCTAAAAGAGCTGGGCATTGTGGCAGGTGCTTGTCATCCCAGCTACTTGGGAGGCTGAGGTATAAGAATCACTTAAACCCAAGAATTTGAGGTTGCTATGAGCTAGGACACCATAGCAGCCTCCCAAGAGTGACCAAGTAAGACTGTCTAAAAAAAAAAAAAAAACACAAGAAAATAATTATCTTTGCAGCGCCCATAGCTTAGTGGGTAGGGCGTGGACCACATACACCCAGGCTGGTGGGTTTGAATTCGGCCCAGGCCAGCTAAACAACTGCAACCAAAAAAATAGCCAGGAGTTGTGGCGAGCACCTGTAGTTCTAGCTACTTGGGAGGCTAAAACAAGAGAATCGCTTAAGCCCAGGAGTTTGAGGTTCCTGTGAGCTGTGAAGCCATGGCACTCTACCCAGGGCAACATAGTGAGACTTCGTCTCAAAAAAAAAGAAAGAAAGAAAGAAAGAAATATCACAGCAGGGCATGGTAGCTAACACCTGTAATCCTAGCACTCTAGGAGGCCAAGATGGGTGGATTGCTTGAGCTCAGGAGTTGGAGACCAGCCTGAGCAAGAAGAGCAAGACCTGTCTCTAGTAAAAATAGGAAAACTACCTGGGTGCCATAACAGGAGCCTATAGTCCCAGCTACTCAGGAGGTTGAGGAGAAGGATCGCTTGAGCCTGGGAGTTAGCTGTGAGCTATGATGCCACTACACTCTACCCAGGGCGACAGAGTGAGACTGTCTCAAATAATAAAAATAAACAAATAATCATGAAGGGGAGTCAGAACAGGAAGCTCATGAATCTGAGATTCTAGATGTGTCTGACAGACTATAAAGATGCTTAAAATTAAAACATAAGCCAGGTGCAATGGTGGGCACCTATAGTCCCAGCTACTCAGGAAGCTAAGGTGGGAGGATCACTTGAGCCCAGGAGTTGGAGGCTGCAGCGAGCTATGATGACATCACTGCACTCCTGCCTGGGTGACAGAGCAAGATGCTCTCTCTAAAACAATTTTTTTTTCTTTTTTTTTTTTTGAGACAGAGCCTCAAGCTGTCGCTCTGGGTAGAGGTGCTGTGCATCACAGCTCACAGCAACCTCCAGCTCC
>NW_003852522.1:5216351-5220102 GCF_000181295.1 Otolemur garnettii
CCTTGGGCTTAAGCAATACTCTTGCCTCAGTCTCCCATAGCTGGGACTACAGGCACCCACCACAATGCCCAGCTATTTTTTTGTTGCAGTTGTCATTGCTGTTTAGCAGGCCAGGGCCAGGTTCGAACCCACCAGCCTCAGTGTGTGTGGCCAACGACGCCCTAACCATTAAGCTATGGGTGCCAAGCCTGTCTCTAAAACAATTTAAATAAAAAATAAAAAAATAAAATACAACTCGGGTGGGCGGGCACCTGTGGCTCAGTGGGTAGGGGACTGGCCCCAGCCTCATATACTGGCCCTGGCCAAATTGCAACAAAAAACAGCTGGGCATTGTGGCAAGTGCCTCAGCCCAGCTACTTGGGAGGCTGAGGCAAGAGAATCACCTAAGCCCAGGAGTTGGAGGTTGCTGTGAGCTGTGATATCACAGCACTCCACCGAGGGCAATAAAGTGAGACTGTCTCTAAAAATAATAATAATGATAAATAAATAAATAAATAAAAGACTATTCCAACAGCTGAAAAGGAAACAAAGACAACTTTGAGCAATTGAAAATGGAGTCACTGGCAATCTAATACCTAATGGGCCACACACTGGACAAATGAGGCTGAAGAGAGGCCCAGCGAAGGGGAAGACAAAGCTAGAGAAGCTTCCCAGCAGGCAGCACAGATGCTTAGTCAGTGTGTCAGAGGGTGAGTAAGGAGGAATAGGGGGTGAAAGGGTCTAAAATGCATCTGAAGGTTGCAGGAGGGCTTGAAAGAGAAACTGCTTAAGAATTGGTAATACTGGCTCGGCACCTGTGGCTCAAGTGGCTAAGGCGCCAGCCACATACACCTAAGGTGGCGGGTTTGAATCCAGCCTGGACCCGCCAAACGATAGCTGCAACCAAAAAATAGCCGGGCGTTGTGGCGGGCGCCTGTGGTCCCAGCTACTTGGGAGGCGGAGGCAGGAGACTCGCTTGAGCCCAGGAGTTGGAGGTTGTGAGCTATGAAGCTACGGCACTCTACCCAGGGGGATAGCTTGAGGCTCTGTCTCAAAAAAAAAAAGAATTGGTAATACTGGGGCACTCAGGGAGAGACACCAAACAGCAGAGGACACGTGGCAGCGAGCACAGACTTCACAAGCTGAGAAGTCCTGGAGAACAGAGCCTATTTATTGAGCAGAGCCTCATTCCTTGAGGGAGAAGTGCATCTTGTCATTGATCATCTTGCGCTCAGGGTTGAGCCGCTTGAGGATCTGGGCCAGCACATTCACTGTCTGCTCGCTGCTCAGGCCCGTCTTTTTGGTCTGGAACTTCTTCAGCAAGTCCTTTGTGGTCATGGGTTTCCGGGTGAGGTAGCGGCGCACAGCATCCTCAGTCACTTGCACATCACTGTGGAGCAGTGGGTGGGGATGTGGCATCAGCAAGAATCTCCCCTGTGGCCCTTGCCCTCCCCACTGTCCTCACCAACTCACCTGCTGCTAGGTGTTGACTTGCCCGATGGTGGCTGTGGGGTTGACTTTCCAGACAGGCTCTGGGGCCCAGCATCCAGTCGCAGCCGCTTGGCTGCTGGTGTCTCACCTGCCCGCTTCCCTTTTGGAGCAGAGTCAGGGCTGAGTCTTAGGGATGGGGAGCTGGATGGTGGGGCAGGACCCTGGGCTGAACAGTGCCAAGAGTGAGATACAAAGGGCTCAGAAAAGGATAGGCCTCCACCCCTCCTCTCTGTCCCCTGTGGCCTCAGATCCAAGGGTAGGGGTGGGGGCTGGCTGGGGCAGTGGGGAGGAACTAGGCACTCACCTTGCTCCAGTCTGTTGGCGGCGGCCCACAGGGTAGAGGAGGTGCTGCTGCCCTCAGCACTGGGGGTGCTTGGGCGGCTGTTGCCCCTTGAGCTGCCTCCTGAGGGCTTCCGCTCCCTCTTGGGGGGCGTCTTCTTCTTCTAAAGAGATAAAGGTAGAATTGGGATATAGTCCAGAAATTAGACGGCTGGGACACTCCCACCCCCAGCTGGGACTTACTGCCATGAAGAGGGCTGAGGATGCCTCACTGTCAATGTCACTCTCCTCCGAGCTGTCGGACTCTTCACTGCTATCTGTGGGGGGCATAGAACTGGGCTCAGGATCAGAGCCCCCTGGGACCCCTGCACCCACTGTCACCTCCACTGCAGATAAAGGGACCTGAACACTGAGGCCATGCGAGTCCCACCTTTCCGGCGCTTCTTCTCCTGCGGAGTGGGTGCCTTCTTCTCTTCCTCTTCCTCCTTGTCCTCCTCAGGCGGCTTCTCCTCCTCGCTCTCTTCACTGCTTTCGCTTTGCTCATCAACACCTGGGGGGCACAGGGCCATGCCAGGTGTGACCAGAAGTGGGGCACAGCTGACCCAACCCCCACCAGCCAACACAGGCCTTGGACTACCCTTGGGCCCCTCCTCCTGCTGCAGCACTTTGGGCTTGCCCTCTGGCTCATCCTGGGAGCTGCTGTAAGACAGGGAGTGGGTAGAGGGTGAGTGTGGGGCCATGGGGCCTCAGGGCTGGGCCATATACCTGCCTCCTACCACTTACCTGGAGCCATCAGACATGTAGTCTACCTCCTGGCCTTCGAAGTCCCCATCATCACTGTCCTCGAAGGCCTCATCATCTGAGCCCTTTTTCTTCTTCCTCTTCCTGCCTGCCTTGGTGGGTAGCACCTTCTTTGCCTTGGGGGCTCTGCTGCCTGGAGGAGGGAGAAGGAGGGGAAGCTCAGGCCACATATGAATCTCAGTTTTCATATTTTATGGTTGTTTTGACATCTTAGGGCCTCGCAGCCTGGGGGTACCGCCTCCCTCTAGGGCCAGCCAGTGCCCTTGAAATGTGCAGGGCTGGCCCAGGGGGTACTTCTCTTAGGCAAACTCCCTATTCCTGAGCCTGTCCCCCAAACCCTTCTTTAATGCTCTCACACCCACTACATACCCCCTGTGCTGAATTCCCCCCTGCTGGGCACCAGACAACCATAACAGCCCCTGCAGCGCAGAGCACGCAGGAGGGCTCAGACTGGCTGGCCCTGAGTAGTGCCCTCCAGTGGACTCCCCACTACAGGCCATGGCCTCAATGTTTCCCCAGCCCCTGTTCTGCTTCCCCGGGGTGGCTTTGAGAGTCTCTCATTTCCAGGACTGCAATGAGGAACAGCTTCCTTTCAGCAGCTAGCCCACCAGTCACCTCCAAGAACTTAAGGCCCTGGTACCAGTGGGCCCCCAGCCTTACCTCCCTCGCCGCTGGCCTCACTGTCATCAGATGACATCTCCAGGTCATCCTCCAGGTCATGGATGCGCAGCTCACTGGCCTTCTTGCGGCCACGCTTCTCCTTGTCTTCCTCGTCCTCATCCTGGTCTTGGTCCTTCAGCCGCCGTTGCTGCATGATGCTGAAGTGGTTCAGCACCTTGTTCCTCCTGCGGGGGGAAGGAGGTAGCAGAGTGGCTGACAAGCCACCAGCCCTGAATCTGCATCAGGGCCCCAGAAGGCGCTGCAGGATGACTGCAGGTGCTCTGACCCCTGAGAACTCAGCAGGTAGCAGTGGACACCTCAAACCCGACCCCTCCTTGACTCCTTCCCTGACTGAGTCCCCCGAGGAGGGCTCACAAGGTGCTGCCTGTCTCAGCACCTCCCTCAGCTCACAATGGCAAGGTGTACTGATGTTTCTTTTTTTTTTTTTTGAGACGGAGCCTCAAGCTATCCCCATAGGTAGAGTGCCATGGCCTCACAGCTCACAGCAACCTCCAACTCCTGGGCTCAAGCGAGTCTCCTG
>NW_003852522.1:5220910-5224122 GCF_000181295.1 Otolemur garnettii
AAAAAAAAAAAAAAAACAAAAACTCCTGAAGCTTGGGCAATCTGCTCACCTTGGCCTCCCAGATTGCTAGGATTACAGGCATGAGCTACTGTGCTCATCTTACTCATGGATGTTTTAAAGAATGGAACTGTATCTAATGACCTTACAATGCAAATTCTAAAGGAAAATATAGCAAATGAAGCAACCAAGGGCATCCAAAATACTACTGGAATAAAAGGGCCAAGGCCGGGAGAGGTGGCTCACACCCGTAATCCCAATACTTTGTGAGGCCAAGGTGAGGGGGATTGTTTGAATCTAGAAGTTCAGATCACCCTGGGCAACATAGCAAGACCCCATCTCTACAAAAAATAAACTAAAAAATTAGCCGAGTATGGTGTCACACACGCGTAATCCCAGCTACTCATGAGGCTGAGGTGGGAGGATCAAGGCTGTAGCGAGCTATGACCATACCATTGCACTCTGGCCTGGGTGACAGAAGGAAACCCTGTCTCTATAAAACAAACCAAAAAAGGTTCCATGCCCTGTCTGCCTTTTACAAGGGTTGCTTTTGGAGCTGAATCAACCCACGACTCATTCGAAAATGTAAAAACTAAACAAAATGATTAAGCAAAGGGGTTAAAAATGGTGATTTTTTTAACCTTTTAGGAGCCATAAGTTCTGTGAGCATTCACTAACCCTGGACACATGCACTTACCCAGAGTGCCCCTCCCACCATGTGCAGGTACCCCAGGGTGGTAGAGCCTTACGGAAGTCTCATCCTAAGCTAGGCATCAAGGCCCCAAATCCTGGCCCAGCCTCATCCTCTCCCATATTCACTCTGCTCTGGCGTCATATACTGTGTCCCTGCAGCCACATGCCATTCACCCATCTCACCTCCAGACCCCAACCAATGCCAGTGCTCAGGAGACCACTCCCAGGACCCCTTGCAGAGGACCCCAACCCAGCTGGGGAAATGGAGAAGCTATCTACACCCACCCACACTGCTCTGCCCATCCATGCTCTGAGCTCACCACTGCTCACAGAGTCCTGCACGTGCCTATCTCTGACCTGCGAGTTTCTAGTCTGCCTCCCCACTGCACTGAGAGCCTTTGAGGGCGGATCAGGGTCTGCCCCAGCCTCCATTGAGTCCCATCTCCCAGAACAGAGCCTGGCAACACCTTCCCTTTCCCACACTCTGGCCCAGCCCCACCCATCACACTCACCTCTCCCATTCTTCCTCAGCCTCCTCAGCAGTGAGTGTGCGGTGCCGGGCCAGGGGTGTGAAGTTGTACCAGTTGTGCACAGGGAAGGCCTCAAAAGCCCCATCAGGGCACTGGGTGAAGATGTAGTAGGATGTGTTCTCTGTCACGCCTCCCTTCTTTATGCCTTTGAACCTGCAAGGAGCCATATTCATGGCCTGGCCCAAGAGACTGGTCTGGGCCTGCCTGCATTCCCAGACCCTGCCTCTAAGGCGCCTGCCAAGGCTCTCCGAAGAAAGCCTAGAGTTAAATGAGGCTGTGGGGAGGCTTTTTGACCATCTTTTTTTTTTTTTTGTAGAGACAGAGTCTCACTTTATTGCCCTTGGTAGAGTGCTGTGGCTTCACACAGCTCACAGCAACCTTCAACTCCTGGGCTTAGGCAATTCTCTTGCCTCAGCCTCCCGAGTAGCTGGGACTACAGGCACCTGCCACAATGCCCAGCTTTTTTTTTAGTTGCAGTTCTGCCGGGGCCAGGTTTGAACTCGCCAACCTTGGTATATGGGGCCGGCGCCCTACTCACTGAGCCATAGGCGCTGCCCCGACCACCCAAGTCTTAACTTCCACATCTGGAGAGCAGGACCAGTCCTCCGGCCCTACAGAGTAGGTTTAAAGGTGGGTATGTTTTGTGTATCATGACCGTTTCTGCAAGGGCTGAGTTAGATCAGCCATGAAGAGCCCAGCCCTGGAGTCAGACCTGTCTAGATTTGTCTCTGGTTCTATGGTTTTCAAGCTGTAGCTGGCAGCCTAAAGAAACAGGGAGGGGACTAAGGTGGGACAGGGAGACATTGCTGGATCTGAAGGACATTTGGCTGGGCAACATCTCCAGGAGGCTAAATGACTTCCTAGCTTCCTCAAGGGCCTTGCCACACCCTCTTCTGCCCTAAATGTCTAGGCAGTCATCTCGCATGAATGCCTTTCCCTGACTACAACTTTCTAGGGATCCCCAAGGCCCAGGGTCTGGCCATATCCTGTAATCCACTGCCCTGCACCAGCCAGCCCACTGTCTATTACCATCACGCACTTCTTCCCCACATGTCCAGAAGGTTAGGCTGCTTGGGGTGCCCTTCATCAGCCTGACCTTCACCTCTCTTGCTCTGTCCTCAGGTTTCCCTCTACAAAAGATTGTCCCAAGCATCACAATACCCCTGCCCTAATCAGCCCCTTGGGCTTCTTACACTGTGGCACTCAGAGCTGCCAGTGGCCTAGGTACAAGCACCAGCCCAATTCATCTGCAAAAACAAAACCCTACAAGGGCGGGAGTGCTGGCTCTCTCACTGCACAGGTTCAGAGAGCACATCTTACAAAGTGTGCAGGCATGAGGGAGCATGTGGGCTGGTTCCTCAGCTGGCACCCACCACCCATACGCCACTTACTTCCTGCCTGATTTGCCATTGACACGGAGCAGCCAGGGCTGGTCCTCGGCCCGGAACTCTTTGAGGACAACACCATACTTCTTCCTCCGGGCCTCCTCTCGAAGCTTGCGGTTGAACTCACTGCCCGCACCTGACTCGGGCATCTCTTCCTCTTGGTAAATTTTCTTGTTGCTCAAGTCTCGTTCCAGTCGAGCCTGCAGGGGAGCAAGAAGCAAAACCTCTCAGGGTCCCTGCCTCTGCTTGGGCTGTACCCACAACTAGAAACACCTTTCACTCTCCATAAGCTGAGCTCTAGATGCTCAAAGACAGCTTTTGGTGTAGTAAAATAAGAAGCAGAATGTTAGGACTCGGTGAACCTGGGTAAAAGGGATTTGGGTAAACCTTGTGCTGCATCCTTTTTTGCAACTTTTTTTGGAGACAGAGTCTTACTTTTTTGCCCAGGCTGGAGTACCATGGCATCAACCTACTCAGAGCAACTTCAACCTCATGGTCTCAAGAGATTCTCTTGCCTCAGCCTCCCAAGTAGCTGAAAATACAGGAACCTGCCATAATACCTGGCCAATGTTTATTTTCAGTAGAGATGGAGTCTTGCTCTTGCTCA
>NW_003852522.1:5224981-5228650 GCF_000181295.1 Otolemur garnettii
ACATTACACTTTTCTAGGGTTTTTTTGAGACAGAGTCTCACTTTTTTGCCCCAGGCTAGAGTGCTGGTGTAATAGTTCACAACAACCTCAAACTCTTGGGATCATATCTAATTTTTCTATTTTAAGTAGAGACAGGGTCTTGCTCTTGCTCAGGCTGGTCTCGAACTCCTGAGCTCAGGCAATCCACCTGCCTCAGCCTCCCAGAGTGCTAGGATTACAGGCATGAACCAGCAGGCTGGGCCCTACATTACGTTTTATTTTAATCTGTGCTCTGGTGTCCTAGCTCACAGCAACCTCAAACTCCTGGGCTTAAGTGATCCTCTTGCCTCAGCCTCCAGAGTAGTAAGGACTATAGGCACCTGCTGCTACCCTACATTACATTTTAAAATATCATTGTCAACTGGGCATGGTGGCTCACGCCTATAATCCTAGCACTCTGGGAGGGCAACACGGGTGAACTGCTTGAGCTCACAAGTTCAAGACCTCAAAATCGAGATCCCATCTCTACTAAAAATAGAAAAAACTGAGGCAAGAGGATCGTTTGAACCCAAGTTGGAGGTTGCTGTGAGCTATGACCCCACAGCACTCCACCCAGGGTGACGGCTTGAAACTCTGTCTCAAAAACAAAAGACAAAAATAAGTCATTGTCAGCACCTCAGCCTGAGCCTGTCCACTCGGGAAAAACTGAGGAAACTAAGCTAAATTACTATTATGTCTAAGCAAATGTTACTTAGAAGCTGGCACTGTGGATTAAAAAACAAAAGGAAGGGAGAGAGGAAGGGAAAGAAAGAGAAAGAAAGAAAGGATGAACAACTATTACAACCACTAACTCCTCACTCTCAAGATCCAAGGACTAACCTGATTCCAAGTAGCAAAGTTGACTTTATCAGCAGCATTAAATGCCATTATGTTATATTTTTTATTCGTGTTCCTGGAGTGGGCAAGAAGAGGAAGTGTTAATCCAACCAACCATTCAATCAACAAACCCATAGTGCCTCAGCCCTTTGTGGTAGGCAATGCTAAGGTCTCCAAGGACTCCCAGTCTGTCAGGAAAGCTGGGACTCATCACCCATGCAAAGAGAAGGAGGGGAAAAGAGCAGAAGGTGGGGCAAAGATTTGGGGAAACTCAAATGTGGGGATAATTGAGAACTAGGCTTTGGGGAGGGAAGAAGGAAAACAAGCTGGGAGTACTTCCTGAAGGAGGAAAATATTGCAAGCGGGTTTTGCAGGATCAACAAGAATCCACAACAGAGTCAAAGTTTAGGGATTGGAGGAGAGGAAGGCACTCCTGACAGAGCAACAGCATGAACAAAGGCCTAGAAAGAAAAAAAAAAAACCTGACCAGCTGAAAAGAGAACGAAGAGTATGTTCTCATGGCTAGCGTCTGGGCAGCAAAGGACCACATAAGTCTTGAATACTAGGCCAGGTAGCTGACTCGTGCTGTGTATTAATGCACTCGCTCATTCATTCAAGAAACAGTGTTACCCCCAAATCTTAGCCCTGCCCTCCAAGTCTCTCCCAATCTGGAGGAAGAATCATAGGCAGGGCCAGAGACGCCTCGTGAAGGTATTAATTCCTTTTGGTGGGGGTGGGCGGTGGGGCCGAGGACTTACTTGGGAACACGAACGACGTACTCAGTGACATTCTGGCCCATGGGGCCCTGCGGAAAGAGAAGGCAGATCGTGAGTGAGGGGCTGCGGGGGTCGCCGCCCGCCATAACCCGCGAACCCCGCCTCATTCATACTCACTAGGGTCGCCATGGGCAATGGTCAGTTCGGGTCCGGTCCGACCGGGTTCTTTTTTTCTCTCCCGAAGTTCACGCCCCTCAGTCCGTGGAAGCAGCCTTCTCGGTGTCGGGTCTATGGCCTTGAACGAGGACTCCAAACCCTAGACAGCTACCCGGAAGCAGCACTCGGCCAGATCCGTCTGCTCCTAACCTGGAAATAAAATTTTCCCCTAGCCGCGTCTCGATGGCAACCGCCTCGGAGGCTGGGGCCACCTCAATACGCTGTCACCTGCGCCCTCCTGCCTTTTTCTGGAGAAGGAAACAAAAGATGAATCTGAGACTCGAGAATTGACTTCTGCCGCTGACGCTTTTATATAGCAAGTTAACTTACTCACCACCTACGAGGACACGCCTTTCTGACGTCAGCCCGCAAATTCCCGCGGAGCATCCTGGGTAGGGACGTAGACTCAGTTCCCTACTTACAGCTTTTTAGGAGCTTTGCGCGTGCGCCACCGCTCCCCGGAAGTGGCTCGGGAGGCCGCTTCACCATAGCAGTCTCTCGGCTCCTCAAAGACTGTTTCGGATTATTCTTCTCCAGCTGCTCCAGGGATGGGAGGAGACCCTATCACCTCGCAAAATGATCGGGACGGGGTCTCTTATGACGTTGAGCCGAGCCAGGAGGAGTCAGCTTGGGTGGGAATGGGGCGCGACCACCGCAAGAGGCTGCTGGCAGGATGGGTCTGTGCAAGTCCAAGCTGGCTCAGACGAGCAGGCCTCTGAGGCCTCGGGAGAAGGGTAACATCGCGGGGGTGACTGGCTTGCTGGGGAAAGGGAAGGAGGATGTAGAGGACAGGAAGGGGGTGCAGGTATCTCCCCCCAATTCCATATGTGCGCACGACTCCTCCTCATGGCAGTGACACAACTGCGCGTACTCAGCCCTACCTTGATCCTCTTCCGGACCTGCTGAGTTCCGGGCCCCAGGACGGAGGGAATCTGTCAACCCGCTCCCCGCCCTCTTGTAGGTTACAGGGCAGTGGAGGAGACCCAGAAGGGAACAGAAGCAGCATAGTTAGCTCTGAGGGCTCAGAGAAGAGGAGAGGTTTCAGCTGAGCCCTGAGGGATGCATAGGAGTTGGCTAAGCTCAGGAGGAGGGAAACAAGAGGCGAGTATTGGACCATAAACTGCAGACGCCGTAAATGTGTCTTGGTAGCCTTGGATATTCCTTTATTCCTCATCCACTACTAGATGGCAAGAACTGTGCCATCTACTGGGAATACAGCGATGATCATCCTTGCCTTTGTGGCGTACAGAATCTGGCTGGGCTGGGGGGAGACAACAACAAGTAAACAGAAGTCATGACTGACTGTGGCCAATGCTGTGGAGGAAATGGGGTTCTGAGACAGAGTGTATTAGAGGTGAGAAGGGTTATTAAGACTTGTTACAGAAGGCCTGGTGGCTGCCCCTATTTATCCGTAGAAGGAACTATCTATGCAAATAAATGACTGAGGCCAAAAATATCAATAAATGGGGATTTATTAAGACAAGAGTTTGAGGATGCACTTGTGCAAAACATGGAGCACAACTGTGCCTGTTTTTCCAAAGGGAGGGGGGTTGAAACCTTCACGTTTTAAAGGCAACGAAGGATAAAGGTGAAGGGTGGGGTGTGCTTATGAGGCAGTGGATACGTTCTTGTGAGGCCCAAGAAACCTACATTTTACATAAAATAAGGGAGGGAGGGAAGCATCAATTATGTAGATATTCCTGGGTAGGTACAAGAATGTCTGATTCAGTGTTATCTGCAGTCTGTTACCTGTAAGATAAACTTGTAATTCATTGTTAGTGTGGAATCCAATGGGATTTAGTTTTAGGTGCTACAGATAGGTACAATTTGTATGTCCTTGCTTATGGGAAGTTAGCAAGAGATTAGCAGATTTTTTTTTTTT
>NW_003852522.1:5229181-5233496 GCF_000181295.1 Otolemur garnettii
CCACCAACCTCAGCCTCCCACTGTGCTGGGATTATAGGCTTGAGCAACTGCACCTACTCAACAGGTGATTTTTTTTTTTTTTTTTTGGCCAGGGCTAGGTTTGAACTGGCCACCTCCCGTATATAGGGCTGGCACCCTACTCCTTTGAGCCACAGGTGCCTCCCAATAAGAGCTTTTCTTGATGAATGATCTGTGGGGCCAGCTCTTCACAGATGCCTGAGGCTATGGTTTTTCTTTCATAGAACTGAGCCAGGTGGAGAGAACAGCAAGGGAGGAATGAGTTTGGCAAGTTCAAGGAACTGCAAGGAGACCCATTAGGCTGGTACAAAGTGAAGGCAGGGGATGGGGGATCAGGAATCAGTTTCATCAACTGTAAAATGGGATAATAGAGTCATTGGATGCTTCAAAGAGTTGCCATGCACAAAGGGCCTACCTATTGAAGCTCACAGTTTCATCCATAGCAGCACAGTAGCACCTGTTCATAGGATGCCTGGACATGTACCCAGAGATGCTACTCTAGGGCAAAAGAGGGTACACCAAGAGACCTGTATCCAGTGTTGCCTCAGGACATGCTCTACTAACCTATGGACACAGTCACAAAGGGGCCTCTGCCAGCCTTCCCAGGTTCTAATCCAACCCCCTCCCTCTACCCTTGGGTACCACAGACATCCTCAAGTCTGTCCTGATCATCTTCGTGATGGGTGGCCCAGGCAGTGGAAAAGGGACACAGTGCAAGTATATGGCCACCAAGTACGGTCTCTACCATGTGGGGCTGGGCCAGCTGCTGCGTCAGGAGGCCCAGAGAGGCACCCAACGGGGCCGGCAGATCCATGACTTCATGCTGCAGGGGCTCTTGGTGCCAACGGTGAGAACTCACGGGTGGTGGGGAGAGTAGGAAGAGGGGCCATGGGAACAAGCCACGCAGGAAGACCTCAGCTCCTGGCTTGGCCATTGCCTTTTCAGGCTGAGCCTCTATTTTCCTGTATACAAAATGGGGAGACCACAACAAAAGGCTGTAGAGAGGTTTAGATGACATCACCCCTATAAAGCATTAGGCAGACTGCCTGACACTTAAGAACCACCCCATATAATTAGCTAGTTTATTCCCTTCATGACTCTGCAAGTATCACTGAGCCCTTCTGAATTGGCTTCCTCACCTGTAAAATGAAGGGAAGCTTGGTACCTCATAAAATTGAGGTGATGATTAAATGACATGCAAAAACCTCAGCTTCTGGTAGGCATCCCCCCTCCCCCAGTAAACCACTGGCCTCTAGTTCTTAGCAGTGGTCTCCCTAGACCAGGCATCCTGAAACTATGGCCTGCAGGCCACATGTGGTCCACCAAGGACATTTAGCCAGGTGTTTTTGCTGCTGCTGCTTGTCCTGCTTAGCAGCCGACTCGTCCCGAGGCCTGCAGTCCGGCCCTCCAGCAGTCTGAGGGACAGTGAACTGGCCCCCTGTTTAAAAAGTTTGAGGACCCCTGCCCTAGACCATCAGAGCAGACTCAGAATCCAGGCGCTGAGCAGGGCATTGTCACTCTGTCTTTTTCTTTTTTCTTTCTTTCTGAGACAGTCTCAAGCTGTCGCCCTGGGTAGAGTGCTGTGGCATCACAGCTCACAGAAACCTCAAACTTGGGCTTAAGCAATTCTCTTGCTTCAGCCTCCCAAGCAGCTGGGACTACAGGTACCTGCCACAATGCCCGACTATTTTTTTTTTGCTGCGGTTGTCGTTGTTTTAGCAGGCCCAGGCCAGGTTCGAATCTGCCTGCCTCAGTGTGTGTGGCTGGTACCCTATTGAGCTACAGGCATTAAGCCTGTCACCTTGTCTTCATTTGAGATCCAGACTAAGGAGGCGAGCTTGCTCTGGTGACCCTCATAGAAACTGGTTACCCTAGGGTGAGGGTCATGGTAAGACATGGGCCTTAGGCACTGAATCCACCTGCTTCCTTCCCAGGGCATCATCCTAGATATGGTCAGTGAAAACATGTTGTCCCACCCGGAATGCCAGGGCTTTCTCATTGACGGCTTTCCCCGGGAGCTGAAGCAGGCCCAGGAATTTGAGCTTATCGTGAGTGGCCCCAAAGTGTGAGTGTGTGCATGCCTGCATGTATGTGTCAGGGTGCAAGGCCCATCCCTCCCTCCCAACCTTGGGTTAGGCTGCACTGCTTGGAGAGCAGAGGGCCTGAGACTTCAGGGAGGTTCTGAGAGGAAAATGCAGTGTTTGGTTATCAAGGGACAGTCAAGGTGTTGGAATCATCTAGAACCCATGTAAAGAGATAACAAGCTCTCTGAGGGCAAGAAGGAAGTTATTTCATTATCTTTCTGCCTTGTTACCAGCACCTGGGGGATGAACAGTTTACCCACTTAGTAGCAGGTGGGTTCAGCCTCTTCCCTAGGCCATAGAGAGAGAATACATAGCATAGTTGTTCATTCATCTGTTTATTCAACCTCCCAACTGCCCATCCCTTAGAATAAGACTTGTACTTGGGGCTAGGGGTACAGAGTTCATAAGACACGGTCTCTGCTCTTAACAAAGACATTTCATTTCTGGCATCATTAAGTGCAATGAAGAACAGAAATAGAATGAAGTTCTGGAGAAATGGGAGTGGGCGATTTCAGATTGTGTGGTCCAAGTGGTGACATAGGGACATTGGAGCACTGAGTGGAGGGGGAGGTGCTGGCACTGAGCAACTTATAGTGAATATGAATTTCTTCAGGTTATCTGTTTTTCTTTTTTCTGTTGGTTGGTTTTATTTAACTTGCCACTTTAGGAAAGACTCCTCCCCCTCCCCTCCCTTCATTTCTTCTTTTTTTAAGAGAAGGGATTGCCCAGGTTGGAGTGCAGTGGCATCATCATAGCTCATTGCAGCCTTGAGCTCCTGGGCTCAAGTGATACTCCTGCCTCACCCTTCCCAATAGCTAGGACTACAGTAGCTTGTTGTGCACCACCAAACCTCGCTAATTTTTCTATTTTTTTGTAGAGATGGGTGAGCATGTCTTTTCTTTTTCTTTTTTTCTTTTTTTTTTTTTTTGAGACAGAGCCTCAAGCTATCCCCCTGGGTAGAGGGCCATGGCATCACGCTCACAGCAACCTCCAACTCCTGGGCTCAAGCGAGTCTCCTGCCTCAGGCTCCCAAGTAGCTGGGACTACAGGCGCCGGCCACAACGCCCGGCCATTTTTTGGTTGCAGCCATCATTGTCTGGCAGGCCCAGGCTGGGGATTTGAACCCGCCACCTTAGGTGTATGTGGCTGGTGCCCTAGCTGCTTGAGCCACAGGCACGGAGCCAGCATGTCTTGCTATATCGCCCTGGCTGGTCTCAAACTCCTATCCTTAAGCGATCCTCCATCCTTGGCCTCCCACAGTGCTGGGATTACCAGTCGCACCACTGAATCCAGGCCAGGTTAATTTTACACCTCACTGCAGACTTCATGAAAGGCCCCCAAGGGACACTGTGGACCTGTGGCACCTGGGAGGGGTGGGTGGGGATCATTCCCATTCTGTTTTGAGTGGTTAGGCAGGGAACGTGAAACTGCCCTGCAGGCTGTAGGCCTCCTAGGTTTTTCTGGGACTTGCTGGATCCCAGTGAAAATCCCTTTCGAGGAAGTCCTGGCACTTTGATAGAATCCAGAGATCTTGGGGGTCTCGGCGCAGTCAGCTTAAAGAGAGATTCTTGGGCGCCCTCTCCCGGACTGTTCCCCACGGGCAGAGGCTGGGCCAATTCCTTGCTCTGCGGACCTCACCCCTATGCCTAGCCGGCAGCAGATGCCACCGCGGGGTGGATTCCACAAGTGGCCGCAAAGTCTCAGAACGAAGGCTGCAAATCCCGACTCCCCGGGGGCCCGTCTGGTACACCATCAACCTGTTGGGTTTGGACTGTGTGGTGCTTCACTTCTTTTTTGGATTCTTGGCCAGCGTTCAACAATGGGGAGCTAACATATCAACCCCCACCCCCCAGCTTTTCTCGAAAACAGACTGACTTGGCAGTTCGGGGACCTGCAGGTCCCCATGGCAACAGCTTGGGCGCTGTCGGAGCTTTACTCAAGCCCTCGCGGCTCCCGGAGCTCTGCACCGACGCGCTCATCTACCGGCGCTCGCAGCAGGATCAGAGGGCTGGCCCGGGGTTTCACCCTTTAGGCGGTGGAGACAGGACTGAAGCCCAGGTCCTTGATGCTTTTTTTTTTGAAACAGAGCCTCAAGCTATCCCCCTGGGTAGAGTGCCATGGCCTCACAGCTCACAGCAACCTCCAACTCGTGGGCTCAAGCGAGTCTCCTGCCTCAGCCTCCCGAGTAGCTGGGACCACAGGCGCCCGCCACA
>NW_003852522.1:5233654-5239637 GCF_000181295.1 Otolemur garnettii
AGCTCACAGCAACCTCCAACTCGTGGGCTCAAGCGAGTCTCCTGCCTCAGCCTCCCGAGTAGCTGGGACCACAGGCGCCCGCCACAACGCCCAGCGTCTTTGTTGTTTGGCGGGCTCTGGTGGATTCGAACCCACTACCTTAGGTGTATGTGGCTGGCGCCTTAGCCACTTGAGCCACAGGCGCTGAGCCAGGTCCTTGATTCTTAACCCCTACGCCATGAGACAGTCGGAGGAGTGTGCCTTCTGTGCCTCCCCAGCACGCCCAGCAGGCAGCGAGTTTGTGGTGGTCCCTGCGGTAGAGTCTGCAGAGGTGTTGAGTGGCGAGGGCGATATGGGCGAGATATTAACTGGCATCCAGGAATTAATGTTAATTCTGTCAGATGTGGTGACAGCATTCTGGATGAGCAAAGAAACGTCAATGTGCTTGAAAATACAGAACCAGCAATAGCAGTAGGAAGGTTAGGCCCAGATAGAGCCAGTGTGGCCAAACCGCGATTATGGTTCAACCTGGGCTTGGGGGGATAGCACCTGAGTGCATGCATTTGTAACGTTTCCTCACAAACATACCAAAGGTTTCCTTTTTGGCTTTTCCATTTGGAGCGCCAGCGTGCTCAGAGGCTGCAGACACTTTCCCCTCTTGGTGAGGGTAGTGGTGGTGATGTGAGCATCTCTCCCAGGCTTCCCCACCAAAGTCTCTAGTTGACTTCAGTCTGTGTGTTTCCCACATCTGCATACTACTGCCAAGTATTTAGGACTTGGAATTCCATTAACTTCCTTTTTCTATTTAACTTTTTTTTTTTTTTTTTGGAGACAGAGTCTCACTATGTCACTCTTGGTAGAGTGCTGTGGGGTCGCAGCTCACAATAACCTCAAACTCTTGGGCTTACGCAATTCTCTCGCCTCAGCCTCTCAAGTAACTAGGGCTATAGGCGCCTGCTACAACGCCCAGTTATTGTTGGTGTTGTTTAGCAGGCCTGGGCAGGGTTCAAACCCCTCATCCCTGGTGTATGTGGCTGGCACCCTAACCACTGAGCTACTACAAGCGCTGAACCTTAACTTTTTTTTTAATCGACAAAGATGGAAAGTTAATGTCACCTGCCATGCAAGTAACTGTAAAAATAAATACATACCAATGTCTATTTCCTGATTTTGATGTTGGATGACCATCCAGGCATCCTCATTATGGGACCTGGGCAAAGGGTCCTCTCAATTCTCTCTGAGAATACTTGCTGCGAGTCTACAATTAATAAAAACTTTTAAATGTATATTTTATCACAATTTTTTAAAATTAATTTTTATTTTTTCGAGACAGAGTCTCACCCTCAGTTGAGTGCCATGGTGTCATAACTCATAACAACCTCAATCTTGGGTTCAAGTGATTGTTTTGCCTCAGCCTCCCAGACAGCTGGGACTACAGGCACCCACCAGAGTGCCCAGCTATTTTTTAGAAGTGGGGTCTTGCTCTTGCTCAGGTTGGCCCTGAACTTGTGAGCTCAGGGAATCCACTCACCTCGGCCTCCCAAGTGCTAGGATCATAGTCATGAGCCACAGTGCCCGACAAGGCCTGGCTATTTTTTAGAGATGGGGTCTCACTGTAACTCAGACTGGTCTCAAACTCCTAAGTTCAGGTGATCTACCCACCTCAGCCTCCTAAGAGTGCTAGGATTACAGGTGTGAGCCACTGTGCCTGGCAATAAAAATAAAAATTTAAATACATAAGTATTAGTTGGATATTGTGGCTCATTCCTGTGATCTTAGCACTTTGGGAGGCAGAAGTAGGAGGATCATTTGAGCCTAGGAGTTCGAGACCAGCCTGAGCAAGAACAAGACCTCGTTCCTACAAAAAACTTAAAAATTATCCAGGTATAGTAATTATCTGGGTGTAGTAATCCTAGCCCTTTGGGAGGCTAAAGCAGAAGGATTGCCAGGATTTTGAAACCAGGCAGGGCAACATCGCAAGACCTCATTTCTACAAAAAATTTAAAATTTAACCAAGCATGATGGCACTTGCCTGTAGTCTCAGCTACTCAGGGGGATGAAGCAGCAGGATGGCTTGAACCAAGGAGTTTGAGGTTGCTGTGAACTATGGAGACACCACAGCACTGTTGCCTGGGGCAACAGAGTGAGACTGTCAAAAAGGAGGGAAGGAAGGAAGGAAGGGAGGGAGGGAGGAAAGGAAAGAAAAAGGAAAGGGGGGAAGTGCTGTGAGGCTAGACTTAGGTGTCAAATGAGGTCCATGCCTTGTACCTGAAGGGCAAGTATAGTTCTCTCCTAATCCAGCTGTGTCCACCCTCCTTGCCTGGGACTTGTTGGCAGTTGTCCTATACAAAGTTTCACGTTTGGAAATTCTGCATGTGCTGCCTTCTGGTATCATTTAACTTACTCCTCTTTCCCTCATTTCCCCTTCACTCTGAAGGGTAACTACTGGATTACTCAGATTCAGTTTTCTCCCTATCCATAATATTTAGTTTATATTTCTAAAAGATGAAGACCTTTTGTAAAAATCATAGCACTTCCTAAAGAATCAATAAAGCTAACTGTTTACTAAAAAAAGGGAAAAATCATAGCAATTCCGTGATTACACCTTAATACCCTAATATCTCCGAGCCATGAATTGATGCACAAATTTCAGTGACTATTTTGATCTTTTTATATTTATTTCTTGTTTTAACCAGGATTCAAATAAGGTAGACCCATTGCAGTTGGTTGATTTGCGTCTTATGCTTCTTGTGCCCTACAAGTGCTCCTACTATCTCTGTCTCTTTATTTTTCCTTGTGATTTATTTATTAAAGAAATTGGTCTTTGGTTTTTGTTAGTTTCAAATAATGAGCACTTTGCTGATTGCAAAGCTTTTTTTTAGAGACAGAGTCTCACTGTGTCACCCTGGGAAGAGTACCCTGGTGTCACAGCTCACAGCAACCCCCAGCTCTTGGGCTTAGGTGATTCTCTTGCCTCAGCCTCCCAAGTAGCTGGGACTACAAGCATCTGCCACAATGCCCAGATATTTTTTTGTTGCAGTTTGGCCGGAACTGGGTTCAAACCAGCCACCCTCGGTATATGGGGCCAGTGCCCTACTCACTGAGCCACAGGCACCTTCCTGCAAAGCATTTTTATTTATTTTATTTTTAATTTTTGTTCTTTTGAGACAGTCTCACTCCGTCACACTGGGTAGAGTGCTATGGCATCATACCTCACAGCAACCTCAAACTCCTAGGCTCAAGTGATCCTCTTGCTTCAGCCTCCCAAGTAGTTGAGACTACAGGCACCTGCTACTACAGCCAGCTATTTTTAATAGAGATGGAGTCTCACTGTTGCTTAGGCTGGTCTCAAACTCCTGAGCTCAAGCAATCCACCCACTTCAGCTCCCAGAGTGCTGGGATTACAGGTGTGAGCCACTGCACCCAGCTACAAAGCATTCTTAAAAAAAATACGTTCCTCTCAGGCAGCACCTGTGGCTCAGTGAGTAGGGTGCCAGCCCCATATACCAAGGGTGGTGGGTTCAAACCCGGCTCTGCCCGAACTGCAACAAAAAAATAGCTGGGTGTTGTGGCAGGCGCCTGTAGTCTCAGCTGCTCCGGAGGCTGAGGCAGGAGAATTGCCTAAGCCCAGGAGCTGGAGATTGCTGTGAGCTGTGATGCCACAGCACTCTACCGAGGGCAAGAAAGTGAGACTGTCTCTAAAATAAAAAAAAAGTTCCTCTCATATTTATATTTCTTGTAAATTGTTATTATGTTCAGGTCTCAGATGCACTTTTTTATAGGTGATATGAATTTCTGTCAGGCAATGATTGGTTTATTTGTTTATTTTCAATTATTTTTATTTTTGTTTTTTAGAGACAGGATCTGGCTCTGTCTCCCAGACTGCAATGGTGCCTAAATAGAAACAAATGATCCTTCTGCCTCAGCCTCCCAAGTAGCTGGGGATTACAGATACACACCACGATGCCTAATTAATTTTTTTTCTTTTTTTCTTTTTGCAGTTTTTGGCCAGGGCTGGGTTTGAACCCACCACCTCCGGCATTCCGGGCCAGTGCCCTACTCCTTTGAGCCACAAGCACCGCCCTGATGCCTAAGTAATTCTTGTAAACAATGTTTTTATTGGCAAGGTGTGCTAGCCTCTAATCCTAGCACTCTGGGAGGCTGAGGTGGGAGGACTCCTTCCTCTCAAGAGTTCTAGAATAGTCTGAGGAAAAGTGACACCCAGATTCTACTAAAAATAGAAAAAATTAACAGGGTATCATGGCAGGCACCTATAGTCCCAGACACTTGGGAGGCTGAGGCAGGAGGATCACCTCAGTACAGAAGTTAGAGGTTGCTGTGAGCTAGGCCAATGCCATAGCACTTTAGTTTGGGCAACAGAGCAAGACTCAGTCTTAAAAAAAAAAAAGAGAGAGATTATTTTTTCCTATAGAGACAGGGTCTTGCTATGTTGCCTGGGCTAGTCTCAAACTCCTGACCTCAAATGATCCTCCTGCCTCAGCCTTCCAAAATGCTGAGATTGCAGGCATTTTATTTTTTAAATGTGTTATGTATTTAAGAAAAGCCAGAACATTGCATGTTCACTGGGGCCCAGCTGTGGGAAGCTTTTATTTATTTATTTATTTTGAGACAGAGTCCCACTCAAGCAATCCATGCATCTCAGCCTCCCAGAATGCTAGGATTATAAGGCGTAAGCCACTGTGCCCAGCCCCAGTTGGTAATCTTGAGAAAGTGGGGAAAACAAAGGTGTGTGTCATGCTCCCAAAATTCTTTTTTTTTTTTTTGAGCCTCACTTAATTGCTCTGGGTAGAGTGCTGTGGCATCACAGCTCACAGCAACCTCCAACTCCTGGGCTTAGGCAATTCTCTTGCCTCAGCCTCCTGAGTAGCTGGGACTACAGGTGCCTGCCACAACACTCAGCTATTTTGTTGTTGTTGTTGTTGCAGTTTGGCCGGGGTCGGGTTTGAACCTGCCACCCTCGGTATATGGGGCTGGTGTGCTACCCACTTAGCCACAGGCACCACCCCTAAAATTCTTCTTTCATCAAAACGTGATGATGGTGGACACTGTCTACCCTGGAGCAGCTTGGTTCTTCCAGTGCCTACTCAGTGAACCAGTGTAAAATTGGTGTAGAGCTCTGCAACACAATACCATTGGGTTTTGCATCACTTCAGGAGGCTCCTGGATGCCTTGTTGTCCTGCTTGTAGTAAGGAGTTTGTTGTGAGCTGTTTGTGTTCCCACCAAAAATGTAAATGTTGAAATGCTAATTCTCAGTCCTTCAGAACATGCCTGTATTTGCAGTTAGTGTCTTTAAAAAGGGGATCAAGGGGCTCGGTGCCTTTAGCTCAAGTGGTGAGGTGCCAGCCACATGCACTGGATCTGGCAGGTTTGAATCCAGCCCAGGCCTGCCAAACAACAATAAGAACTAGAACCAAAAAATAGCTGGGCAGGGTGGTGCCTATGGCTCAGTGAGTAGGGTGCTGGCCCCATATAACAAGGGTGGCAGGTTCGAACCCCGCCCTAGCCAAACCGCAACAAAAAATAGCTCGGAGTTGTGGCCCATAGTCCCAGCTACTTGGGAGGCTGAGGCAAGAGAATCGCCTAAGCCCAAAAGCTGGAGGTTGCTGTGAGCTGTGATGCCACGGCACTCTGCACAGGGCAATAAAGTGAAACTCTGTTTCTAAAAAAATAAAAATAAAAATAAATAGCTGGACCTTATGATGGGTACCTGTAGTCCCAGTTACTTGGGAGGCTAAGGCAAGAGAATCACTTAAGCCCAAGAGTTTGAGGTTGCTGTGACCCATGATGCCATAGCACTCTACCAAGGGCCACAAAGAGAGACTGTCTCAAAAAAAAAAGTCATTAGCGGGGATCCTAATGCACTAAGACTGCTATCCTTTTAAGAATAGACTAGGATGGCTCGGCGCCTGTGGCTCAAGTGGCTAAGGCGCCAGCCACATACACCTAAGGTGGTGGGTTCGAATCCAGCCCGGGCCCACCAAA
>NW_003852522.1:5240749-5244142 GCF_000181295.1 Otolemur garnettii
ACTACAGGTGCCCGCCACAACACCTGGCTATTTTTTTGGTTACAGTTGTCATTGTTGTTTACCAGGCCTGGGCTGGGTTCAAACTCGCCAGCCTCAGTGTACGTGGCCAGTGCCCTAGCTGCTGAGCCATAGGTGCCAAGCCAAGAGGATCTCTTGAGCCAAGAGTTTGAGGTTGCCATGAGCTACGATGCCACAGCACTCTGCTGAGGGCAACAGAGTGAAAAAGAAAAAAGAAAAGTGGGATAAGTCTTTCCTTTTAATAGCCAATTTTTAGGTTAAGGAGTTGGTATCACAGTTGCACCGATGGTGACAATGAGGCTCCATGGTATTTTGTGATTCATTGTTTTGTTCTCTGTCTCTATCATCACTTTGAACTCATGGCTTTTCACATATTCCATGTGTTTTAATCAATTCCAGTCATTTTTCTTTCTAATACTCAAGTGGTGACATCCTGGGGTAAGAGCAGCCCCTTCATGCTGACACTGGTGTCCCTGTTGAAGGCTCCTTTGCTTTCTGGAATAAGACTTTGAACTCCCACATTTCACATGTCCTTTCTAGTCCTGGAATGGCCATTTCGCCAAGGAGCCCTTTCTTTTGGGGGCACAATTTTGGGAGCAAAGAGTACACATTGGTATTGGGTTGTCACCGCTTCCAGGCCCTCTCAGCAGATGGAGCCAGGAAACATACTCTTGAAAAGAGAGAAAAAAAGTACAAGTCCCAAGTTCATAGTTCTAGTTCACACATAACTTTTAGTGCTTTTCCTTCTCTTTTCTCTTTACCTAAACATTTTGTTTCCTAATACCATAAACATACTCATTTGTATGATATCATTAGCTACAAAATAGTTTCAGAACATACTAATGTTAACTACTAAGAATAAGACTGTATGTATTGAAACATCACTACTTAGCCCATAAACATGTCCAATTCTTTTTTTTTTTTGAGACAGAGCCTCAAGCTGTCCCCCTGGGTAGAGTGCCGTGGCATCACAGCTCACAGCAACCTCCAGCTCTTGGGCTTAGGTGATTCTCTTGCTTCAGCCTCCCGAGTAGCTGGGACTACAGGCACCTGCCGCAATGCCCAGCCCGCCACCCTTGGTATATGGGGCCAGCGCCCTACTCACTGAGCCACAGGCGCCACCCATATATGTCAATTTTTTAAATATAAAAAGAAATTTAAAGAAGAATGAAGCTACTGAAGGAAGTTTAATGTTTCTTTGCAGCTCTAGTTCTCCTTATCCCTCATTATCTGTGGGGATTGGTTCCTGGCCCTCCCTTGGATGCCAGAATCCACGAATGGTCAAGTCTCTGACATACAGTGAATGTAATACTTGCATAGAAACTAAACATATTCTCCTGTATACTGTAAATCTTCTCTAGATTACTTATAAGACCTAATATAATGTAAATGCTATGTAAATACTTGTTACACTGTATTGTTTAGGGAATAATGACCAGGGGGAAAAGTCTGTACTTGTTTAGTACAGATGCAATTTTTTCCTTTTTTTTAATATTCCACATTCAACCTTGAAGATGCAATTTTTTCTCCCCCAATTTTTTTTTTAAGAGACAGAGTCTCACTTTATTGCCCTTAGTAGAGTGCTGTGGCGTCATAGCTCACAGCAACCTCCAACTCCTGGGTTTAGGCGATTCTCTTGCCTCAGCCTCCCGAGTAGCTGGTACTACAGGTGCCCGCCACAATGCCCGACTATTTTTTTTTGTTGTTGCAGTTTGGCCGGGGCTGGGTTCAAACCTGCCACCCTTGGTATATGGGGCCAGTGCCCTACCCACTGATCCATAGGTGCTGCCTACTCCCCAAATGTTTTCAGTCTTCAATTGATTGAATGCATGGATGTGGAGCCCATGGATGTGAAGGGCCAACTCTCCCACTGTGGGTGTTCATTAAAAATAGTGAAATAATCATTTTCTCTGAGTAATTATGTAATGAAATTGATACATGGTTGGGTCATTTCTTTCTGTTTTTCAATACTTAAAGATGGCTTTTCCAAATTTAATTTGTGAGTTGGCAAATTATTTCATGATTCCAAAGTGAAAGCCACATAAAAAGATATATCCAGAGAGATCTTATTTCCATCCCTGTCTACTCTCACCCCGACTTGTGCCCTCCTTCCCTCATGGGATCCTTTTCCATTAGGTTTCGGTTTGTCCTTCTGCTATTTCTTTTTGTAAATATAAAATAGATGTGTGTGTATGTTCTTCTTTTTATTTTATGTATACTATTCTTCACTTTTTTTACTTACTTTATGTTAGATCCTGAAGACCCCACATCAGGACCAAGAGATCTTTCTTGTCCCTTTTTACAGTTACATAGTATTCTATCATGTGGCTGCATGCTCATGTATTCAACTGATCTCACATGGAGCCTCCTTTTGTAACTGTGACTTTTATACATGCAGTGCAGGCTATTGGCTTCCATACGTTAACTTTATATCCTGTTATTTTATCAGATTCTTCTAAGTTTGTATTAGCTGATCTGTTGATGTTCTTAGGTTTTCCAGAAATATAATCACATCATCTGCAAACAGACATATTTTACCTCCTTTTTATACTTTTCCTTTCTTCTTCTTCTTTTTTTTTGCAGTTTTGTTTTTGTTTTTTTTGGCTGGGGCTGGGTTTGAGCCCGTCACCTCTGGCATATGGGGCCAATGCCTTACTCCTTTGAACCACAAGTGCCACCCAACTTTTCCCTTCTTGAATTGTTTTGTTTCATCTCACTGCCTTTAGCTAACCCTCTCAAATTTTACTAAGTCAGATTTGCCACTTACTAAGTGGCAACACTGGGCAACATTATCTTGTTGCTGACTTTAGTGGGAAAGCAAAAGTTTCCCCATTAAGTAAGATATAGCCAGAGGAAATATTTAGCAATTCCTGATAGTTATCTTTTATAAATCATTTAAAATCAGGAATGCATGCTGAATTTTATTAATTGCACTTTCTGTGTTTATGAGGGTGATCATATGGCTTTTTTCTTGCCTAGATGTTAAGACAACAAATTGCGTTGAACCACCCTTGCTTTCCTGGAATGAAATGAACCCCACCCACTTGATTGTGATTTTATATATATATATATATACACACACACACACACACATATACATATATATTTAAATGTACTGCTAGATTCTTTTTTACAAGGAAATTCTGAAGGAGTGGGGAGGAGGTAGAGTGGCACTTTGAAGTGGACCCAGCAGTGATGAGCTGGGTGGGGGACACCTACCTTCTCTGGTCAAAGTGTCTGGCCTGGCTCGGCGCCTGTGGCTCAAGTGGCTAAGGTGCCAGCCACGTACACCTAAGGTGGTGGGTTTGAATCCAGCCCGGACCCGCCAAACAACAATGACGGCTGCAACCAAAAAATAGCCAGGCGTTGTGGCGG
>NW_003852522.1:5244182-5263643 GCF_000181295.1 Otolemur garnettii
GGGAGGCAGAGGCAGGAGACTCGCTTGAGCCCAGGAGTTGGAGGTTGCTGTGAGCTGTGATGCCACAGCACTCTACCCAGGGGGACAGGTTGAGGCTCTGTCTCAAAAAAACAAAAAACAAAAAACAAAGGGTCTGGCCTGTAGGAAGCCAAGTCAGAAGCGCTTAACTCCATCTCAAAAGAAATACCTCAACTTAAATATCCATCCACGAGGAAGCAGTTAAATAAAATACAGTGGCTTGGCACGTGTACCTCAGTAGTTAGGGTGCTGGACACATACACTGGGGCTGACAGGTTGGAATTCAGCCCTGGCCTGCCAAACAACGACAACTACAACAACAACAAAAATAGTTGAGCATTGTGGCAGGTGCCTGTAGTCCCAGCTACTTAGGAGGCTGAGGCAAGAGAATTGCTTAAGCCAAAGAGTTTGAGGTTTACTGTGAGCTGTGACACTACAGTATTCTACCTAGGGTGAGATAGTGAGACTCTGTCTCAAATAAATAAATAAATAAATAAAATACGGTATATGGGTGGCGCCTGTGGCTCAGTGTGTAGGGCACTGGCCCCATATCATATACTGAGGGTGTGGCATGTTGGAACCCAGCCCCGGCCAAACTGCATCAAAAAAATAGCCACCTGCCACAATGCTCAGCTATTTTTTTTTTGTTGTTGTTGTAGCGGGCGCCTGTAGTCCCAGCTACTGGGGAGGCTGAGGCAAGAGAATAGCCTAAGCCCAGGAGCTGGAGGTTGCTGTGAGCTGTGATGTCACAGCGCTCTACCGAGGGTGATAAAATGAGACTCTGTCTCTAAATAAATAAATAAATTATGGTATATCCCTATGACAGAATGCTATATAGTGGTTAAAAAGAATTGGACAAGACCAGCCTGAGCAACATAACAAGACTCCATCTCTCTCTCTTTTTTTTGGCTGGGGCTGGGTTTGAACCCGCCACCTCTGGCATATGGGGCTGGCGCTCTACTCCTTTAAGCCACAGGTGCCACCCCACAAGACTCCATCTCTACAAGAAACAGAAAGACCTGTTGAGTCCCAGCTACTTTGGAGGCTGAGGTTGGAATATGGCTTAACCCCAGGAGTTGGAGGCTGCAGTGAACTATGATGACACTGCACTCCAGCCTGAGTGAGAGAGAGAGTGAGACCCTGTCTCAAGCAAAAAAGAATCAGCAAATGCCTTACTTGCCAATGTGGAACCATCTCACGCTCTGCTAAGTGAATGAAGTTGCAGGCAATTCAATGTCTTTACTATTCATATAAAAAGGGTGGAAATGAATATCAGAACTGTCTTTGCTTGAACCCCAGATGCCTAGCAGAGCTCCAGGAGACACAGGAGAAGATGACCAGGGTGCCTACAGGGCAGGGTGAAGCTGGGTGACTGGGGACAGTAAGGAGACTCTTTACTCCCTGTGTATGTATGTATGTATGTGTGTGTGTGTGAGATTTGGCTGCGAAGATCCCATGATACCTCTCCAGAAGATAAATATGTGAAACTCAAACTAAATAAAATACGGGCTCAGCACCTGTATGTAGCTCAGTGGCTTGGGTGCCAGCCACATACACCAAAGCTGGAAGGTTCAAATCCAGTCCAGGCCTGCCAAACAATAACAACCACAAGCAAACAATAGCCAGGCGTTGTGGCGGGCACTGTGCCAGCTACTTGGAAGGCTGAGGCAAGGAATTCCTTAAGCCCAAGAGTTTGAGGTTGCTGTGAGCTAACCCTAACCAGCACTCTACCCAGGGTGACATAGTGAGACTCTAACCCTAACCCTAACCAGCACTCTACCCGGGGTGACATAGTGAGACTCTGTCATAAAATAAAATAGCCAGGAGGCCTATTTTTTACCTGCCTGTGTGACACTAGACTGCTCGTCTCTAGAGAGCTGGGGTGTGGGGGCCAGTGCGTCCAGCCCCAACCTCACCAGTCCTCATGGCCGGCTCCTAGGTAGGCCGGGCCCCCAACGCTGTCATTGTGTTCGACTGCTCCATGGAGACAATGGTACGCCGACTGCTGGGCAGGGGCAAGGTAGAGCACAGAGCGGACGACTCGGAGTCTGCCATCCAGCGGCGCCTGGAGACTCACTACACCTTGTGTGAGCCTGTCCTGACCTTCTACCAGCAGAAAAACCTGCTGCGAAATGTAGGTGCTCCCCACCTGCTGCTCACTGCTCTCCTAGGGAATAGGGTCATGGGGCGGCCTTCGCTTTCCCTGGGTTCATTCTGGGCACTGTGGCCCAAGGGGCTGTGATTAAATTTAAGGTCTAAACACAATTGCCAAATTATAGGTCTTTTAGAACCTAGCCAAAGAACACAAGGTCATGGTGAATGGTCAACCCCAGTGCCACTCAAATCCATCCACCTGTATGCCCAAGGGTGGACACAGCCATACCTTAATATTAAGGGGACCCACTCAGTTTCTGTATCTTTCAGTTAGGAAAATAAAAAGACGTTGGCGATGTCCTAATCTCTGTCTAAAGGTAATCTCCTGAGATGCGCCTTCTCCTACTTCAGCTGAGGCTCAAGTGAAGGACAGCGATGCCCTTGGACCTAACCTTGGCTCCCATGGGCAGGGGATGGGGGAGCTGGAAGGCACTTCCCAGCACATCCCTCCCTCCTACAGGTGACACAGGACTGCTCTGCTTGGGTCGCAAGCCTGAACTGGGTTCCCCCTTTCCCTAGATCCTGGCAGAAGCAGCACCAGAGAACATTTTTGCCAAGTGCTGCTCTGTCATTGAAAGTCTGCAGTGAGACCAGAGGGGCTGGGGGCCCAGCTGTGCCCCTTACCCCATAACCTGTAAGGGTCTCAGGAAGGGCATGAGGCCTGCAGGTGAGACTTCTGGTGAGTGGGACAATGCACCCCCATGGCCTCAGCAACAGCTTCTCTTCCTGGGTCCATTCCTTTACTAGGTGGGTTGATCAGGGGCCACCAACAAACATGCCCCCCTGGGTGGGTGCCTGACACACCTGGCTGAGGACCCAGGGGCTGAGACAGCCCCACCTAAAGGCGGCAGTTGTTACTGGCTCCTGTCAACCTGTGGGATTTGGATGGAGACCTAGGTTTTTTTTTTTTTTTTTGCAGTTTTTGGCCAGGGCTGGGTTTGAACCCGCCATCTCTGGCACGTGGGGCTGGCGCCCTACTCCTTTGAACCACAGGCGCCCAGTTTTTAAATGGTACTGAACTCTGACCTGTATGTGCAGTGTGCTTCAGGACATCTGTCCCTGGACAGAGCTCGGGTGGCCCCTCCTGCCACCAAGCACTGGCACAGGGCACGTTTCCACCTCAGGGATCTGAACCTAACAGGTCAGACCCAGGCGGCCTCCTGTGAGGCACACCATACTCTGTGTCAGCCTGGTGCCTGTGTCCATGGGAACCCCATCCCTGGCGGCCCTTCTGGGTGCCTTGCTCACCACATGGAGGTGGGAACTACATCTCATTCTCACTGGCTAAGCCTTGTTCTAGCAAACACAATTGTGGCCGGCATGCATTTTTTTTTCTTTAAACAAAATGCACTTTATTTAAACCAAAAAGGGGGTGGGGAGGGGAAGAATTAAGAAAGCACAATGCACCTGCAGAAAACTATTTTCTCTTATATTTGTTTTCTTAAAAAAAAAACAAAACACAAAGCTCATAATCTCCAATCACCATTATCAGAATATTTTTTCTTTAACAACATCTATAAACAACAAACATTTGCTTCAAAACTATAGGGAAATAAGGAGAGTGGGGGAAGAGACAGGGAGACAGACAGCACCCAGCAGACATGGGGAGATTTTGTTATCATTTATTTGTGAAGTTAAAAACGAGCGATAAAAAGTAAAAACTGCCATACAATTTTTTTTTGTTTTGTTCTCATTTTGTTTTCAATTTCAATCTCCTCTTGAACAGATGAAAAGACAACAGATCAGACCAGTCCTGGGAGGGGGGACGGGCAGGGTGCAGGGAGCTGAGCCAGGGTGAGAGGAGGAGGAGGAAAAAAAGAGAGGGGCTTGGCTGCTGGGGGAAGAGGGGTCCTGAAATACCAACACCTGGTCCAAGGAATGTTCCAACTCTAACTAAGAAAAAGAAATAGCAAGAGTGACTTTGTTTTACTTTTTAAAAGTTTATTTTAAAAACAAGAAGAGGGCCAAGGGTGGTAGAGAGAAAATGAATTGCTTTATCCTCAAAGAGGCAGTTTTGAGAAGGCTGGGGGTGGGGAGTATAGATTTTTATTTATATATATATATATAATTTTATAAGTTGTTTTGCTCTTTGTATTTTTAACTTTAAATTTTTTTTTTTGGCAGAGATTTAGTTCTCGCTATCTTCTATGGCTGGCTCAACATGAAGGATCTCAATTTTGAAAGAAAAAGCATGTGAGACACACACAGAATGAGCGAGAGAGTGAGAGCCGGGCACGCCCCTGCCACTCCCTGCGAGCTGCTCGCTGGAGGGCTCCCCTGGTACCCCCCCATAGCAGCCATCGCTCTCTCGCCAAACAAACAAAAACCAGAAAAAAAAAGCCCCCAAACAGAACAAAATGGAAAAAAAAATAAAGATTTTTCACAGATGAAGAAGTTCACATTCATTCGATTCATTGAGCCTGCGGAGAGGGAAGAGATAGGAATTGGTCACTACAGGAGGGGAGGGTAGGAAACTAGGGGGTGGTGGAAAAGGAGGGGCTGGAACACCCACGAGCACAGGGGCCAGAAGCCCCTCCCAAACTTCAGCTGGCTCAAGCTGGAAGGATGCTGCTTGTTAACTGTCTAATCAAGTGCTCAGGGGACTTGGCTGCAGTTGCACTCTGCTCCTTGATGGAGGAGGAAGGACAGAACAGCAAAGGAGAGAAGCAGGGATGCAGAGGGATAGAGGCAGAGAGGGGAGATAGAGAAGCACGCTCAGGGTTGGAGGGAAGGGGGTGCCCTCTGTCTTCAGGAAGGCGGGCGGCTCCCGGCGCATCACAACATGAACAATTTCAGAGATCATGGTGTCCCCACAACACCCCTGTGAGGTAGGTTGGAAGGTGGCAACGATCTTCATGCCCACTTCACAGACAAGACCGGGACACGAGGCGAGCGCGAGTAGAGGCCGAGCCCAGCAGGGCAGGGCCCCCTGGGCCAGCCCCTTGTCCCTGCTAGAGCCTGGCCGCCTGCAACAGTCACTTGGACACTTCTTTTTGAGAAAAAAGATGGTGGGTTTAAACAAAAGAAAGAATAAAAAGAACAAAAACCAAAGAAGTGATGCAGAGAAGGGAAAAAAATAAGACGTTTTCTTCCCAAGTGGCCAGATTGCAGGTGAACCGGCAGCCGGGATGGACCCCCGTCTGAGCTGTCTGCCTGCCCCCACCCCAGGACTACCCAGCAGTTCCAAAGTTCCGCCTGTGTCTCGCGCTCTCCCCCAGCATCATGACAGTGGTACACAGGAACAAGCAGCTGGCGGAGGGAGGCTTCTTCATTTAACCTCTGGACCCAGCGTACGCTCCCTGGCGGTGCGTGGGGGCTCCTGGAGACCTCTGGCCACATGGCCCCCGCTGCAGGCATCAAGGGCACACCCCGCAGGGGAAGGGATTTCCGGCACTACCCACTAAGGCAGGATGGACTGTGGCCGGGGGTTGGAAGGAAAAAGGAGGAGGAGGAGGGTGGCAATTCCCACTTGCCTGCTGCTGTCCCTGCTGTGTGGGAGGTGGCTGGGGGCCGCCGGGACCTGGCGTCTGTCCGTAGTAAGCGGCCTGCTGTCTGTAATACTCAGCCCAGGCAGCACTGTAGTCTGGCTGGGAGCCTGGGGGTGCTCCAGGACCCCCACTGGTGGCCACTTGTGCTATGGGTAGACGGGGGCATGTAAGGGGTTGTGGGTGAGTGCTGCTTGTCCCCCAGCCCCCTAGCATGAGTAGCTGCTCACCCTGTTTCTTGTAGTACTCCTCCCAGGCCTTTGTGTAGTCCTGCTGTGGGGGCGCTCCAGGCTGCTGGGGCTGCTGGCCTATTGGGGCACCCAGAAAGCTCAGAAAGCACCCCTCTCAGGCAGAACTGAACCCCCCTCCAGCCACAATGCAAACTCACCGATCTTTTTGTAGTACTCTTCCCAGGCCTTAGTGTAGTCTGACTGGCCGGTGGGCGGGGGCTGAGGGGGCTCACCCTGAGCAGGTGGGGCTGCGGGGGCTGGCGCTGGGCCCGGCACGGGGCCTGGGGGCTGCTGGTAGTAGTGTGAGTAGTAGGCGGCCCAAGCAGCATTGGGGTCTGCGGCTGCAGCAGCTGCTTTGCCTGCAGGAGGAACATGAGTCCAGGCTAAGGGGGTGGGAGCAGGAACCAAGCCCCACTCTTACCTGAGGGCCCCTACCACTTACTTGGGTCATGAGGCGCAGGCGGTTGCCACTGGGGGTAGGTGTTGCCCCATCCCTGGGGTGGGTACTGGTGAGGAGGGGGCCCCCCGGCACTACAGAATCAGAGGAGAAAGGGAACATGTGAGCAGAGGTGCTCAAGTGGCCATAGCTGCCCAGCCAAGGGGTAGGGATGGGTGCAGGCTACAAGCCCAGACCACTCAGCCCAACAGCGTGCCCAGAGAAGACATGCCATACACATCACAGCAAAGCAAAAGACGGAAATGGTGTTGCTTCTCAAGGATGTTAAGATGAGAATCCCCAAATTCACTATGCACAGAATGCTGTCTGTGACTTACAGGGAAAACTAACACCATGACCAAGAACAATCACCTATTTCAATAATATCTATAAAAATAGGCTGGACTAGGCCCCCAAAAGTAGGGCTTTGGAAGAAGAGCTGGGCTTCTCTTAGGAGTGTAACTAGAAATGTGCTCTATAAGCCCTGTGGCTAGCAGGGAAACCCCTATACCCCAAGGCCCAGAGAGCTGAGAAAAATACTCACTGGGGAGGGGCCCCTGGTGGCCCCTGGTTGAAGGGCCCGGGATTGAAGGGCCCCATTGGGCCCGCAGGGCCTGGTCCCCCAGGACCTGGTCCCACTGGACAAAGAGGACCCTGGAGGGAAGGAAAAGCAAACACGGTGAGCAACAAGGAAACAGGGTGTGTAACCCAAGCACCTGATACCCTCCTAGAGCCCACCTCAATTTTCTCTTCAATAAGCTGCTTGGCGTGGTCAATCTGCTGGGGTGAGCCCCGGATGATGAACAATTTGAAGTTGGGGTCCCCATTGGGTGGCAGCTGCCTAGAGATCTCTACGAAGGCGCCTGTCTGCTGGTTTATGGCTTTCACATTCTCGCCACCTGCAGTGAGCCACAGACTATGAAGAGAGAGTGGGGGGAGGGCACCTAGTGGGTTGGGGGGCACAGGGTACAGAGGGGCCACACTCACCTCGGCCAATGACCAGCCCACATTTGTGAGTGGGGATAGAGAAAGTCATCTCCCCACCAGGGGGACCCCAGTTGCCTTGGCCTCTTCCTCGGCCCCGGCCCCCTGGGGGCATGCCCGGACCTCCTGGAGGGCCTGGGGGACCACTCTGTTAGATAGGAAGGAGGAGAGTGAACATGAGGAGCCAGCTGACTCTAGAGTGTCTCTGGGTGGACTGGGCTAGTCTCCTCCCAGCACTTTCCTGCCTCCCAGCATGCTCCAGGCCCTACCCTGAGACTCTGAAGGAGGTCGTTGATGATCCGGGCAGCATGCTCACACCTGTCTGGTGGCCCCATTATGTGGGCTATCTTCTCAGGACCTGTCCCATCATCTGAAGCCAGCACCAAGAGAGCAGAGAGACTGATTTAAAAGAAAAGTCAACCTCCAACCCCCTGCCACAGCGCCCCTTCAGAGCAGACTCTTGCCGTGCCACACCGTGTAATGTCGCATTCCAGACTCAGTGTGTGGCTCCTGGACCCCACTTCCTTAGGACCTGGGAACGGGCAGCCAAGCTAGGAGGTCACTTGAGGCTTCTTCCAGCATTTGGCACCCCTGATCTAACTAGTGAGTTTCACAGAAGTAACAACTTGGGCAGGTGTGGTGGCTCACGCCTATAGTCTTTAGCAGTCTCGGAGGACGAGGCAGGTAGATTGCCTGAGCTACAGTGAGACCCTATCTCTAAACAATAGCTGGGCATTGTGGCTAGTACCTGTAGTCCCAGCTACTTGGGAGGCTGAGGCAAGAGAATCGCTTGAGCCAACATTTTGAGGTTGCTGTGAGCTATAACACCACAGCACTCTGCTGGGGGCGACAAAGTAAAATCTGTCTCTCAAAAAAAAAAAAAAAAGTAGGCAGGGCCTGGGCTCAGTGAGTAGGGTGGGTTCAAACCCAGCCCCGGCCAAAGTGCAACAAAAAGTAGCTGGCTGTTATGGCAGGCGCCTGTAGTGCCAGCTACTTGGGAAGCTAAGGCAAGAGAATCGCCTAAGCCCAGGAGTTGGAGATTGCTGTGAGCTGTGACATCACAGCACTCTACTGAGGGTGATAAAGTGAGACTTTGTCACTACAAAAAAAAAAAAAAGTAACAACACATGTCTAAAAAGCAACAGAGGGCCCCTGCTCTTCCCATAGGCTGTTCAGTCTTTGCACAGCACTGGCCAGAGCTGAGGCAGAACTACCTGATCCTGCTTACACATGGCTCAAGCTGCCTGATCAGGTGGGCTTTTTGATGGGGGAGAGAAAAAGGGCGGATTTAATGTGAAAAGGGAAATATATTCCTTCCATTTGGACTTGGAAAGACCACACATTAGCAATTCTCATGTGGCTGTTTCAAGAGGGAAGAGACAGGGCATGCTCCACAGCTAGACTGGGAGTAAGGAAACATTCCAAAGAGAGTAAATAGATTGACCATGGTGCCAAGCTGCTCAGAGCTTTCCTCCCAGGAGAGGGCAGCTGGTGGCAGGGGACCTGTCAACTGACCCTGAGAGACAGAGCTGGCCAACACACCCACAATGCCCCAACCTCTCCTGCGCCAGGCCCTAACCTTGTTTAAACTGTATCCGCACACCAGCGTCATTCTGGATCTTCTTGATCATTTCTCCACTCCGGCCGATGACCACTCCAACAGAATGCCTAGGCACTGGCACCTGAGGAGAGACAAAGCTGGTGTTTCTGCCCTGCAGCTCTGCTGCCCCACTGTCCTCGAGGAGACCCCCACCCCACCCCACCCCACTCACATCAATGCCTCCGCCAATCCGAGATCCATACTCGTTCCGGTCTCCAAAGCCGCCTTGGTCACGTTCCCGGAGGATGTCCATCACCATCTCGCAAGCTTGCTACAAACACATAGGGCACAGTCCCTGTGAGCAAGCTCTGGTGCCCCATAGTACCCTTCCGGGATCCCCTGAAGAGGACATAGGCCTTAGCAAAGGACCACAGACCTCTGCTGGGCCCAACACAGCACCCTGTTAAGCTCGTCATTTGCCTAATAGGCAGGCATTACCAACAGCTCTGTTTTCCACATAAAACAGAAAGTCAGACCTGCCTAAAAGCCAGTAATCTTGAAAACTTTTCCACACTACGCCTGTTTGCACAAATCTGTGGGAGTGCACACCCTGAGTCACTGGTCCTACCCATCCGCTGGCCTCTCCAAATCCCCTGCCCTCTCAGTGCACCCACCTGCACTTTGTAAGGGTCTCCAATGATCCGAAGAGGCTTGTCCACATTCGTGTTCTGGGAACCATCCTGAATTAAAATCATCTTCACACCAGCTCGTTCCTTTACAAACAATGTCAACAGTTAGTTCTAGGCTTTCACAGAAATTTTGGGGGCTAAGAAGGCAGGGGTTAGGCATGATGCAAAAGGATAAAAACATCTGGCACAGATGCCAGCAGGGAGTGAGTTGGGCTGCAGACACAGGAAGAAATACTCTGCTGGGACCAGGGGGCCTCCTGTCCAGGATGCCGTCCCTCACCTGCAGCTGCTTGATGGTCTCCCCGCCCTTGCCAATGACCAGGCCAGCCTTCCCCGCGGGGATCATGATCTCCTGCACAGTGCCATTCTGGCCCCCGTTGGCATTGTCATGGAACTGTCCTGGGGGCCCCCCACGACCCCGAGACACAATGTCATCCAGCATCATCTTCGCTTTCCTGGAAAGGGGAAGAATGGAGTACCTCCATTTGAGAAAGAACACTGGTCTAGTGCCCCACCCAGGTCCAAGGGAAGGTGACCCCAATATGTATATCTGACAGAAGATGCCAAGCACTATGGCCTGGGTGGGGAGATCTAAAGATTCTAGGGAATCAACCTGTCACTACAGTTCTCTGGGGAGGGCAGGAGTGGAAGATGTGTCATGAGTTAACCCCCCCCCACTTCCAAAGAGATCAAGAGAATTCCTTCCTATTCCCCTCATTAAAGTCAGAGGGCCAGGCCAGGACTTACTGGACCGATTCTGGGGCTCCCGTCAAGGACACACTGCGCTCGGGTAAGCCACCGCTGTCTGCAGAGAAGAGGAGATAGGGTCAATGCCCTCCCTGGCCTGCCAAAGAACATCTAGAACCACCCATGGACACTTCTGCTGCCACTCAGCAGCTTGACAAATCAATTTACTGCCCCAAGGTCAGGAAACTAAAAGTCCAGTTAGGCAGGAAGAACTTTTAGGGAAAAAAATCAGGTGGAAGGAGAGGAAGGTTCCAGAAGGGCCAGACATAGGCCACCCTCACTCCCACAGACAATCACACAAGCCTCTTCCACAGACCATACCCCTCACATACATGAGAGCAGATCCCAGAAACCCACCCTCACTTAACCCACACTCCCAGAGCTTGCAGCTTAGGACTATGACATTCAAAGAGATAAATAACTCGTCTGAGATGAGATATGTAGACAGAACTGAGACTTAAAACCAGGACCAACCTCAAAGCTAGCCCCCACTCCTGCCTCATGTGTTCCTGCTTGCGAGTTATTCCAGTTACGTGGCAATCTACTGTAACCATCCAGAGCACGGTGGCTAAGCGAGACACCCTGTGCTTAATTCCACACTTCCACCTCAGTCCGTCCCCACATCTACACCTTGGGGGGCTGATCCTACATTGAGCCTGGCACAAAGCAAGCACGGATAAACACCAGTCTACTTTGCAGCCACACAGTCCCAACAGAAGTTAAGTAATTAAAGAAGAAATTAAGGTATTAACAAAAAGTGCAAGGAGCCCAACCCAAATCCAGCTGTCATTCTGGCAGGAATCAGTTCTCTCCTACCTGGAGAAATCTGTACTTTGCAGCCAGAATCCTGTTGGATTTTGTTAATTTGTTCACCTCCTCTGCCAATGACTAGGTGTAGGGGAAAAAGGGAGAAAAACAAACACTGATTGAGCTGAGAAGACACTGTGTGACAGGGGTCCCCAGCCCCTCTGACAATAAGGAGGGCAGAAGCCGTCCTAAGAATTCCCCTGTCCAACCTGCCTAGACAGGATAACAGAAGGACAAATGAGAGCAGGACTCCCTCTCAGACCAAGGCTTCTGGGCTGGGAGGTGCTCACAGACATGGTCCCTGAAAAGGGAGTGGTAATGGGCTTCCCCATCCAAGGTAAACCCACACTCACTTAGGCCCACCATGCCATCTGGGACCCTGTACTCTTCTGTCATTGAAGTCCTACAAAGAGAGACACTGAAAGTCAGTTTCAGGTGGGAAAAGAGGAAGGTGGACATCTATAGCCTCTCCTAGAGAATAGACCTTGGCTACTGGAAGCCAGGGCCTCTACTCCTGTCGGGCCTGCACACTTGCAGACCTTCTTTCTTACCACACAGAGACCAAGACCCCATAGGCCTGAGCAGAGTCTGATCACAGGTCACAAAACTTCTCAAGGCCTCAGTTTCCTAAGAGGCATGGCCTGGGCAGTGTGGCCCATAGCCTGGGGATGTCCCACTGACTCAGGGTAAGAATAAGGACTTGAATGCTTTTACAACAAGCTAACATTTTACAGTCTGTTGATTCTCACAATAAAAATAGTTTGCTGTGTATCCTTTTCATTTTATTTTCCTACTAAATCGTTCTTGCTGTATTTTGCAAAACTACTAGCCCATTAAAAAGAAAAAAGAAAAGTGTGCCCATTCAAAGGTGACCTATGCATGGGCAGCGCCCATAGCTCTATGGGTAGGGCGCTGGCCACACACACCAAGGCTGGTGGGTTCAAACCCAGGCAGGGGCAGCTAAAAATGACAACTGCAATTTAAAAAAAAAAAAAACAAAAAACAACAGGCGCTGTGGCGGGTGCTTGTAGTCCCAGCTATTTGGGAGGCTGAGGCCAACAGAATCACTTAAGCCCAAGAGTTTGAGGTTACTGTGAGCTGTGACGCCATAGCACTCTACCCAGGGCAACAGCTTGAGACTGTCCCAAAACAAAAACAAACCTATACCAGATTCATCTCAGTCTATCTGTGGTGGCACAAAGGTGGCAAAGACCCCTAAACTCTACCCAACACTCAGTGAGACAGCATGTGCATAGGACATGAGAAAAAGAAGGCCCTTCCTAGCCTCTTCTAGGACAAATGTCAGTGCTTCTGAGAATCTAGTGGAGGAAGTGCCAAGATGGCACTTTGTGCCGCCCCCCTACCGGTCTGTACAGTGGACACAGTCTCTGCCTTTCTGCCATCTGCACCCTCCCTGGTCAGCTAGTGACAAGACATAAAAACCTCAATGGTGCGGCCTCAGACAGAACCATACATATCCAAGCCACTAAGAAAGGCCAGAGACTCACAACAGACAAGAAATCAATGTATGCCCCAAACTACAACTTACCTCGGAGGAGGATGGATGGGTCCAAGCTGAGAACTTATCGCTGCAAAGAAAAAACGCAAAGGAAAGATTGGCTTAGCTCCTTTCTGGGCACCCTAACACTGCCTGCCCAGGGCAACTGGCACTTGTCACAGTGGTCCTGAGCCTGCTTAAGTGCCTGATGAGCACTATGGATCCTTACCCACAAAAGCACATACACAGAGTAGTCTGATCCAAATTTAAGGACTGGGATCCCTAAAACATAAGGGCCCCAGACTGTTAACACTAGGAGCTTCTATAAAGAAGAGCTGCTGTCTCTCTGTGCTTCTGGTCCCAACTCCTAAAAACTTCTTAAGACTCAAAGCCACCCTCTGGCTGCTTCACCCAATGGACTTACAGTCTCCCTGGGAAGCCAGTTTCTTGCTCTCTGGTTGATCTGTCAAAGAGAGAGGATGTCAGAACCAGCACTCACCCACCCACAGTTGCCTCAAACCTGATGCCACATGTCCCGGGCAAACAACTCCCCTCTTCCCTCGCCCCAAGTATGAGAGTGGAGACAGGAGCCCGGAAAAGAATAACCCTAGAAAGGAGTCAGGCTTCAGCTCCCTACCAATATTTAAGGGTAAAAAAGCCTTTTATAACAAGTGAACAATGATGGCAGCACCCAGGTCCTTCCAATTTAGGAAAAGACCTGCCTCTGAAGGGCACAGGGTCCTGGACAGTAGAGTTGCTCAGGAGTTGACCACTGGCTGCTTTGGGTAATGCTGCAAGCCTTAGGGCTGCTCAAACTTTATGTCTGACCTCAATCACTGGCCCCATGTTTCCTCAGCCACCCAGAAAAGGAATCATCTTGGGAACTGCAACTTTCACAACCTGCCCTCCTCTCTGCCACCTGATACCTCAGGATGGCAGACTGAACAAAAAGAATGAACAAAGCTAAGATTGCTAAGGTTCTCCTGATCCAACTCTGAACTACACCCCAATATAAGCTCCTCTTTTTGCCTCCAGCCCTTCTTTCCCAAGCTGAAAATGGCAGAGGGAGTTACCTCCATCTTCCAACTGTCTCTTTTGGCCCCCAAAACCAAAATCAGGAGTGCTGTTATTCACTGTTGTAGCAGCATCACCTCCAATTTTGGCTGCGATCTAGAAATGAAGTAGTAAGAAGAATTACCATCCAAACCAACACTCCATAGTGCTCAGGTCAACTTCTCAGAACATCTCTGGGTTATAAAAACCCATCAAGACTTGTTGTCTGGCCTGGCAACAGACCCACCCTCCCATTTAGAAAAGCCTGTGGGCTAAGACATCCTACAAGGAGTGCTTACCTAAGGCCTCAGGATTCTCACAAATTATCCATAAGTATGAAAATTTCCCTTTTCCCTTTGCTTGGGATTTGTATCTACATTGTTTGGGATCTGGCTGCAACCCACAGTGACTTGGTTCTTTACCCTTTAATACAGTTCCTCATGTTGTGGTGACCCTCACACATGAGGAACGGTGTCTTGGTTCCTAAGATCATGGGAAGTATGTGTTTTCTGATGGTCAGACGATCCCTATGAAAGGGGAAAGGGTCATTCGACCCCCCAGGTTGAGAACCGCTGTTCTAAGGTAAAAGCAAAGGAGACTTGGGTGCCAGGCAGGGTCCGTGGGTCATTTCCAGGACAAAGAGCTTTCACACGTATCCTCCTGCTGGTGGCCCCCAGCACCCAGAGAACCAGAAAGTATTATTTTAGCCTGGTTCTTCTGTGATGCTGAAGAGTTTAGCTTTCCTTTATCTCCTTCACTCTCAAAGCCTTTACATAAATTTACTGAATACATTTGAGGGAAGGTGTGTCAAGGCATCTGAAATCCTCTTTTGACCAAAACAAAAGACCGCTTCAAAACACATGCTACATTTTAGACACAGGAAGTGCAACTTCAAATAAACCCCAATTCACCAAACTTAAGACTGAAATCTGTCTATGGTTCAGAAACCCAAATGGTGAAATAAGGCTCTATCTTTCCTCCTCTCAATTTTTTTAAATGCTTACATGAAGCCAAAACTCTTGGGATGCCCAGATGGGGCCTTATCCTACCCCAAATGACAGCACCAGCCCCCGCAGTGAAAACTGCCTCACCATCCAGACAGTTTGGTGGATAACCAGATCAAATGCTTTTTAGGAACCACCTCACTCAGAGGTGAGGAAGCTGGAGACCACACTGAGAAGCCTCTCACCTAACGGAACCTCCTACCTTAGGAGGAGTCAGGCCCAGCCCATAGACAGTGGGACAGCCCCGAGCTCGCCCTCAGCTGGTCTGCTTCCTGAAAGGGCGGCAAAGTCCTCCCATTCTACCGGCCCCTACCCCTCCAGGCCTTGGGGAGGCAGCAAATGGAACTGGGGAGGTCAGTCACACCAGCATGTGATACCTCCTTATTGTCATCACGACTCAAACAGGACAGTGGGACCCTCCCCTCTTTTACAGAAAGACAGACCACACCGAAGCCACCCAAAGCACCCAAGAGATGGCCCTATGCTCACCTTCCCCATTTCGGCCAAGTGCTCAGCCACTTTAGCTGCAAATAGGTCCCCTACCCACTTTTCAGACTCGAGAGGGAGGAACTCCCTATCCAGATCCCCCAAAGTCCCTTCTTCGTAGGGAAGGGACAGAAATCGGATTGGGTTGGGGACCAACATAACCCTTTGCCGAATCGTGGGCGGGGGAAAGGCAAAACATGTCCTCGCGTATCCTAATGGGGGGAGTCCCAAAGTGAGTCCCCGAGCTCCAGGAACCCCCTGCACACCCAGGGGCCATTCTCGGTGACCACTGATGCGGCCCTAAGCCCTGCAGCGGACCAGCCGCAGGTAGTTCACTCGAGGTACCCCGGGAGGGCCAGTCACCCCGCCTCCCAACCACGTGACCCCATCACGGCCCCGGCTGCCCCCAGCGACCCCGAGCGCGCACGTGACCCCCGCCCCCTCCCCCGCCCGTGCGCGCCCCTCAGGCCCGCGGCCTCCTCACCTGGCGGGCCCGCTGCACAGCATCGGCGAAGGCGTCCTTGCGGATTCCTGGGCCACCTCCGCCGGGCGGCTGCGAGGGCCCCCCAGCCGAACCCCCGCCGCCGGGGCCGCCGCCGCTGGGGCCGCCGCCACCCCGGTCCCCTGTGCCCGGCGGGCCCGGCGGAGGGCCTCCCCCGGCGCCCCCGGCTCCCCCGCCCCCGCCAGCGGGCGGCGGCGGCCCAGGCGGGGGTCCTCCAGTGCTGTAGTCCGACATGGCGCGGCGGGGCCGGGCCTGGAGCGGAGGCTGAAGCTGAGGAGGCGGCGGCGGCTCAACGCGGGAACAAGGCCTCGCTCCACACGGCCGCGGAGCACTATGGGAACCCAGCGGCTGGGAAGACGACGAGGGCGGGGGAGATGGTCGCCCCCTCCCGCCGCCGGTGTGACGGACGTTCGGCTGGGCCAATGGAAGGTGGCCGTCACATCCCGTACACCAATCGTGGGCTCTGAAGGCGATTGGCTAATCAGAGTGCAGTAGGAGTCAGTGGGCGGAAGGTGCTGAGTGACCGACAACTCTCGGAGGCAATGGGCTGCGGACTGCCGAAACTGGGCGGGCAAATCGAGACGACCCAAGAAGGCGGGAGGCCCAATGACACGCTAGTTCCAGATTCGCCGGGCGGCTTCAGAGCTAGATTGACGTCTCCGAAGAGTCACGTGGACTGAGAGGCAGTGCCTAGAGAAAGACCCCTCCATTTGGATCTGCTGGGAGGGCGCTTGGACTGATTGATAGTCGCGCACTCAAGCCAATGACTATAGGTAGGAGGTGATACTTGTGAAGATTGGCAACTAACTAATCCCTGACGAGTGCTGTATGACGAGGTTAGCCATGGACCTGCTTGCTGTCCTTGTTAACCAGAATCCCTTTCTGGCCCTGACTTCTAAACCAATGGCTGAGCGACAGGAGCGGGTGTTAGGGTGACTGACACTGCTCCGAACAAATGGCTATGAAGAAAGTAAAGGTGCCCGGTTCTGGTGGGAGCCAGTGGAAGTGCAGCTGCAGTGGGGCGGAGCTTGCCGCGGAACAGCGAGAGGGGATTAGCAGGAACCCGGGTGAATGGCAGCGGACATGAGCGGTGGCGATCGGCTGCCCAAATTCAGGCCTAACGTCTGGGTTAGCGCTCCAAGGACCCTGGCTCGTAGTCCCGGCACGTGGCCTGCTCGATGCCTTGTAGATGGGATGCTTCCAGGGGGTAGGGTGGCCGCAGAGCGCGAAACCAAGGGATCCCCTGTCCCCCCACCCTCTCCTCTCTTCCCTCTAATCCCAGGAATCTAAAGCCTTTACTTGTCCTCCAGGACTCATGCAACCAGCTCCTCTCTAGAACTCAAGATTCTTTAGTCCCTTTCCAAGCACCGAGGGATCCCAGCCCTTAATAGCACCAACCCACACCCCCATCACACAAGGCTCCGGAATCCCTATGCCCAAATTCCCACCCTAAGCCTTTCAACTTTTTCCTGGACCCGGGCATCATCAGGGTCCCAATTCCCACTCAGGGCGGAAAGAACCTAAGGTTCCCAGTTCCCCTCCTGGCCCTAGGCATCCCAGGCACTTCAGCAGAAGCCATCTCTTTATTCCTGGTTGTTCACCATTTCGCAGTGGAGCCAGGACAGGCTATAAGGAGCTAGACTGAAACCCAAAATTTTAGTCCGACGCTGCACCCTGAGTGGGGGTCGAGGGAAGGGCAGGAATCTTCTGCCTGCATTTTCCGCCAAAAACTGCCTCCAGGGCCTGAGCTGGAGAGCTCTGTGGGACCATGAAGGGAAAGGGTCCTTCTGTCCCATTCCTGCCCAGGATGTGTCATCCAGCTCACAGGCTACACGCCCAGTGTTTTCTTCATGGCTTCATACACCACGTAGCTGATGCCACCTGCTGGCAACACCTTCAGTAACGTGGGGGTCATGCCTCGGTACAGCCCGGGCCAGCCCTGCTGGGCCAGGATCCCCCGAAAGACTCCTCGCATGGTGGGGTTCGAACCCTCCACGGTGTCTGCAGGGACAGAGGCAGTCTCAGAACTTGGCCAGAGATGACTCCACCTCCTGGGAGGCTGGAATATAGAGGAGTGAGGGCTAAAGTAAAGGGTAGGGGCCCAGTGGTCAGTTGGTAAGGAGTTTGGAAGATTTGTAGAGGAAATTGGTCAGTTTTGGGGGGAGTGAGGGGATCAGTCAGGTAGGAGTTTTGGAGATTAATTTTAGGGAACATCGCAGAAAACAATGGAGCTTATTTGGGAGGGAACATCTGTGATCTAGTAAGAGAAGAGATTTGGGGGGTGTGCCCACCGGTATTTGGGGGACATTTTCTTTCTTATTTATTTGTTGTGAGACTGAGTCTTAGTTTGTCCCACTGGGTAGAGTGCAGAGCATCATTATAGCTCGTAGCAACCTCAAAGTCTTGGGCTGAAGGATCTGCCTTAGCCTCCCAAGTAGCTGGGACTTCAGGTGCCCACCATGCCTGGCTAGTTTTTTCAATGTTTAGTAGACATGGGGGTCTTGCTCTTGCTCAGGCTAGTCTCAAACTCCTGAGCTCAGGGGATCCTCCTGCTGCAGCCTCCCAGAATGCTAGGATTACAGCCATGAGCCACTGTGCCTGGCCACTGGGGACATTTTCAAGATCAGAGTGGTGGGCTAAGTCCCTGTTTGGAGGTTTGTGGATTGATTTAGGGGATGAGAGTCCATTGAGGGGACTCAGATTTGGGGCATTCCCAGGGTAGTGGGAGAAAGTGGGTGTGAGTTTTGGGGAATCCAAGGGTTAAATTTGGTGAGTTTAGGGACTATATTGGCTTTGGAGCCACTTGAGGGCTGGATCTAATTTGGAGAAGTTCCGAGATAATTTGGGGAGTATTTGTCTTTGGACTCTATATAGGGGCCCACAGGTCCATTTTGGAAAGTTTGTGATTTTTTTTACAATTAATTTGAGGGCCAATATAGATTTTGGAGTATGATAAGTCTTAGTGGGCTAAGGGGTCAGTTAATGTGGCCAGGATCTGACAATGAAGAGTCGTGTTCAGTTTGGGGGAATGAAAAGATTCAGAGATCTAGAGTGAGGCAGTAGCCCCCAGGGGCTGGCTAACCTTGAGCCTGCATCCTGGTGCGCACCAAAGTCAATGGGTAACTGGCCATCTGGCCACAGGTTGTGGACAGTGTCACAGATGACAGACTGACCAGGCCACTGGGGTCCTTCATGTCCCTGCCTGACTTGAGCCAGAAGCACCGGAGCATCTGCAAGTGAAGGGGACCAAGAAAAAGCTCACTCAAAGCCTAAGTTCAAGCTATACCTCCCCATACACACACACAATTGCCACCCCTCTTGGGACCCACACCTCATAGACAGCCAGGTCAGTGCAGGCATAGGGGATAATGCCGAGCATGTTGGGCAAGTAGCCGCGGTAAAGTGCACGGGTGCCCTCCTGCTCCAAGATCTGCCTGGCACAGTCCAACAACCCCTTGTACTGGCCTGTCCGACGCAGGGTCAGCCTTGTCTTCAGCACCTGGGGAGGGTGAGGATTGAGGTGACTTGTCTGATTTAGACCTAGTTTTCAAACACAGATCCATCACATTCCCTGGACTGCTGTCTTGAAATCTGAGTTCAGATGTACACAAACTTGACAGAGACCAAGAGGATGAGGGAGGTGACAGGACCAAGTGAGATCTGTTAGCTGTGACCAAGTGCCCACCACATTCCTCTGTGGGAATTCAGGACCTGGGTGTACAGATCTGCCAATTTTTTGAAAATTGCCAGAATTAAAAAAAAATTTCTTTTTTTTTTTTTGAGACAGAGCCTCAAGCTATCCCCCTGGGTAGAGTGCTGTGGCAACAC
>NW_003852522.1:5264294-5265528 GCF_000181295.1 Otolemur garnettii
AAAAAAAAAAAAAAAGGGGGAGAAATTGTCCTCAGTGGGCCTGATTTAATCAGTGAGTGCTTAAAATGAGAGTCCATACCCAGAAATAAGAGGTCTGAGAAATTGAAAGCATTTTCCTATCGGGTCTTTCTTTTTCTGTTTTTGAGACAGAGCTTCCTCTGCCTGGGCTAGAGTGTAATGGCAACATCATAGCTCATTGCAACCTCAAATTCCTGTGCTCAAGTGATCCTCCCAAAGTGCTAGGATTACAGGTGGCTAGGAGTTCACCTGGCCTCTGTTGGGTGATGAAAAAGCAAATTGCCTTGGGTAGGGGGCTGGGCATGTGGCAGGGAGCAATGATGGTTACTAAGAGCTGAGGAACTCAGTCCTATGATCATAAGAAACTGAATCCTTCAAGGTGTGGTGGCTCATGCCTGTAATCCTAGTACTCTGGAAGGCTGAGGTGGGTGGATTGCTTGAGCTCAGGAGTTCGAGATCAGCCTGAGCAAGAGCAAGACCCCTCATCTCTACTAAAAATAGAAAAACTAGCCAGGCATGTGGCAGTCACCTGTAGTTCCAGCTACTCAGAAGGCTGAGGCAGGAATATCACTTAAGCCCAGGAGTTTGAGGTTGCTATGAACTACGATTGGGCTACTGTATTCCAGCCTTGGCGACAGAGTGAGACTCTGTCACAAACAAACAAACAAACGAAAAAACAACTGAATCCTGCCAAGAACCAGGGAACTTTGAAAAGGACCCCAAACCTTAGATGAGTTCCTTTGTAGCCCAGCAGATGTCTTGGGTTCAGCCTGATGAGACCTTAAACAGAAGACTCACCTAACCAGTGTGTAGATGTACTCCACAGAAACCATGAGATTATAAATCTGTGTCATTTTAAGCTTCTTAAATTTTAGCAATTTGTTACACAACAATAAGAAACTAAAATACTTAGGGAGAAGCTTAATGAGACAAGTGCAAGAGTTATACAAAGAAAATCTTAAAATGCCATTAAAGGACCTTCAAAGAGACTTGGATAAGTGGAACATGTTGGGTACACAGACTCAACATCATATAGACAGCAGTGGTCTCTACATTTGTTTATAAATTGAACACCATCCCACTGACACACTGATACCAGTACTTTTCTTTCTTTCTTTCTTTTTTTTTTTTTTTGAGACAGAGACTCAAGCTGTCCCCCTGGGTAGAGTGTTATGGCATCACAGCTCACAGCAACCTCCAACTCCTGGGCTCAAGC
>NW_003852522.1:5265605-5266792 GCF_000181295.1 Otolemur garnettii
TCATTGTTGTTTGGCAGGCCTAGGCTGGATTTGAACCTACCACTTTAGGTGTATGTGGCCAGTGCCTTAGCCACTTGAGCCACAGGTGCTGAGCCTTTTTTTTTTTTTTGAAATAGAGTCTTATTTTGTCATCTTTGTGCTGTGGTGTCACAGCTCACAGCCACCTCAAACTCTTAGGCTTAAGTGATTCTCCCAAGTAGCTAGGACTACTAGCTCCTGGCTTTTTTTTTTTTTTTTTTAAGAGACGAGGTCTAGCTCTGGTTCAGGCTGGTCTCAAACTCCTGAGCTCAGGCAATCCACCCACCTCAGCCTCCCAGAGTGCTAGGATTACTGAACCATTAGGCTTGGCCTAGTACTTTTTTTTTTTTTTTAGACAAAGTCTTACTCTGTTGTCCAGGCTAGAGTCCCATGGTGTCATCAGAGCACACAGCAACCTCCTGGGTTCAAGGGATTCTGCCTCAGCCTCCCAAGTAGCTGGGACTACAGGTGCCCACCACAAGGCCTGGATAATTTTTCTTTTTTCTTTTTTGCAGTTTTTGGCGGAGGCCAGGCTTGAACCCACCACCCCCATATATGGGGCCAGCACCCTACTCTTTGAGCCACAGGCGCCGCCCACTAACTTTTCTATTTTTAGTAGAGACAGGTCTCACATTTGTTCAGGCTGGTCTCAAACTCCTGAGCTCCAGGCATCCTCCTGCCTCAGCCTCCCACAGCATCAGGATTACAGGCATGAACCACTGCCCTTGGCCATGATTATGTTTTCTTAATGACAAGTTAATTCTAAAGTTTATATGGGCTGGGTGTGGTGGCTAACGCCTGTAATCTCAGCACTTTGGAAGGATCACTTGAAGCTAGGAGTTAAAGTTACAGTGCGCTATGATTAGGTCACTGCATTCCAGCCTGTGTGATAGAGCAAGACTTTCTTTCTTTATTATTATTATTTTTTTAAGAGACAGAGTCTCACTTTGTCACCCTTGGTAGAGTGCTGTGGCATCACAGCTCAGAGCAACTTCTAGTTCTTGGGCTTAGGTGATTCTTGTCTCAGCCTCCCAAGTAGCTGGGACTGCAGGCGCCCCCCACACGCCTGGCTATTTTTGTTGTTGTTGTTGTTGTTGTTGTTGCAGTTTGGCTGGGGCCGGGTTTGAACTCGTCACCTGGCTCGGCGCCTGTGGCTCAAGTGGCTAAGG
>NW_003852522.1:5267409-5269563 GCF_000181295.1 Otolemur garnettii
CCAGCTATTTTTAGAGATGAGGTCTTGCTCTGGCTCAGGCTGGTCTCGAACCTGTGAGCTCAGGCAATCCACCCACCTCGGCATCCCACGTGCCAGGATTACAAGCCGAGCCACCGCATCTGGCCAGACCCCTGCTTCTTAAAACAAATAAACAACAACAACAACAAAAAAAAAACCCAGAAAATAAACGAATAAAAGAAAGAAAGAAAAAGAACGTTTACTCAGAAACATCAATACAGGAGAATAGTTGGAAAGCTGACTTTAAAAGACCAGGGAAGAAAGACAATAAAACATACTATCAAGCCTCTAAAGTTAATGATAGGTCGGACGTGGTGGCTCATGCCAGTGACCCCACACTTTGGAAGGCCAATCTGGAGGATCACTTGAGGCTTCAGACCAGTTTGGGCAATGTTGCAAGTCCCTGCTTAGCCAAGCACAGTGGCTCATACCTGTGATCCCCAAACTCTGGGAGGCTGAGGCTGGAGGATTGCTTGAGCTCAGGAGTTTAAGACCAACCTGAGCAAAAGCAAGACCCCATCTGTACTAAAAATATGAAAAGTAGGGGCCTGTTGTGGTGGCTCACTCCTGTAATTCTAGTACTTGGGGAGACTGAGGAGGGTGTATTGCCTGAGCTCACAGGTTCAAGACCAGCCTGAGCAAGTGTGAGATCTTGTCTCTAAAATAGCCAGGTGTTGTGGCAGGCGCCTGTAGTTCCAGCTACTGGGGATGCTGGAGGCAAGAAAATCACTTTAGCCCAAGAGTTTGAGGCTGCTATGAGCTATGATGCTGCAGCAATCTACCAAGGGTGACAAAGTGAGACTCTCCAAAAAAAAAGGAAAACTAGCTGGGCAATGAGGTGGGTGCCTATAGTTCCAGTTACTTGGGAGGCTGAGGCAGGAGGATTGCTTAAGTCCAAGCACTTGAAGTTGCTGTGAGCTGATGATGCCATAGACTCTAGCCTGAGCAACGGAGACCTTGTCTCTCTCAAAAGAAGTTGAATCAGGCAACTGGCTTATTTGGCAAAGAGGGAAACAGGAAAAAAAATGTTAAAAACAGAAGGGAAGACTATATGTATATTTTTTTCTTGAGACAGAGCCTCAAGCTTTTTTTTTTTTTGGTTGCAGCTGTCATTGTTGTTTGGTGGGCCCGGGGTGGATTCGAACCCACTAGCTCAGGTGTATGTGGCTGGCACCTTAGCTGCTTGAGCCACAGGCGCTGAGCCAGGAAGACTATATTGACAGCAAAAAGATCATCGATGCCAGAAATTAAGTGGAGAAAGAGGGAGGAGTGAATAGGTATGGAACCAGAGCTTTTCAGGGCAGTGAAACATGTGGACATGTTCTTATGATTTGTCAGAAACCCATTGAATCCACTGAACTGTGTAACGGAAAAAGTGTACCTTAATGTAAACTATGGGCTTCCCTTAATAATAATGTATCAACATTGCTTCATCAGTTGTAACAAATGTGCCACGCTAATGCAATATATATATATATATATATATTTTACTCTGTCACCCTGGATAAAGTGCATTGGCGTCACAGCTCATGGCAATCTCAAACCTTTGGGCTCAAATGATTCTCTTGCCTCAGCTTCCTGAGTATTGGGGACTATAGGTGCCTGGCTAGTTTTCCTATTTTTAGTAGAGATAGGGTCACGCTCTTGTTCAGGCTGGTCTTGAACTCCTGATGCTCAAGCAATCCACCTGCCTTGGCCTCCCAGAGTGCTTGGATTACAAGTGCCAGTCACTGACGCTAGCCCACCTAATGCAAAATGTTAACAAAAAAGGAAATTTAGGGGTAGGGTGAGGAGCAAGGAGAGGTACATGCAAACTCTCTGGACTTTCTACTCAAAAGTTTAATGCATAAGTTGTCTGTGGTGGCTCACCCCTGTTATCCTAGCACTCTGGGAGGCCAAGGATTCCTTGAGCTCAGCAGTTTGAGACCAGCCTGAGCAAGAGCAAGACCCAGTCTCTACTAAAAGTAGAAGAATTATCCCAGGGTTCTGGTGGGTGCCTGTAGTCCCAACAGCTTAGGAGGCTGAGGTAAGAGATTGCTTGAGCCCGTGAGTTTGAGGTTCCTGCGAGCTGTGATGCCACGGCACTCTACGCAGGGTGACAAGAGTGAGACTCTCCCTCAAAAAAAAAAAAAAAAA
>NW_003852522.1:5270478-5276378 GCF_000181295.1 Otolemur garnettii
AAATAAATAAATAAATTTCCATGGTGTTTCCTTTCTTCAGGACAGATCTTCTCTTACCTCCATGGGGTTGATGAGTGTCTGGGAGGTGGCTGCTGCCAGGGAGCCAGCAAGGAGACGTTCCTGAAAGGGTGGGGACCCGTGTACTCCACAGAAGTAATTCTTACACTGGGACAGGAGAGAGAGGTGTGAGAAGACAGCCACCTTCTGACTGGAAACTGGTGCAGTGGGAGGGGTCTGGAGGGCCAACGTGTGTCTCAGATGAGGACTTTTAGTGGTACAGGAGGGGATGGGGCCAACATTCTATCTGTTCCACACCTGTTCAAATACGGAGAACTTGATGGCATACTCAGGGGCAATCTTGAGCACATTGATGCCGTTGCCTCGCCACAGGGAGCGGAAGCCGCCCTCCTGGACCATGCTCCGGAGCCCCCCCAGCAGGTTCATGAAGTTAGTCTTGGAGGAGTAGACCTGATGGAAAGGGAGGACCCTGGAGAAGCCCCATGAAGAGCCCCCCACCCATTTCCATCCCCACCCCAGCCTCCCTGACCACTCAGCCCCAGCCCCATGTCCTTCCTGTGCTCCTGTTCCAAGGCCTCGTACGCCTGTCGTATAAGTGTCTAAAACCAACCCAGATCCAAAGCCAGCATTGACCCACTTCTGGCCTCATCCCACCTCTCCATCTTCTCTCAAGTCCTATTCTGCTTTCAAACCCATCCAAAGATACCTCCCTACTTCCCAATTACCTGATCTCTACCCCCAGTCCTGACCCAGTGTTGAGCCCCGTCTCTAGTAAATCCCCTCAACTCCCTCCCCAGCTCAAGTCCATGCCCTATGGTGGCCCACAACCCCAATCTCAACCAGATCACGAAAGCCCTGACTCAACCTCTGTCCTCATCCTGAACCCCATCAGCATCACCTCCACCCATCCCACCCTGTGCTGTCACCAAGGGCTCCAGTGCTGTGTTGCCCCCACAACCACTCACACCTGCATGTACACCTTGGCTCGGTCTAGAGGGGCCGTGCCTGTGCGAGACACGGCCCCTGCCATGGCTCCTGAGAGCAGAAATTTCCACAGGGTCCCCTCGTTGTCCACTTCCAAGACCTCCACAGGAACCATCAACTGCTCTCCTGTGTCCAAGACCTGCAGGGCAGACCCAGCCCTCATCCACACTCAGCCAGGTGAGGCCTCCTTGTGCCTCTGGGACAAGGAGTCTGGTGAAAGATCCTCCCTGTCCCTTCCTTCCCTGACCCTCTGCTTCAAGGCATAATTCTAGAGCTGCTCACCTGCTGCGATGGGAGATGCTCAAGGTTGTTTTCTCGAACATGCCCAAACACATACCCATACACATGAGTACAGCCTGGGTTCCAGGAGGAGGACAGGGGTTCAGGGAGGGGTGGAGGTGGGGCATTGGTTAGAAAGGTCTTGACCCTCTTAAAAAAGGTCTGGACCCTTGAATAAGGCTTCTGAGTCTCCTTGGGAGGAGCTCCCATGTTGGCTAGAAGTGTGGACACCTAGGTTCAAATCCCTGAGGAGTTGTCTGCCTATCCAGCAGGAGTGTCTAGTGGGTGGGGTGCCTAGGGGACAGTGAGGTCATAGAAGCCCTGTGACCTTGCTGAGCATGGCAAGCAGAGTGATGATCCTTACCCCCACACACAAAGGTCAATATCCTGATCCCCCAAACTGGTGAATATGATGTTCTTGTGGTGGACTGAATTGTATTTCACCAACAATTTTATGTTGAAGCCCTGTTCCTCAATAGGATGGAATTTGGACATGGGGCATTCAGGAGGCAATTAGGGTTGCTGAGGTTGCAAGGGTGGGGGCCCCATGATAGGATTAGTGCTCTTATAAGAGAGATCAGAGCTCTTATAAGAGAGATCAGAGCTCTTTTTGTTTTTTTTTTTCTTGTTTGTTTGTTTGTTTTAGAGACAGAGTCTCACTTTATCGCCCTTAGTAGAGTGCTGTGCAACTGCCCTGCAGCTCCCAGCAACCTCCAACTCTTGGGCTTAGGCAATTCTCCTGCCTCGGTCTCCCGAGTAGCTGGGACTACAGGTGTCCACCACAGCAGTTTGACCAGGGCTGGGTTTGAACACACTATCCTCAGTATATGGGGCCAGAACCCTACCCACTGAGCCATAGGTGCCGTCCACACTCTTCTGGTTTGTTTTTTTTCTGAGAGAAGTGCATTCTTTTTTTTTTACATATACACGTGTTTATTAGGTTTTCACTTTTTGCCTTCACAAAATTAAAAAGACTTAGAATTTAATAACAATAACAATAAGATAAGGACTAGAAACAAAAACTTCATGAAGAACAAAGATAAATACATTTAAAAAAGAAATCTGATAATTGCTGCATCAAAATATTAAGCAATAATAATAATAATGATGATGCAAAGAAAGTAACATTTGCATTGTCCAATAAGAGCATGTCTACTATAGAATGCTCTGACTCTGAGGTTCAGTATGGAGTCATCAGTTAACTTATTTTTTTTCCAAAGTCTCAAAAAAATAGACAACCAACATTCACAAATAAAAGTAAGAGATAATTTCAAAAAACAGATCATGCCAAATCTTATAGACAATAGAAAAAGAAGAAATACTTCAAAATCATTCTACTTAATCTGGATACACCTGATATTAAAATTGGAGAAAATATATTATTATAAGGGGAAAATTACAAACATATTTCACTTATAAATGAGGATGCAATATCCAAAGCAACATATTAACAAGTTGAATTGAAAATTAATGTTTAAGGGCGGTGCCTGTGGCTCAGGGAGTAGGGCGTTGGCCCCACATACCGAGGGTGGTGGGTTCAAACCCTGCCCTGGCCAAATTGCAACAAAAAATAGCCAGGCGTTGTGGCGGGTGCCTCATGTTATTTATTGTTGCTTTCTCCCTACTAGAATGTAAAGTTTATGAGGGCAGAGATTTTTGTGTGTTTCATTCACTTCTGTATCCCATGTCCAGAATTGGGTCTAGAACATAGAACATAGCTAAGTGTTCAATAAATAAGGATGAATAAACAAATGAGAGAATATGTTAAAAGGCTTGTCACAGGGCAAGGGTACATATTACTTGCTCACTAAATATAAATTCTTTGTGCCTTAAGGATATCATTTGCAATATCCCTGATACTGTAAGTAGGGAAACTTAGGCTTAGAAAGAGAGAAGCAAGCCCAGTGTGGCGGCTCACATCTGTAACCCTAGCACTTTTAGGAGGCTAAGGTGGAAGAATGTTTGAGCTCAGAAGTTTGAGACCAACCTGAGCAAGAGTGAGATGTGAGACCCCATCTCTACTAAAAATAGAAATATTAGCTGGGCATTGTGGTGGGTGTCTATAGTTCTAGCTCCTTGGGAAGCTGAGGCAAGAGGATCACTTGAACCCAGAACGTTGAAAATGCTGTGACTAGGCTGAAGCCTTGGCCACTGTAGCCTGCATGATAGAGTGAGACTAGACTCTGTTTCAAAAAAAAAAAAAAAACCCAAAAAACACAACCCCCCCAACCCAAAAGAAAATGAGAAAGAGAAAAAGAGAAAAGCCGTCTGTGAGAGGTTATACTACAAGGATATAATTTAGAGAAAGTAAAAATACAAAATAGTTATCAAGGTCTGATCCCTTTTTTGAGTGCATGAAAAATCAAATCGTTGTTTATGTGTACGTATTAGCTAGCTATTGCTGTGTAACAAATCACACACCCCACAAGAAAAACAAAACCTTAGCAGCTTAAAACAAAAACATTGGCTGGGTGCCATGTCTCACCTGTAATCCTAGCACTCTGGGAGGCAGAGGCAGGTGGATTGCTTGAATTTTTTGAGACCAAGATTGAATCCTGTCTCTACTAGAAATAGAAAAAAACTAGCCAGGTGTGTGGTGGGCACCTGTAGTCTTCTTAGTTACTACAGAGGTTGAGACAGGAGAATTGCTTGAACCCAGGAGTTTGAGATTGCTGTGAGGTATGACACTATGGCACTCTACCTAGGCTGACAGAGTAAGACTGTCTCAGAACAGAAAAATAAACAGTTATCATCTTACCCGGGTTCTGCAGGTTAGGACTTTGGGGGCAGCTTAGCTGGGTGTCCTTGTGATCCCATGTTTGAAGTATAAAGGTCTCTGATTCCAGGATTCAGGTATTGAGATCCTATTGTTTGGGTGGAAGGATCTGAAATGGTTGGGCTCCCCGGGGTCTCTTGTAGGACTGGCCAGACAGCTTGATCCGTAAGGTCACTCAGGACTCAGGACATGACAGCTGGCAGAGAGGGTGGGGAGAAAAGAGAGAGAGAGAGAGAGAGATGACTTAACATATTAGCTGCAATGCCTTTATAACCTAATCTTGGATGTAACATACTGTCACTTCTGTACTCTCTTGGTCCCACCCTGAGACCCACCCTGGTATAATGAGAGAGAGGACTTCACAAGAATGTGAATACAAGAATGTGAAGAGGCAGGAATCATTGTGGAGGGTGACTACCACAGTCTACATAGGGCAAAGTTTGGAAGATTATAAATTAATAGCTTCACAGTGGTTATCTAGGGGCTTTGAGACATACACATATATTTATATCGTATCTAACTTATTCTCTAATAAATATTCTAAATTTTCTATTTTTTCTACAATGAATTTGAATCACTTTTTGTGGGGTGAAATTTATCTCCCATAAATGTGTGTTATAGTTCTAACTCCTAGGACTTGTGAATGTGGCCTTATTTGGAAATAGGTGCTTTGCAGATACAATCAGGTGAAAATGGAAATTTGGACCCTGAGGCACAGGCACACACAAAGGGAATGCCATGTGAAGACAGCAGAAAATGGAGTGATGGGTCTATAAACCAAGAAACAACAAGCATTGCCAGCAACCCCCAGAAGCCAGGGAGGTGACGAAACTCTTTCAGTGTGGCCCTGCTGACAATTCCATATCAGACATCTAGCCTCCAGAACTAGAGGAGGATACATTTTTGTTGCTTTTATTCACAGCAGCCAAAAAGCAAAAGCAATGCATGTGTCCACTGACTGATGAACAGATAGACAAAGTGAGATCCATCCATACTGTGGCTAGGATTCAGCCACACAAGTAGCCATGTTTTCTACTGACATGGATAAACATTGAAGACATTTTGCTAAGTGAAATAAACCAGACACAAAATGACAAATACTGTATGATTCCATTTATATGAGGTACCCAGAGTTATAGATATAGAAAGTAGAATGGAGGTTGCCAGGGGCTGGAGGGAGGGAGCATGGGAAGATGTTGCATGATGATGTGAATGTTCTTGACAGCACAGAACTGTGCACTTAAAAATGGTTGCAATGGGCTCAGCACCTATAGCTCAGTGGCTAGGGCGGCAGACACATACACTGGGGCTGGAGGTTTGAACCCGGCTGGAGCCTGTCAAACAATAATGACAACTACAACAGCAGCAACAACAAAAAATAGCTGGGCACTGTGGAGGACGCCTATAGTCCCAGCTTCTCCGGAGGCTAAGGCAAGAGAATCACTTAGCCCAAGAATTTGAGGTTGCAGTGAGCTGTGACGACACAGCACTCTACCCAGGGTGACAGATTAAGACTGTATCTCCAAAAAAAAGAAAAAATGGTTACAATGATCTGGGTGAAGTGGCTCATCACATCTTTAATCCTAGCACTCTGAGAGTCTGAGGAAGAATGATTGCTTGAGTTCAGGAGTTCAAGACCAGCCTGAGCAAGAGTGAGACCCCATTTCTACCAAAAATAGAAAAATTAGCTTGTGGTGGGTGTCTGTAGTTGCTGAGACACAAGGATTTCCTGAACCCAGGAGTTTGAGGTCGCTGGGAGCTATGATGCCATGACACTCTAGCCTGGGGCAACAAAGTGAGACTGTCACAAAAAGTCAAAATGGCTCGGCGCCTGTGGCTCAAG
>NW_003852522.1:5276991-5284047 GCF_000181295.1 Otolemur garnettii
CGGGCATTGTGGTGGGCACCTGTAGTCCCAGCTACTCTGGAGGCTGAGGCAAGAGAATTGCCTAAGCCCAGGAGTTGGAGGTTGCTGTGAGCTGTGACTCCATGGCACTCTACCGAGGGTCATAAAGTGAGACTATCTCTGAAAAAAAAAATGAACTGGGTGTGGTGGCTCATGCCTGTAATCATAGCACTTTGGGAGCCTGAGGTAGAGGATCACTTGAAACCAGGAGTCTCACATCAGCCTGGGTTATATAGCAACACCCCACCCTGTCTCTAAAAAGAAAAAAGAAAAAAATTTGTGACAAATGCACACACACACACTCATAACATTTGAGACAGTCTCACTCTGTTGCCCAGGCTAGGGTGCTGCGGTGTCATCCTAGCTTACAGCAACTTCAAACTCTTGGGCTCAAGATATCCTCCTGCCTCAGCCTCCTGAGTAGCTGGGACTATATTCACCTGCCACCACAGCCCTGCTGATCTATTTCTATTTTTAGTAGGGGGAGGGTCTTGCTTTTGCTTAGGTTGGCCTTGAACTCCTGAACTCAAGTGATCCTCCTGCTTGGGCTCCCAGAGTGCTAAGAATACTGGTGTGAGCCACTGTGTCTGACCTAAAAAAAATAGTAAATTTAAAAGAATGGTTAAAATGGTAAATTTTATGACATGTATATGATAAAAGAACTTATAATAATTTCCTTGTATCCAGTTTGTGGCGATTTGTAATGGCAGCCCTAGGAAATCAATACACTCATATAATCAGAAAAAAATACCAGCTTCGTGCCCATATAGGGCACCAACTGGTGGGTTCGAGCCTGGCCCAGGCCTGCTAAACAATAAGAACTGCAACTAAAAAAACAGCCATGTGTTGTGGTAGGCGCCTGTAGTCCCAGCTACTTGGGAGGCTGAAGCAAGAGAATTGCTTAAGCCAGTGGTTTTCAACCTGTGGGTCGTGACCCACAGAAACTGTATTAAAGGGCCGGGGCATTAGGAAGGTTGAGAACTACTGGCTTAAGCCCAAGAGTTTGAGGTTGCTATGAGCTGTGATGTCACAGCACTCTAAGACATAGATACTGTCTTAAAAAAAAAGAAAAAAATACAGAATAAAATTAGAAGGGGTCATATAGACTTCATCCTCCCCTTCTCTTAGTGGTGAAAACTGAGGCTGAAAGAATCATTTCCTGGCTCTTAGACCTGTTTGTGATGAGAAACTGTCCCATATCCCTTCCCTGGGGGCAGGTTGGGGGAGGTCTCATGTCCACCCACCCCTTTTCAGTAAAAAACACAGTAAAGGAGCTTAGAAAATTTATTCCTTTTGTTATCTTCCTTTGAAATAACACAAACAGGCAGGGAGGTGGGGCACGGTAGAGGTGGAAGCCATGGGGAGTCCTTCAGCCCCACAACATCCCAGGCTCTCTTTCCCTTAGTGGGGCCCCCCAATTATTCTAAGCTCAGAATCCAATGATAAAGTGCAGAATGTATGGGGGTGAGGGACGGTGAGCTTGGGCTGGAGGGGGAGGGAGGCTCTGCTCCTCTCTCTGCTAGAAAAATAGATCTGGAATGAGTTTGGGGACTTGACTTGTTTTTGCATAATTGGATGCTTGGGTTTAGTGAAAGGTGGGCTATGTAGATTTACTCCTGGCTTCTAATGTGTGAAGCCCCCAAGAGTGACTGGACCTTCCAGACTTGGGATTTTGGGGTTATTAGTCTATAAAAGGGGAAGGCGGTGGAAGACACATCGGGTGGGGGGGTGGGAACAGGTTCCCCACAGGGCCCAGATATAGGGGAGGCAGCATCCAGCACCCATACAGGTTGTGGGAAGTGTAGGAGAGGCACCCCTCTCTCCCTGTTGCCTGGCGATGAGCCTTATCAGGACTTGGGACAAATCCTGTAAGTGTTCTGGAGCTGGGGGTGGAGGGGACAGGTGGGTTCTGGGCTTCCTTTGAGGTTACTCGACCAGGCGATCTCCCATCATGGGGGTGAGCCGTACGTGTCTGGAATGAGGGTACATGGTACCCAGGATGCTATGACTGGGATATTGGGATATAGACTTGGGGTCTGAGCATTGGGAACCCAGTGCCTGGTGTGTTCAGATCAGAAACCAGGAATTGAGGTCTTGAAGCCCCATGCCTGGTAGCACCAGGGTCTGCCATCTGCATGTGAGGTTCCAGCATCCGGTGCAATGGGGTGAGGGAATCTGGGATCTAGATCAGAATCCAGCAGCTGCAGTTGCCAGGATGCACTTGCTGTGCTGCTGGGATCCCTCATTTGTTTTAGGAGCCAGAATCTGGAATGCTGGGATGTGGGAACCTGGGATCCAGTGGTTGGGACTGATGGTGTAGTGCTCCAAGTGTAGGGATCCAGCACGCAGTGTTGAGGCAAAAAATAATTCAGGAATCCAATGGTTGGGGAGAGGGGATCTTGGATCCAGTGATGGGGCACCAGGATCTAGCACTGTCAGGATCCAGTGGCTGAGGTTTCTTGACATCCAGAATCCAGTGGCCGAGCTTGGAGATCAAGGACTCAAGGCATGGAGACCTGGGATTAGGGGATCTGGGGTCCAGTGCTGCATGAAGACATTGGACCTGGTGCCTGAGGGAGCTGGGATCTGAGTGTTGAGGTGGGTGGGGGTGACAGGTGCTCCTGTGGTTGGGATATTGGGATCCATTCACTGACCTAAGTGGGATCCAGTAGTTATGACCTGGGAGCCAACGACACAGTGGGTGGGACAGGGAAATGTGGGTTCATCTTTGGGATGTGGAGATGCAGGATCCAGTGATCTGGAGGGTAGGTTGAGGGGTAGGGTGTGAGTAACCTAGGATCTTGTGGTTAGGGTATTAGACTCAAGTAGCTGAAGTGTAGGATCCATAGTTGGGGTTATGGTGGGATAAAGTATGGGGGTCCAGTGGTTGGGCCATAAGCCAAGGTGTGGGGGACATCATGATTTGGTGAGATCGTGGGGCAGGGGCCAGGCTTCGGGTCCCTCACCTGGACGAGACCCCCAAGGCCTGCTTCATATTCTCGTAGACCACATAGGAGATGCTCACAGCAGGAATGACCTTCATGAAGTTGGGGGCAATGCCCCGGTAGAGGCCTCGCATGCCCTCCTGGGACAGGATGTGACGGAGCAGGCCCAGCATGGACGGCTGGGGGCCACCATCGATGGAGGCTGGGAGGGGGTGGGCGACTAGGTAAGGCTAAAGTTCCCCTCTCACTTCCCCTTGTTACCACTTCCTCTCCCAGGGCCAGGCCAGATGCCCAGTGCAGAGGAAAGGAAGAGGGTTGACTAACAGTAGGACCTCAGACTCAGGACTCCTATTGGTCTTGGAACTCGTTGCTCACCTTTTCACCCCAATCTTGAAGGCCCAAGTTCGAGGACTATTAGAAACGGAGCCAGAAATGTGTGCGTGTGAGAGTGTGTGTAGTAGAGAGGGTAGACAGGGCCTCTTCTTGGAATTCCATGCCCCCATTTCCAGCTAGCTCCTCTGTATCCTTCTAGCCTCTATTCCAAAGCCAGCTCTTCAGGGGACCCCTGTTTGGTATCCCAGTCTAAGCTGGTCTAAGTCTTCCTTTTCCCCTTCAATCAACCCTAAATCAATACTTAATTGTGGAATGATTTATTTAGCACCATTCTTCCTCTCCAGCCTGGGAGCTTATGACTGTGGGGACCATGTCTGTCTTGTGCACTGACACATCCCTACTGAAAATCACAAGAAAAACCTTGCAAACACTAAGATTCCCAAGGAAATTTTCAAACAGATTCAGGGACAGTGGGATGGAGGTGGTAGGGGAGAAGAACCCATAAAAGAAAAATACAGACAAAAACAATAACTGGTTGGGCCCTGACTTTCCTTACCCCTGTTCCTAGTCTCCCATTCTCTATAACCCAGACTTGCAAACTAGAGCTCGTCACCAGCCTGGAAATGCTAGACATTTGCCAACAGTGGCCATCCAGCTAAGACTGCCAGGACGCTCTCCCAGTGCTTCCTGCATCTGTCCTCCTGGTTAATCAGCAGCTCCATAAGGATGATGGATGCCTGCTCTAATAGGTAACTGAGACCAACACAGGCTGTCTAAACCCTGCAGGGTCTCAGCCCAGGGCTCTGCCTAGTAGGGGCTGGGGAAGAGGTGGTGGGACCCATGTGCTAAGACCTTACTTGTCCCATCCTCCCACCCAGGCCTCACCTTGGGCCTGCATGCGGGTCCGGACCAGTGCCAGGGGATAACTGGCTATCTGGCCGCAGGTGCTGGAGATGGTGCCACAGGCCAGGAGCACGAGGATGCCTGGGTCTGCCGAGTCGTGGCTGTATTGCTGGAGCCACCAATTCTTCAGAGTCTGGAGTGGAGAAGGGAGTAGGGTGGTTTGGGGGGTACCAGGACCCTGGCTTGACAGCTGGGGGATTACCCACAATGGATGCTAGGAGGTTCCAGGGGCAGGCAGGTAAGGCCAAAATGCCCCTCCCTTACCCCTCCTATCTCCCCAGGGCTGAGCCAGATGGCTACTGCACCAGGAGGGAAGAGGATTTGACTCATGAGGACCCTCCTGGTTGTCTCTGACCCTATGGCAGTTGGTGCTAGCCAAGCTCTTCATACCTCCCAGGGGCTGTGCAAGCTCTTTACCTGCATCCCCTCACTCAGTGCTCACCGTGACTTTCTGTAGAATAATGATCTCTGTACCATCTATCCCCTAGACTCCTGCATATATCAGCATATATCACCTGGCATGGCACAAAGGACTCTGCAGATGGGATTCAGTTAAGGACCTTGACATGGGGAGACTAACTGGGTAGCCCAAAGTCATCGTAGGCCCTTATAAGAGTCAGAAGAGTAGACAGTGAATGTAAAGACAGAAGCAGGGGGAACAGAGAGGAAGGTAGGAAAGGAGGAAAGGGAGTAGTCTGTGCTGCAGCCTTTGAGGACACAGGAAGGCACTATGAGCCAAGAACACAGGCAGCCCCCAGACATGCTTCCAAGGCAAAGAAATATTCTCCTCAGAAGGAACATGACCCTGCCAACATCTTCATTTTATAAAGCCCAGGGAGCGCATTTCACATTTTTTTTTTTTTTTTTTTTTTCAGAACTATGAGATAATACATTGTGGGTTTTTTTTTTTTTTAGACAGAGTCTTACTCAGTTGCCCTGGGTAGAGTGCTGTGGTGTCATAGCTCACAGCAACCTCAAACTCCTGGGATCAAGTGATCCTCTTGCCTCAGCCTCCTGAGTAGCAGGACTATAGGCACTTGCCACAATATCCCGCTAATTTTTCTACTTTTTAGAGATAGAGTCTTGCTCTTGCTCAGGCTGGTCTTGAACTCCTGAGTTTAAGTGATCCTTCTGCCAATGTGCTAGGATTACAGGTGAGAGCCACAGTGCCCAGATCACTGTATTGTTTTAAGCCAGCACATTCATGGTCATTTGTTACAGCATCTCTGGGAGACAAATATACTGTCCAAGCTAAGTGTCTAGGCAGACACTATGGGTGCTCCACCCTCATCTTTTACTTCAGATCTGTTGACTTCCAACTGTGCCTCTCCGGATCAAGGCCAGGCTGTGCTGACTACTTAGAACAGGTGAGAAGAGCTGGGGAATTGTAATCTCCAGAAGCAAGCTTCAAATGATTGAGTTGGTGTCTCAATACCTCAGCTCCCTCGCCCCTCTGGCAGGGAATGTCCTATGCTGCCTCCCACAGGCCCCCAGTGAGACTGAGCTCCACTTGCCAATAGCAGTAATTTGCTTAATATACTGGGGTACGAATGGGTTGAACCTTATCTCCTGCAAGAGATGTTGATGACCTAACCCCCAGTACCTTAAAATGTGACCTTCTTGGAAATATGATCTTCCTAGATATAATTTGTTAAAAGATAGGAAGGTGGGACCTTAGTCCAATACAACTGGTATCCTTATAATAAAAGGAAAAGAGACACAGAGACAGAGATATACACATGTAAAGACAGCCAGGTGATAACAGGCAGAGAGGAGAGTGATGCTCTACAAGCCTAAAGAATGCCAAGGATTGTCGTGTGAACACCAGGAGCCAGGAGGCAAAGAAGAATCCTCCCCTGCAGGTTTCAGGAGGGTGGCTCTGCTGATACCTTGAGTTTGGACTTCTGGACTCCAGAGATGAGATGATGCATTCCTGTTGTTTTAAGCCAATCAGTTACAGCAGCCCCAGGAAATGAATACACACGCCCTTTACCAGCTGCCTGCCTTATCTCACTCACTACCTTCCAAATAAACCACTAGCCCTCACAAGCGTATCTCAGATCTGTTTTTGGAAGATCTTTCAAACTAAGACAAGTACTTTTATTATCTCCATTTTATAGATAAGAAACTGAGGGTGGTGGTGGTGGAGTAAGTTATTTGCCCAAAACCACAAAATGAAGGTGAGAATCAATATTCAAAGCCACATCTGAATCTAGAACTGTGCACAGGCCAGAGTGGCCATACCATCAGCCTTGCTCAAGCAACTTTAAACTCTTGGGTTCAAAGGATCCTCCTGCCTTAGCTTCCTGAGTAGCTGGGAGTACAGGCTTGAACCACCATGCCCAGCCTACACTTACAGTCTTTAGGGTGGCTAATCCTTCTGAAGTCTTCTGCCTTTTGTAAGAATAAGAATTCTATTTTTATGCCTTGTGGCTGGGATGACTTACAGCTTTTATTTCCTACATCAGTTCTAATCTACTGGTAATAGCTGCCTGGAACTGGGAACTACATTGAGAATTCAGTGCTGTGATGGATCAGTAATGCCTAGCCTAAGTATAGACTGGGTTAAAAAAAGGTAATTGTTCACCTTTATAACCTTTGTAATTTTAGTAGCCTTCTTCTCATGGCTAAAATCCCCCTCCTGTCCACTGTTACTTTCCATTACAAATCCCATTTCATTATCTTCTGGAAACTTATCCAGAGTGGAAACTATCTTTTTTTTTTTTTTTTTTTTGAGACAGAGTTTCACTATGTAACCCTTGATAGAGTGTTGTGGCATCACAGCTCACAGCAACCTCGAACTCTTGGGCTTAAGTGATTCTCTTGCCTCAGCCTCCCAAGTAGCTGGGACTACAGG
>NW_003852522.1:5285131-5304674 GCF_000181295.1 Otolemur garnettii
GCTATTTTTTGGTTGCAGCCGTCATTGTTGTTTGGCGGGTCCGGGCTGGGGATTCGAACCCACCACCTTAGGTGTACGTGGCTGGCGCCTTAGCCGGCTGAGCTATAGGCGCCGAGCCAGATACAAAGATTTTTGAGGGAGCTACTGGGGACATTATGGGCTGTGCCGCAGGGGTGGGTCTGATGATCCCAGGAGGAGAAGGGAAAAGCAACAGATGAAGGCCCTGGTTAGCAAAACAGCAAAACTCCCTGCTCCTGCCTTTGTCGATAAAGGTCCCAAGATACTAGCTGTGGGCTGAGGGGTACTCAAATAGGTAGGCCCTGAAGAAGACACTGGCGTGGAGACAGAGGTTGGGTCAGATAAATGCTTTGGGGAAGCTGTACATCTTTGAGGCTTATCCTTGCCTGCTCTCATGGTTCTGTGAGCTAGAGGGGTCCCTAACTTTCAGATGATCTGGGAAGGGTGAATTGCAAATCAAAGGTTCTCATTGCACGAAGTAGAGGGGTAGAAGAGTATAATCCTCAGAGGGATTTCCCAGGAGTCCAAAGCCCCAGGTGTTCCTCATGCCATGACTGTCTTTTCCTAGCTACAAAAGGTCAACTGAGGCAGCCCCAGGGGAAGGGGTATCCTGTGGGAAAATACCAGAGGGGAGAAGGGAAGGTGGGGTGGGCTCCCCACAGACCTCATAGACAGCCAGGTCGATGCCCGCATAGGGAATGATGCCTAGTACATTGGGTAGGTAGCCGCGGTAGAAGGCACGTGGCCCTTCTCGCTCCAGGATCCGTCTGGCGCAGTCCAGCAGTCCCTTGTACTGGCCTGTCCGGCGCAGGGTCAGCCGTGTCTTCAGCACCTGGAGAGGACCTGGTTATCCCCAGAAAATCTGCCCCCGAAATCACTACATCCAGGAATGAAGTCACCTAGAAATGGCTACTCCTGGAAGCAGATGCCTTGAGAATAACTGAATTAACAAAAACAACAAAAACTTACCTAGAATTTTATGCTAATTCCAAATCTCTATACCTAGTGGCATGTGGCATACAATACTAACTGTGACCCATTATCTTGTTGCCTTTTTCCTTAATAACAGAAACTGTAACTTTCAGCAATCACACCGCCACTAGAAATAAAGACTGCATTTCCTAGATTACTTAAGTGTGTGGCTTTGTCACTAAGTCCTAGACTGTGAAGCAGGAGAAGAAAGAGGTATGTGTGAGGTTCAGAAAGCATCCTTAGAGGCAGGGAGGTATTTCCCCCCTTGTTGCTTCTTCCTGCTTGGCTAGAATGTGGGATGTGATGAGCAGAGCACAAGCAGTTTTGTTGATCCATGAGGTGTTAGAACAAGAAGATAAACAGAAGGAAGCCCACGAAACTACCACTCCACGCCTGAACTGCTCATCTCTAGGCTTCATTTATATGATTCAAATTTTCTGTCACTTTCAGAATCCTAATGATACACTGTATAACCTGAAACCTGAAATAATTTCTCTAAAAACAGCTAGACACCTAGAAATGATACCCTTGGCAACAAGCATCCTATCCTCAGAAGTGACATACTCATAAACAGCTGGCTCCCATAATGACCATGCCAACAGTGACAACTAACACTGCTGTCCTGCTCTAATGAGCTCCAGTTTGAACCAGAGAGAGGGTATGGTACAATCCCAGTGCATATTATGAAATGCAGCATGAAATGGCCATTGCGGGCTCCCCACCCTGCAGTGGGCCCTCTGCCAGGGTCCCTTAGTCTTACCTCCATTGGGTAAATGATGGTTTGGGCTGTGGCACCAGCCAGGGAGCCAGCCACAAAGCGTTCCTGCACATGCAGTGTCTCCTGATGCCCCAGGATAGCCCGCTTGATCTGAGGGTAGGAGACACAGGGATGGATAGGACAATAGGGATTGAGCCTTCCTTGTACTCCACTCTTCTGGCTTCCACAGAACTGGACTGTGTTGAACCCGTAAGTCTTCTTCGTATTTAGCCCAGGCTATCCCTGGCCAACCACATGCCTCTGTATCTGCTCTCACCTGTTCATAGGCCATGAACTTGATAGCTGACTCAGGTGCTATCTTGAGTACATTAATACCATTACCACGCCATAGGGAGCGAATACCCCCTTCTTGGATCATGCTCTGAAGGCCCCCCAGGACATTCAGCCGGTTGGTCTTGGAAGCATGAACCTGAATGGGGAGATAAGGTGACTTAGAGGTCCCCTCCAGGGTCCCAGGACTGGAAGAGGGGTGTGTCTCTCCAGGGCCCCTCACCTGCATGAAGACCTTCAGGCGGTCCAGAGGGGCTGTGCCTGTCCGCGATACAGCTCCTGCCACTGCACCAGCCACCAGTTGCCTCCACCACATGCCTGTCAGTTTCTCCTGCTTTGAGAATTCATCTGGCACAGTCAGGCATTCACCAATATCCAGAACCTGAGGGTACAGGAGGTAGGAATGTCATGCCAGGCGGGAACAAGGAGATGTGACTCAGTCCTAAATGAGAGTCTCCTCCATGAACTTCAGGACCCCCAGAGGGTCTGCCAATGACTCTTGCTTGGAGAGCCCAGGAGACCCCTCTTGTACCCTATCAGATTCCTCTTGGATCCAATCTAGCAGTCTCCCTGTAATGTTCTCACATCCTTCTTGGAGACCTGTAACAAATCCCACCAAAGGAACCACCAAATCCCACCAAATTATCCATTAAATCCCACCAAATGATCCACCAAATCCTGCCAAGGACCCACCAAATCCTACCAAGGATCCATCAAATCCCACCAAAGGATCCAACTCAGGTAACTGCCACTTAAAGATCTCTCCGGAGCTAATCAGCTTCTACTGAAGGATCCTAGTCAAGGGTCTTCTATGTAAGAATTCCAGAAGATTCCTTCAGGGCCACATATAATCTCATAGATGGATCCTCTCCAGATGCCATCACTCCTATCAGACACATCACTTGTGGATCCCACTTGGGAACTAGAGCAACCCCTTCCCCCAGGTCCAGTGGATCCCGTGGGATCCTCCAAAGACAGTAGCTTTCCAACTTTTCTGTTCAGCAGCAGGATCTTTTATTTAGGCAGAGAGAACCCACCAGAAGGGGTGCAGTGTGAGTTGAGCTGGGAGGCCTGGTGCCCCATCTGGTGAACTCTTTCTTCTCTGCATCCCCAGCCCCTACAAGCTGCCCCCAGAGGCCCCAAAGTAAGTCCGAAGGGCTGGGCTCCAATCAAATAGCAGAGATGTCTTGAATTCCCCTGACCCTAAGTGGAGGAAGAAAAGGTCTTGTCCCCTGGCTGCTGACAGTTCTTTCTTCTTTTATTAGAGTTTTGGCTCAGCCCTTCCAAGCCCCAGGAAGACAGGAGCAAAGCCTCTCCTCCCAGTTAAGAGGGCACAAACTCCTGGCTGGGAAAGCCACCCCCATCTCACCGTGGAATGCTTCCAGAAATAGAGCACATCCTCCACGTTTTCCAGTGAATGCAACAGGAAATGGTCTCGCCATTCCTGCCAGTCGATGGTCATTGTGCCGTCACGGTCCATGCTGGGGATGGGATAAAGGAGAATAGGAATGGGACAGGGTCAGTGCCTGGGCCTGGGGGCAGATTCTGCTAGGGTTTGTATCCTTGGGGAGAGAGTGAGCTTCTGTACATGGGGCTTGTTGCATGTCTGCAGGAGAGATCCAAACTGAACAGTGTGGGGACCTTATGGGGGTAATCACATTTCATTGTTGCCGCATGTTGATTCCTCACACTAACCCTATCAGGAAGGTGGTATTACTATCTTCATTCTACAAAGGGGAGAAATGAGGCTCAGGGAAGTGGGGCATCTGAGCTCCAGGTCTACTTGACTTCAAAGCCCCAACTTCTGAGCTCTATTCTCCTTGGGATTGGGGCCCAGAAGTTTTCAAGGTGGCTGATGGGTCACAGCGTCCTGAATTACCTGGGATTCCAGACCCCAGGTATTCCAGACTTACCTGTGCAGAATTTTCTCTGCCTGCTCCAGAGAGATGTAAATGCCCAAAGCTTGGAAACTCTGCTGGATCTCTGAGATGTCAATATGACCTGGTGAGAGAGCCCAAGATGGGGAAGGGTTTATATGTAGGGACCACAGGGGACTCCAGGACCAAAGATCAGGGCAGCTTGGGATAGAGATGGTCTACTAAGGCCAGGTGATTCAGAAACCCAAGGCAAAGTTTGTGGTAGGGTTATAGGGAACCCCTGAGCCACTTAAATCAGAAAGATAGAATTGGGCAATCTTGGGAGGGGATCCTCTGATTCATGAATGAATGAAACGAATCCAGGGGTAACTACAGGGGTCTTTATGTCGCAGGGGCTTGAGAGGCAATATGTGAAACCCAGAAGATGCTATGGGGAGCAGTCTTTGTCCCTATATAGAGATTCCGGAAAAACAGCGGAGGAATCCTGAGAAAAAAACTAAAGGCAATAATAGGGGTTCTGCCCCAGAAAGGAAAATGAGGTGGGCTGGGTTGGCTGGGCCTTGAACCACCTAGCTGGGGGTGAGGAACACTCTCAAAATAGCCTGTGAGTCATTGGGGAGAAGCAGCCCTCCCCCTTCCTCCCATCCTGCCAGTTCTAACCCCACTGATGTTTCCAGGCCCCTCCCCCATCTCCCTACCCCTAAAGACGCCAGACTTACCATCCTGGTTCCGGTCAAGGCTATGAAACATAAGCAGCAGGCGTTGTTCTCGCTCCTGCAGATATTGGGAGAACTCTTCCAAGTTGAGCCCGCCACCTGGGTCAGTGTCATCCTCATGAGAGATGCCCTGGCAATGGGGAAGGGGACAGAGGGAGCTCCAGGAGTCCTATGCCTTAGAAGCCAGCATCCCCTCAGCACTTTCAGGAAGCAGGAAGACGAAATCCTTCCCCCCAATCAGCTCACTGCAAGAGGCCCAAGGCTATGGTAAGTATGTGAGGGGGGTATGTATTGTCCAGTTTTCCTTATGAGCCATCTGAGACTTTTTGGGTGAAGTCAACTAACCAACTCAAGGTCACAGAACTGGGAAGTGGTAACCTTGAGTTCTGGTCTCTAAAGCCTGTCCTCCTAGCTGTCTCTTAAAAATACCTATGTTCACATGGTATCTCCGGAGCTCCCATATCCCTAAGCAATGTGGTGCAGGAGAGATTCAAACTGAACAGCGAGGGGACCTAATGGGGGCCTTGGGGATCCGATCTGGGAAGTGGGCAGTTGCTCTGGAGGAGGTGGAGATGGTTTAGGGGTATTTGAGGCTACAGGACGCTGAACACTTGCAAGGTGGGTGGGTAGGGGAGTTCTTTCTTTGACAGGTACATCCCCAGCTGAGGGTGGCCTAATATGGGTTTAGGTCCCTTGGCTGGGGCAGCCTGGGGCAATGAACCAGGCCCTGGAAAGGGCAAGGCAGAGACTATAAACACAGGGGCTCGGGCGGCTGGCTGCCAGTGTAGTGGGTGCACAGCGGAGGGTGGAGAGTATGTCTCTTTGAGGTGGGAACAGGGCACTTTTTGGGCTGTGCATTGTCCAGAGAGGAGGGCGTGTCCCAAGCAGTGGGCAGGAGGCACCCCGCTCTATTCCCAGGCAGACATCCCCTACCCCCATATTCAGTGTTGGCTGCCGAAATGCAGGCTTGGGGCCTCGGTGGCCCTGTCGAGCTATCCTGTTAGGCCAGACACGGGTGGGAAGGAAACATGGACACAGATCCTGGAGTCCAGCCACAGGTAGTCCCCGGCGGATCCAGCAGGCCCACTCAGGGGCTCGGGTAAGCAGGAACCGGGGCCCCAGCGTGGCTCTCTAGGAGAGGGTCCCGGTGGGTGTACCTGTTGGGCGCAGCGGTCTGGGTCGCCCCCGCCCAGCTTGGCCAGTCCCCGGCGCAACTCGTGCACGTCCACGCGGCCATCCTTATTACTGTCCAGCTCCTCGAAGAGCTGACCCCAGCGCTGTCGCCGCTCAGCGTCTCCTGGGCCCCCCCGCATGGCGAAGGCCCGGGGGGGAGGGGAGGCCCGGCAGCGATGGCCTCAGCGGGGGCTTTGCGGCTCCCCCTCCCCCCCGGAGCCCCACAGAGGCAGCTCCGCGGCCACCGGCTCCGCAGCCTCCGCGCTGCTGGCTGGGTTCTGGGGCTTGCTAGGGGTGGTGACTGCTAGCCGTCACCGCCCGCGCCAGAACTCACTTCTCCTCCCTCGCCGAGCACTGGGGGGAGGGGCCGAAGGCGGAGCTGGGGGCCCGGGAAGGGATGTCTGGGATTCTCTGGCATTGCACAGACGAGACAATATCAGAACTCTTTTTGGGAAGAGGGGCTAGGGAGCTCAATCGTCTCATTTCTGGTTTCAGAGTTTTGCCTCTGCGTGCCTCAGCTAGTCTTTGCCCCTTTTCCTAAGGGAGTGAAGTAGGAAGATGTTAAGGATTGTTTCGTAATCTCTTTCCATCTGACTTCCCTCCCCTACTAATCAGGATCTAAAGTTCTCGCTTTCCTCAGATGTGCGCCATCTAGCGCTCCATCTGTCCACCCGCCCGCCCATGTCACATTCCCCACACGGTCATAGAAACAGAAGATCAAGATGCAGTGTTCACCCCCAACCACCGTCAGCCCTTCATCCTGCCCGCACGCCTCCTTTCTCAGTCTCACTCAAACTGGGAAACGGAAGATCAACGCGCGGCGCGCCTGCAAAGTCAGCTTCCAATTGCCAGAGCTTTCAAAACTGCGCCCGCTGGCTCCACCTCTCCAGCCCCAAAGGAGCGGAGCCTCCCTGCTGACCACCGCGTGCTGTAGGCCCCTAACGTCCCACCAACCGCCAGGCATTCTTAAAGGGGCCGTGCCCGGAATCAGACGCCGGGCCGGCTATTCTTTCTAAACCGGCTTGGTGGGGGTCTCAGTGTTCCGGACGTAACTGGGGTTGAGGACCGGCCTGTGCCACTCACTGCACCTGCTGAATGCCCCTCCCACTAGTTTCGGGCGCTGTTTCTCGGCTTACCATTAGGGGGAAGGGCACGCAGACAACTTGACACGAATAGTAATAGCAATAACTAACTTTGATTCAGTGTGTTGCACATGCCAGGCCTTTTACTCACCTTTCGCGTTGTCCTAGCCAAAGCCCTGTACAGCTAAGGAAACAGAAGAATAACCCATCCTCGCCAGTCCTCCCAGACTGGTGTGTTCAAACAGATATGTGCCAGTAAATGAATCTGGTATAAAGGGTCTCCTAGCAGATGTTTCTATTCACAGATACTCCTTGCAGACGTCCCACAATATGAGGGATACAGATGTTTTCCCACGGAGATGCCCCAACATCCTGGATAGGTGGGCCTCTGTATACATGTGCCTTTGTCCTGCTGGTTCTTCCCACAGATGTACTTCCATTTGCATGTGCCTCAGGCAGATGTTCTCAGGTCTTTCCCTCACTTGAGCTCATTCTATACAGGTGTTTCTTATACAAGGCGGTTTCTTTTACCTCCTTCTCAACAGGTGTTCCTCCACCCATGAGTGTATTATACAGTTTCCCTCCCACTAGGTGTATTCCAGTTACCTACATACTCATCTGGCTGTTTCCATAGAACTAGGTACCATGCAGGTGTGTTTCATACAGATTTTACAATACAGTTTCACATGATGATTCCCCTATACAAGTGTCGTACATTTCACAGACAAGCCATGCGGATGCCTTGCCCAAACAGTTCTATTCCACATGACGGTGTCTCAGATTTTATTTTGCAGGTGTTTTCTATACAGATGTTTTCCACACAAGTGTGCTTCTATTCAGCTATACTTCATACAATGTGGTTCAATACAGTTACATCCCGTAAGTGTTCTTACACGTGGACATCTGTGCAGGTGTCTTCTATACGGGTTTGTCCCATATACAGGTGTTTACCACACAGGAGGTGGCAGCTCCCCATTCGAGTCTGCCCCAGGTAGGAGTGGCCACATGCCCCGTGTGTTTCCACACCTGTGAGCTCCTATAGATATTCCCGCAATACAGGTGTGAGGTCCTTCTAACATCTGGGCCCTTCTGCCTCTTTCCTTACACCTCTTCTCTATAGGATTGGCTTCCCATTACAGGTGCGCCCCGGGCACGGTCACGCCCCCATTTGGCGCCGCCCTCTCATCTAGGCTCAGGTGCACAAGCCGGAAATGCGCTCTCCTCCCAGGTGAGTGACTAAACTTTCCGGGTCACGTGAGCGGGCAGAGCTGGTGAGATCGGACCGAGCCACCGACGCACTGACAGAGTTCGAGCGAGGGATCGGAACCAGGAACCTGAGCGAAGTATAAGACGTCTGGGCCAGGTAAGGAGGCAGGAAGCACGGCTTGGTCTGCCACGTCCTGGCCCCCTTCACCCGGTTTCCTTCCTTTCCCCAGCCTAGGAATGCGCGCCTCGGAGTTAATCTTTAATCGCTGACCTCTGGTGGCGGGGGCGGGGCGGGACTCCGGGGTGCCCTGGGGCGGGTTGCCTTTCCTGTGGACCTGCGTCTAGGTCCAGCCCCCGAGCCCCTACACTCGGACCCTCTCTCTTTCTCCCGCCCCTAGGTGCCCATCTCAGGTGTCCTCGGCCCAAGATGCGGTAGGAGAGGCGCGCACGAGAAACCCCATCCCTGGAGCTACCAACCCGTCACCCAGACCATGGCGAACCCCACCGGCCTGGGATTGCTCCTGGCGCTGGGCCTGCCTTTGCTGCCGGCCCGCTGGGGTCGAGCCTGGGGACAAAGTAGGTACCGAGCGGGAGAGCTGGGGTGAGGGGTCCAGATTCCTGGGTCTCAGCTGGGGGCGGAGCTTAAAAGCCCTGGGTACCTGGGGGCGCAGAGTGGGCTTGAGAATTGCGGAGTGGGCAGGGAATATCTTGGGGAGAGGTCTACACGGTTAGGCTGGGGATTTAGGCTTTCTGGCTCCTTCCTTGGACGGTGGAAGTTTGTCTATAGGAGAACTCTTGAGTTCCTGAGGGGTAGTGAAATGGTGAGCTGGGTTGTTCTGATCCACAGAACAACTCAGGGGGTGGGAGAGAGGCTAGTACACCCAAGTATGGTTGAGGTGTTTTGGGTGGTCTGGGAGTCCAGAGGAGGGGCTGGCCAACCTATATCCAGGAGCCTGGGGGAGGTGTGAGTCAGACACTCCAGGCAAAGAAGCACCACCAGCCCAGGTCCTTCAGGGCTCCTGGGCCTTTCAGGTGAGGGGGAAGGGTTGGGCTTCCAGATACCACCAACTATAATAGTCCCTAATTCCTCAAACAACTGCAGGTTAATTACTCCTTGCTAGGCTCTGCTGTCCCCCACCCACCCCCCAGTCTCTGTGCTGATGAAAGACTCAGCAGGGCAGCGGTTTAAGTGGGCCCTGCTGGTGGATTTGGGGGAATGCCTGGGAAAGTGTGGCTGGACTGAGATGGAAAAGCCAGCTGGGGATTGATTTAGTCTCTCTTTCCAGCCTCAACAGCCCCACCTACTTCTGCCAATGGCAGTAGCACTGTTACAGATGCTGGCCCGGCCCTGGTAAGTTAGGGTATATGTGGGAGGAGCGCTGCAGGGATGTTACTTAGGGCCCCTACATGTAGCAAGTAGAGAGGGCTGGGGACACCCACCCTTCCAGAGGTAGCAGGTCAGGGTGGCATTGGAGGGCCTCAAAGTGGAAGAGAAAAGATCATAAGCAAGGTAAATGGGGAGATGAAAAGTCCCAGATGAGGGAGACTAGGAGTTCCCTGGGGCTGTAGACAGGAATGTTATACATGGCAGTTGTCAGGAGTCCAGTGTGCCTCTCAGGCAGCAGGTGAGCTAAGAGCCCAGACTTAGTAGATGTGGTGGGAGTTGGGGTTTCGGATGTGGCAGGTACTTGGCATAGGGAGATCCCAGACCAGGCAGGTGGGAGACACTCAGAGCCCTAGAAAAGGTAGATGAGTAGCTGGGAACCCCAGACCAGATCACCAAAAGTGTCAGGTGTATGTGCATGTGTGGGGGAGGATGCCACACAGGTGAGGGTAGACAGGATCCCTGGGCTCAGGTGAGTCACACTGTGTGTCCCCTCACAGTCTCAGGAAGCCATCACTGCTATCACTGTGGTCTTTTCCATCCTGGCTGCCCTGCTCCTGGCTGTGGGACTGGCACTGTTGTTGCGGAAAGTTTGTGAGAAGCGGCAAACTGAGGGCACCTACCGGCCCAGCAGCGAGGAGCAGGTGGGTGCCCGTGTGCCACCACCACCCAACCTCAAGTTGCCGCCAGAGGAACGGCTCATCTGAACAGTGGGGCCCACTGCAGCTGCCACTGCTGCCCAGGACTGCCGGGTGTTGGTTCGCACACAGCAGCTGCCAAGACAGCTCAGAAGGACTTGGGGGGGGAGGGGCAAGGGGCGCGGGGCACCTGCCTGGCAGGCTTGGTGCAGCATGCTGCCTCTGCTTGACTCTGCCTGCAGCTGGGGGTGCCAAGGCTGGGGACCTGCTCCCTGCTTGCTGAGCCATCTTTGCTATGCCTGGTGCGCAGGCCCGACAACCTCCTCTCCTTTCTTTCAGTTCTCCCACGCAGCTGAGGCCCAGGTCCCCCAGGACTCCAAGGAAAAGGTTCGGGGCTGCCTGCCCATCTAGGTCCCCTCCTCTCCATCCATTCCCCTACTTCTTTGCTGTGTGACCTTGGGGGAATGAAGGCAGAGCCTTCTCTGGGCAATCAGACCCATCCAGTGCTTAAGACTAGAAGGGAAGAAGGTGCTTTAATTCAAAGACTTTGCTCCTGAGGGCAAAGAGGAATGGGGGTGCTCACTTTTTATATATTTATATGAAATTGGTAGTGAGATATAATAAAAGCTTTTTTTGAGCTGGCGGGGACATTAGCCTAGTCAGTCGTCCTCAAACTATGGCCTGCGGGCCACATGCGGCCTGCCTAGGACATTTATCCGGCTCACTGGCTGTTTTTGCCACTGATGCCTGTCTTGCTTAGCAGCCGACTCGTCCCAGGGCCCGCAGTCTGGCCCTCCAATGGTCTGAGGGACAGTGAACTGGCCCCCTGTTTAAAAAGTTTGAGGACCCCTGGCCTAGATAGAGGAAACAAATGCACTCTAGAAAGTGAGAAGCTGCCCCTGGAAAGAGGGAGGTGGGTAGGGTGGGTTTCTGAGCGGAGAAAAGGCCTCAGACAAACTCACCAGCAAAAACTGCTTTGGGCTTTTGTGGCTTTATTGAGGGACGGGGGTCTTCTCTGGACCCCTGATCTTTAACCCTCAAAGCACTTCTTAAGATCTGCGACTCTGGGCCGGCTTCTGGCCTGGGGTTCTTGCCAGTTGCTCGTTGGTGGAGCAGGATGGTTGGGGGCTCCCTGCTCCTCGAGTTGTTGAAGGTGAGCAGGCTCTGCTAGCAGGAATCTGGAAGGCTGGGCTCTGGGGTTCTTGGGAGAACTGGGGTCCAAGGGCTGGGGCTTCCAGCCAATGTCAAAGTTGGGCTTTGTGGGGGCCAGAATTTGGGGGCTTTCTAGAGGGTTGGGCTGGGTGGGAGCTGTGGGGAGCCAGGAGCAGCAGCTCTCCTGGGCTCTAGAATCTTCAGCTGTCTTGTGAGGAGAGGAGAGATGAAGGGTTAGAGGTTCCATGAGATGGGCGGGCTCTGCAGAGGCTGCCGAAGATGGGGACGAGGAGATGACTTCTTGGTTGGCCTCTGAGGGCTGCTGGGGATTGGGGTTCTTTGAGGCGCCAGTGGCATGTTGTAGGGACAGCAAGTCCACAGGCAGGGTTGAGGGCTAGGTGGGATAGAGGGATAGCAAGTTGCTGGTCTTTAGATAGGGTAGGGCTGGCAATTTGGACGGGCAGTTCTGGGAAGACTGGGGTTGGAGTGTTCTCACCAGGCTGAGGCAGCTATCCAGGTCCCCTCTGTGACAGCAGTCTAGACTCTGGCTTGGTCTCAGGCTTCCTGTGTTCTTGGCTTCTATACTTAAACTGTCTAAAATCTCGCTCAACAAATCCAGTTCTTCTCCAGAACTCAAGAAGCTGCTGTCCAGAGCTTCCGCTGCCCACAGGCCCTGGTCACCTTCAGGACTGAGAGGGGGTGTCCTATGTGTGAGGACAGATGGCCTCAGACATTTGCTGACACCCCCCAGTTCTGATCAGGCTGCTCTAAAGAGTTTGGGGACCTTCCTCCCCATCTGTTCTGGGCTCCCACTTCTGCCCAGTGGTATCCTACTTTGAGCCTTACCCCTCCCCTGGGGGCTCAGAAGGTCCTTCCAGTTGGAATCTCCTGCTGGGGCGAAGGGGCCGGTTCTGTAAAGGACAGATTTTTGTGGGGGAGGGGTAGGACCTCAGCTGCAGAATCAGGGGGCTGGGGCTTTCTGAAGGAGAGGGAGTTTGAAGCAGGTGCAAATATTTGCGGAGGTGAAGGGGGTGTGAGATATCTGGTTGGAGTAATAATTCTAGGTGTACATGGGGGAGGGGTGCTCTCACGTGTCCAAAGTGCTGAATGATGGGTCGACGCTGCTGCAAGCGATCTGAGTGGCTGGTGAGGAGCCTCAGGGAGCCCCCCCTCTGGAGGCTAGAGTCCTCATCCTAGGAAGAGGATGTGTGAGCTAGGAGCCCCTCTGCCCCTCTGCCACTGATGGTATTGGCCATTCATTGACCTTACCTTGGACATCATCAGGTTCTGCACACCCTTCAAGCCATTCTTGGCCTACAAGGGAGCCAAGGGAAGAATCAGATCTGTGGTTGGACCCTGAGTGTTTGAGGACTCAGCCCTTTGTCCCCTAGGGCAGCACTTCCCAGAACAGCTATCTATCTGTGTCTCACAAATATGTTCACAATTCCCTATGTACCACTTGAGGGGTTAATACAATTTTGGCCCCTTTGATTAATACAAAAGGAGTATACCTGGAGGAAATAACCCCCACATGAAATGGGTACTAGCAAAACAACATAGCAAAAAGGTGTAGTGTTTCAAAAGTCCTGAAGAATATAATTAAATGAACAATTTTAAGTTGCAAAAGGTGGCCCCAGGAAACTTGTGGGCTTGGGAGGAAAACACCAAAACAAGGGCAGAGCTGGAATTGTATCTGAGGATAAAAAATGTTCATTAATAAATCTTGATTTTCAATTTTAAATAAGCAGGAAATGATTCTGACAAAAATGAGTATGCTAAATGGAAAATAAAAGTGGGAAGAATTGTTAACAGTTAAATGCTGGTCCAGTTCTGATAAACACTTTTGCACTTTAAATGTCCCATCCCCAATAAAAGATTGAAACATCCTCTATTCCCTCCCCTTGCCACCCCATCAGGAGTGGCCTGTCCACTTCAGCCTCACCGAACGGCATATGTTCCTGACGGCTGGTTGGGTCTTGGCCTTGACTGAATGCAGGAGGGCACCACCACCTTTCTAGGGGAGAAGCAGATGGCAAAGGAGAAGCTTGGGCACTTGGGGACAAGACCCTACCTCCCCATCTTGGGCTGTGTGGTGCTGAACAAGCTCCTTTCCCTTTTTCAAACACTCATCATTTCTGTAGGTTAGCGTGATCATGAGCTTATCTGTCAACTGTTGTGTGTTTGCTGGTGTTACCTTTATGTTGTCTGCCCAGAGCTGATAGGAGCGAATGGTGCCTGTGGTGAACCATGAGACAGTGGAGTGTCATTCAAGGCAAGCATAGGCTGGAGATGCTGGTGGGGCAGGGATTCCAGGGCTGGGCTCACCTGAAGATGCCCCACAGCAAGTGATCTCCTGCTCAAATTGATCTGAGAAGCCCTCCCCTGTGTTCAGCTTCTCCAGTCGGCCTTCGATGAACTAGAGTGAGAATAAGACTCATCTAAACACGAGGACTCAGCAGTCTGCCTGGTGTCTAGGTGGAAAAGCCACCCCCAGCATCTCCAGGAGCCACTCTGAGGACCTAGGGATCTGAAGCTTACCACCTTAGGAATCAGGGGCCAACCCTCTTCCCCATCTTTCCAGCCCCCCCTTTCCCCAGGGACTAAATCCTAACCTCCAGACTGACCCACCCCCTCTTAGCCTGAAGTAGGTCGATCCCATATTCAGGACCTTGAGTCCAGCCTACTTTCTCCCAGGAGCCTAGAAGTCCAGCTTGAGTTTATCACCCCTCCCCCCATGTCCTGAGGACACAAGAATCCTAACCTGTTTCCCTGTCCTCCCCAAAGGGTGCCTGTGTCAGGACCTGCCTCCTCTGGAATCCAGCAGTGTGAACTCCCACCCAGACCCATGAAGATCCCTGCTTAGGGAACCTGTGAATTTGGTCCCACTCTAATCCCTCTTAGGAACCCAGAAGTCAGGGGCTCCCGTCCTTAGGAACCCAGGAGTGCAGTCCTGCCTCCCCCACCTGGGGACCCTGGAGTGGGGAAATCCTGCCACTGGATTTTCCAGTGGCTGCTCTGGACTTTCCCTCAGGGACCCAGCAGTCCCCCTCCAGCCCTGGTTCCTCCCTCAGGGTTCTGGCACACCTGCTTGAACAGCTGCAGGTGCACAGCCCTTTGATGGAAGGCCTGCAGGCGTGCCCCAGGCTTCTGGGCCAAGAAGGCCTCTTCACTGAAGGTCACTGGTTGGCCCTGGAAAAAAGACCCATTCCCTGAGCTCCTGGCATCTATCCTGTCCCCAGCCATCCTCCTCATTCTACCATTTATCTATGCAGCTTGATCTATGCACCTGTTGTGTGTCCGGCCCATGTGCAGGACCTGGTGGGCTGTGAGGAGGACTTGGGCTTTTCCTCTGAGGGAGGTGAGAACTCTGGGGGGGCATAGGAAGGACGTGACTTAGGTGTTCACAAGTGACCTCTGGCTGCTGTAGGGAAAACAAACTGTGGTGCTTGGTGGCAGGATATTTGTAGATTTGGGGTGTGTTGCAAAGGCAGAGTCAACAAAGTTGCAAAGTGAGTGTGGTGGCTCACACATGTAATCCCAGCACTCTTGGGAGGCCAAGGCTGGTGTATTGCCTGAGCTCACAGGCTTGAGACCAGCCAGAGTGAGACCTCGGCTCTAAAAATAGCCGGGTGTTGTGGTGGATGCCTGTAGTCCCTCCCAACTTGGGAGGTTGAGGCAAGAGAATCACTTGAGCCCAAGAGTTTGAGGTTGCTGTGAGCTGCGATGCCATAGCACTCCACCAAAGGTAACAAAGTGAGACTTTGTCTCTTAAAACAAACAAAAAAAGAACATCAGCTACTAAGATGATCCTGCCCTCCCCCCCCCCCGCCCCGCCCCAAAGATTTAAAGAATGGTTGTGAAAAACAGAGAAGAGAGTTTTGGGGTGAGAAGGTCAAGGTCCTAGCTTCAACATTTACCCAGTGTGGAAACCAAACCTTGTTTTCCTCATATGTAAAACAGGACTATTATAGTATCTGTATCATCATAGCACTGTTGTGAGCATTCCACGAGATATCAGTAACAATAAAACCTAGCGTTATGAAGTGCTTACTACATGCCAGCAGATTTCTAAGTGCTGGCAATATGCCGATTCACTGTCCCAAACCCTTTTAGGTGGGCCTGTGGTGATCTTATTTTACAGATGAGCAAACAGAGGCACAAAGTAAGCACTTCATTAAAGTTATGTATCGTTATTAGTGATTTCTTCAAGGACATATGAAACCTCTCTCTCTCAGCGTCCCTGCTGCTCACCGGGACGTAGACGAGCGCGTCTCTGTACCCTCCGAAGAGCAGAGCCTGAGCTTTGAGGAAGAGACGGGATACCCCTTCCCCGGGGGCCAGGGCGACCTTCCTAAGCCGAAGTTTCAGCAGGGACACCTAGAGAACAAAGGGAGTGGCGCTGAGTGGCGGGTGTAGGGAGCAGGAGGGTGGGAGGAGGCGACACTGACCACATCTGGGGGCAGCGCCTGCACGTCGTCGAAAGGCGTCTCCAAGGTATTGGAGTCCACGTTCATCATAACGACGTCCTCCAGGGCTTTTTCTCGGACTCTCTGTGGAGTACGGTGAGACAGTCACTCAGTTGGAGGGTCCTGGCAGGGGAAGGGGACCCCTCCTATCTCCGCCGTCTCTGTGGGTAGCGCTCACCTCGGCGAGACTTGCGTGCACTCCAATGAGGTAAGGCATGGGCGCGCTGTGGACCAAAGGGGTGGGGTGATGCGGGCACCGCCCCCAGGCCTTGCCCCTGGGACCTGTTCTTCCCCAGACCCCTTCCTCACCAGCAGTAGTCCAGCAGGTGTGGGGGCAGCGTGGGGATCAGCACGTGCTCCCAGCGCATGGGGTGCAGGAGGGCGCAGGACGCGTGGACGCACGAGGTCAGCTGGAGACGCATGGGAGGAGGGTCATGGAGTCAGGGCCCGGACTTCCAGTTTCAAGGACCCACGCTGAGACGGTGTCTCTCCCAGCTAAATTTCTCACGTCCCTAAGGTTCTGTTTCCCCCTTCCCCACCCATTTCTGGGTAAACGGCGAAAACTGGGACCTCTTTAGGAAGCGTATGGAGACCAAGAATTCGGCTGAGTACAGCGTGATTTGAGAGGGTGGAGCCAGGACTCAGCCCGTCCTAATTCCTCCGTCTAAGGGGCAGGACTAATATGGATCCCACCCCATAGCGGGACAGCAAGTGGGGACCTCCACTTATCCCACCCTGAAGGAGGCGTAGCTACCATTTAGTTCGCCCAGGCCGCCTCCAGGGTGGAGCCCCAACTCACTAACCCCAACCCAATGAGGTGGAGCTAAAATGCTTCCCTTTGGCCCCGCCCTTAGGGGGGTGTACCTGTAACGCCTTCAAGTAACCTCACCCCAAAGAGGTGGAGTTAAAATGCAACCCTTTGGTTCTACCCCTGATGGTGTAGCCACCACTCACTAACTCCGCCTCAAAGAGATGAAGCTAAAATGTATTACTCTAACCTCATCCCTGGGGGTGAAACTAGCACTCAGCTTCCACCTGTCCTTTCCCCCAGGAGCGGAGCTAGAATTTAGGGCTCCCTGGTTTCGTTCTCCAGAGGGGCGGAGCCTGGACTGTTCTGGCGTGTAGGGGGCGGAGCCAGTTTTCATTACGCCCTGATCATTAAAGGGGCAGGACCAGGACTTTGCCCTCGGATCCCGCCCCTGGAGTGGGCCCAGGATCTGCCCCACGTCCCCTGAGGCCCCGCCTCACGGTGCTGAGCTTGCTGGAGGTGAGCAAGATTCTTCTCTCTGCCAGGAGCGCCGCGAACAGCCCCACGATGTTCTCGTCTGTCACAGCCACCACCAGCTCCGTTAGATTCCTCTGAGGAACAGAGAGGAGAGCTAGACGTGGATGGTCTCCAAAATTTGGCATCCTCCTCTGGGTCGCCGGACCTGTTCCTGTCCCCAGAGTTTCCCCTCCCCCGTTCCTACTCACATTCTCAGGGATGGATGGCAAGCGTTCGGAATCGGGGGCCACGAAGCAGGAAAGCTGGAGGGAGCGTTGGCGGGGGATCAATCAGTTATGGAGCTGGCACCTGGATACCCGACCTTCCAGCGTTGGGAGGCCTCCAAGCCCTGCTCACCAGCCTGCTATTCCCAGGATCAGGGGGTGGGACTCCGTGAGAGCTGGAGATCATCACTCCGCTGCCCTGAGGGAGAGACATAGCTGTGTGGTCCTCAGGGCTAAGGCGCAGCCTTCTCACCCACCTAGGGTCCAGAGTTGGGATGTTACTCACCAGCCCCAGATCCACTGACGCCTGGGACCAGGGTGGGCGCTGCTGCAGCAGATGTAGAAGAAGTTCCTCAGCCTCAGAGACCTGGGTGGAGGTTGGGGATTCTGAGGGCCACGACTCAGGCTGGGTGGCCTGGGAGGGGCAAAGGAGTTCTGAGAAGGACTGGGGGCTTGGTGGGGTGGGGGATTAGACTCCCACAGGAGTTTGGGGGAGCTGATCCCACCTGGTCTTGGGCTAGGAGGTCTCCCACTATATTCAGTAGCTTGTAGAACACCTCAAACCAAGGCAGGTGGCTGTGGAGAAGGGAGACAGGTTTCATGCAGTGGTCCTAGGCCTAGTCCCTTCCCACACCCCACCCTAAACCCCCATATGACACACCTGAGGATACAGAGACAGCTGTGGGCACCAGCACGCAGGCGGCAGAAACCAAATCTGCGGTTGCCTGCCAGGTTCGTGAGAGCAAAGGTGAAGTGCTGGACAGCAGGGCTGGGGAGCTCCCTGGAAGGGGAGAAAGGCTCTCAGAGAGATCTGGGCATCTCAACTCCCTGACCAACCCTCACTCTTCCCAACAGTTCTCCTGGGACCCTGGGTGTATAAGTTCTTAGTTGTCAGGATCCCTGCATGCCTGAGTCCCTGGGTATGGGTCTCTATAGTTTTTTGGGTGCTTTGCGATTCCAAGTCCCTGTATTTTTTTTTTCCTTGAGACAGAGTCTCACTCTGTTGCCCTCAGTACAGTGCCGTGGTGTCACAGCTCACAGCAACCTCAAACTCTTGGGCTCAAGTGATTCTCTTGCCTCGGCCTCCCGAGTAGCTGGAAATATGAGTGCCCGCCACAATGGCCAGCTCTTTTTTGGTTGCAGTTGTCATTGTTGTTTAGCAGGCTTGGGCTGGGCTTGAACCTGCCAGCCTCAGTGTATGTGGCTGGCACCCTACTCACTGAGCTATGGGCACTGAGCTTAAGTCCCTTGTTACTATGTCCCTGGGTATCTGGATCCCTGAGTCCTTAGGTGTCAGAGCCCTGAATTCTTTGAGCCCTGGGGTCCCTTAGTCCCTCAATCTCAGGTTCCCTGCATCCCTAAGGTGCCAGAGCCTTGAATTCCTGGAGTTCCTGGATCCCTTAGTCCCTGGATCTCTAGGTCCCTGAGTCCCTGGGTCCCTAAATTTCTTGGTCTCTGCATCCTATGTATATAGGTTTCTAGTTGTCAGGTTTACTGAATGTCTGAGTCCCTGAACCTCAGAGTGCCTGGAGTATGGGTCTCCAGATATCTGAGTCTTTGGGTCCTGAATCCTTGGGGTCTCTAAGAGGTCCCTGGGGTCCCTGTATCCTTTCCTCCATACCTTTCCACATCAAAAGGGAAGCAGAATTTGGGTACCATCTGCATAGTTTCCTGGAGATAGAGAGAAGCACAGACTTCTTGGCCACTCAGGTTTAGCCCCTACCCCTGGGCTCCAGGTCCAAGTCACAGAGTACCCTCCCCCTGGGGGACTGGCCCTGTCCCCGGGGGAGCAAGGAACCATCCTGAATACCTGGTCCCTGAAGTCTGGAGGGAATTGCCGCAGGATGGGGGGATCTGTAGGGGAGTACAGGCCTCTGAGTTCTGGGCCAAAGTCCCACCCTCCATAACCCCACTATCCACATGCACCCAACTCACCCTCTTGCAGGGAGGCAGGGCAGGCCACTTCGAAGAACCAATCAAACATGGTCGGGGGACCCCCTCTGTGGAATGTGAAAGGGCTTCGTGGGTCCAGAGACTTGCCTCCATGCAGGTGTGTGGCTGTGTCTGCCTCTCTGCACATAATTGTGTGCTGGCATGTGCATGACCCTGGGAGCTTTTAGTGGTGAGTGCATGTATGAGGCTTGCATGAGCCTGTGTGTGCAGTGGTATTGATTGTGCATGCACCAAGTTTGGGACAGAGCAAGAGTGTGTAGTGTGTGACTGTGTGTGGCTGAGTGCAGACTTCTATGGGCATACAGGTAGGGGTGTGTGTATGTGTGTGTGTGTGTGTAATTGTGACTAGTGCCTTCCTGAAAAGATGTCT
>NW_003852522.1:5305329-5309990 GCF_000181295.1 Otolemur garnettii
CTTTGATAAGCAGTTCTTGATAATCACTTCTCAAAAATTATTTGTTATTATTATAGTTTAACATTATAAAATTAACAAAAATAATATAAAACTTATATCCTGGTGAAATAGCCACATGGTAGCCAAAAACTGTATATTCCCTTACTATTCTCTTGTCTGTTTGTGCATTCTTTCCAAAATAGGGACTTTTTAAAAACGCCATGGGACACAGGACAAATTGTTAAAAAATGGGACTGTCCTGCCAAAAGCGGGACATCTGGTCACCCTACTCAAGAAGTGAGATGGTAGGGAAACATAGAGTCCTATCCAGCTGTACACATGGTCCCTGACATAGGGTCTCTCAGTATTTCACAAGTTGACATCACTCACACATGATCTCCCACTCACATGAACAGTCAGCCTCCCCTCTCCCCTGATCAACCCACCTGTGGACCCCTGGAAACTGTCAGATACAGCTCACAATCAGAGGGGTATGCTCCCTCCCAGAGTTACAGACACAATCACACAGAGCCAGAAAGAGAGAGAGTGAAGGGGGCCTGAGTCTGGCCTGAGCATGCCCCAGTTGAGTCCATAGTAGAGGCCAGCTGAGCAGTTGCCCTGATTCCAGCCACCTGCCTCTGTGGGTCACTCCACCCACCAGCCTGCCCCAGCCCCATGCCGGTTTTGCCCCAGGCCTGATCTGGGAGTCTCGGTCCAGAAGATGAGGGACAGGGCAGCTCTTACTCAGCTCTGGGTTCCATGGTCCATGCAGGGTTGGCCTGGCTTGGCCCTTTCTCCAGGGGTCCTGGGGGCCTGTGCTAGTTTGGGGCTGGGCCCAGAGCCGGCTCAGCTTCCTGTGTGGCTGAGAGAGGAAGTTTAACGGGTGACGTCCCCAGACAAGGCCCTGCCCCCACCCGTTGTGAGAAACCAAGGCATCCTGCCTCCTGGCCTTCTCTAGGATGGGTGGGCAGTAAGTGGGCAGCCTCAGAAGCCAGACCCCCAGCTCCATCCTGCCAGGATGGGCCATGTCTGGTCCCTGCATTCCACCTGGGCCCTCACCTCTCCTTCCCTACCTTGCAGCAAACCAAGTTTCACAGTCTGTCTAAAGTTTCCATTTCCCTCAACTCTTCTTTCCCTTCTTTCCCTTCCACTCACACTGCCCATTCACTGTGCCTAGACAGTAGACATAGGGACCAGGAAGGCGGACAATAGACAGCACTGAACTTAGACACAGGGACAGACAGACAGGAAGTCACTGACATAGACTGAGTCCAAAACAGTCATACACAACAAGCAGACACAGACAGTGAGTCCTACAGTCCAAAATGTAGTCACAGACACACATGGACAAGGACAGAGAGACAGCATGCACAGAGGGCAATAAGTCTGACTCTAGCTGGAGATTCAGTACAGAGAGACAGCAAACAAGCATGGTCAGCAAACTGCAGATCCAGACACACACACACCCCTGAGCCATGCATACGGACAGGATAACAGAGAAGTAGGCCTGGGTGGTAGAAACACATAGGACACAGACACAGAGCAGCAATCAAGAAACAGCTGGGACCTGGCTAGACACGGAGGGACACAGCTGGACTCACAACAGCTGGACATACCCATGCCGACCTGTAGACTCAGAAAGACAGAGGCACCACAGTGGACAGGCATAACTGTTGAGACACACCTGACAGCAGAGAGACAGCACACAATCCAGCTACTCATGGTCACACACATACACACATCCTGCAGACATAATAGGAGAATTAAAATATAACATTTGATTGTACTGTGAGGTGTGAAACCACCTTGTGCCCACAGTCAAACTGTTAGAATTCCATCATCTATAAGCTGACACAGTCTGACAGACTAGTGCTATAGTTCAGATGTTGAAATCTAAATCTCCAATGCACTGGTATTATTAGGTGGGGCCTTTGGGAGGTGATTATGTCACAAGGACTCTGCCCTTGGGAATGGGATTAGTGGTTTGAGGGAGGCTGTAGGCCCCCCACCATATGAAGACACATGGAAAGTGCCTTCCAGGAGGAACAGGCCCTTGCCAGACACTGAATCTGCTGGCACCTTGATCTTAGACTTTCCAGCCTCCAGAAGTCTGAGTGATAAATTTCTGTTGTTTATGAATTATCCAGTCTAAAGTATTTTGCTATAGCAACCTGAATGGTATTTTGTATCTAAGACAATCAGATATAGATCCCACAGGTACTTAGGCACCCCTACACTCTCCTATCCCCAGATAATCCAAGACACACATTCATTCCTGTAAGCGATCCCCACTATTCTGGAGGACACTGAGAAGTAGGGAGAGTGTACAAGCACGTGAAACATACACCCCCCCCCCACTCCAAAGCCATACAGGTGGATGAGACCGAACATAGTTTGGAACCCCTTTTCTCTCCAAGGGGATGGGAGGGAGAGGGGCAGAGTCCTCAGAGCTTCTCTTTTTCCCCCTTATGCTCGGGGGGCCTCCTGTTGCCTTTTTTTTTTCCTTTTTGTTTTTGTATTTGAACTTCAATTCAGAAAAAATACCTAATGGCAAATGCATTGGGTTGGGATTTTTTTTAAAAAAAGGATTCATGCCCCTGATGTGTGATGTTCAAGTGGAGTTTTCTCTGCATCCTTTGGTTTTCTCAAGTTTTTTTTTTTTTTTTTTGGCTGGGGCTGGGTTTGAACCCACCACCTCCAGTATATGGGGCCGGGACCCTACTCCTTGAGCCACAGGTGCCGCCCACAGTTTTCTTTTCTTTCTTTCTTTCTTTTTTCTTTTTTTAACAGATTCTCCCTCCGCCATTCAGGGTAGAGTACCTGTGGCATCATCATAGCTCACAGCAACCTCAAACTCTTGGGCTTAAGTGATTCTCTTGCCTCAGCCTCCTGAGTAGCTAGGACTATAGCTGCTCACCACAATGTCCGGCTATTTTTTGTTATAGTTGTCATTGTCGTTTGGCAGGCCCAGGCTGGGTTTGAACCCGACAGCCCTGGTACATGCAGCTAGTGCACTAGCCGCTGAGATATAGGTGCCAAACCAGCAATTTCAAACTCTTGGGCTCAAACCATTCTCCTGCCTCAGCCTCCTGAGTAGTTGGGACTATAGGCATGTGTCACAGTGCTTGGATAATTTTTCTGTTTTAATAGAATATATGATCTTGTTTTACTCAGGCTGATCCTGAAATCCTGATCTCAAGCCATCCTCCTGCCTTGGCCACCTACAGGTGTGAGCCACCTCGACTGTCCAACCCTTCAGTTTCTGTGTTTGTCACATAAATAGGTAGCAGTGCCTGCTGTCTCAGAGACCCTATAAAAGGCTCAAGGAACTAATTCACATAAAATGCTTAGTACAAGATCAGGCCTGAATCATGGTTTTGATATGTTGATTATTCTGGGAGGAAGGTCAGCTAAAGGGTTAAGAAAATAACTGTGGAGCCAGCTAGACCTGAACCTACTCTTTTTTTTTTTTTTGAGACGGAGTCTCACTATGTCACCCTCGGTAGAGTGCTGTGATGTCACAGCTCACAGCAACCTTCAACTCTTGGGCTTAAGCAATAAGAAGTTCTCTTGCCTCAGCCTCCCAAGTACAGGTGCCTGCCACAATGCCTGGCTATTTTTTTTTTTATTGTTGTTGTAATTGCCATTGTTGTCTGGCAGGCCCGGGCTGTGTTCAAACCCGCCAGCTCTCTTGCGTGTGGTTGGCATCCTAGCCGCTGAGCTACAGGCGCTGAGCCTGAAGCTACTCTTTAATGTTTGTGTGACCTTAGGGAAAACATTTAATCTTTATGTATTTATTATCTATTGATATGTAACAAATCACTCTAAAACTTACACATCTATTATTTATTTATTTAGAGATGGCATCTTATTCTATCACCCAGACTGAAGTACAGTGGCATGAACATAGCTCACTGTAACTTTGAACTTCTGGGCTGAAGCAATCTTCCTGCCTCAATCCTCCCTGGGACTACAGGTATGTGCCACTACACCTGGCTAATTAAAAAAATTATTTTTGCGGAGATGCCTATGGCTCAGTGGGTAGGGCACCAGCCCCATATACTGAGGGTGGTGGGTTCAAACCTGGCCCTGGCCAAACTGCAACAAAAAAATGGCCAGGCATTGTGGTGGCGGGGACATGTGGTCCCAGCTACTTGGGAGGCTGAGGCAAGAGAATTGCTTAAGCCCAAGAGTTGGAGGTTGTTGTGAGCTGTGATGCCACGACACTCTACCCAGGGTGACAGCTAGATACTCTGTCTCAAAAAAAAAAAAAAGTAGCTGGGTGTTATGATGGGCACCTGTAGTTCTAGCTACTTAGTAGGATGAGGCAAGAAGATCACTTGAGCCATAGCACTCTATCCAGGGTGACAGAGTGAGATTCTGTCTCAAAAAAAAAAAAAAAAGAAAAGAAAAGAAAAGAAAAAAAGCCAACACCAGGTCTAACCCACACCCAAGGGAAGGAGATCACCTCAGGACATGATATGAGAGTGAAGATACTATTTTTCCTAGTTTTCTTTCCCTTTTATTTTATTTTTGTGTGTGTGTTTTTAAAAAAATTTTTGAGACATAGTCTTGCTCTTTCACCTGGGCTAGAGTATAGAGGCATCATAAAAGTGCAGTGGTGTTATCACAGCTCACTGCAACCTCAAATTCCTGGGCTCAAGTGATCCTCCTGCCTCAGC
>NW_003852522.1:5310225-5311717 GCF_000181295.1 Otolemur garnettii
ATTCAAACCCGCCACCTTGGGTGTATGTGGCTGGCGCCTTAGCCGCTTGAGCCACAGGCGCTGAGCCAATTTTCCTGTTGTTAATAGAGATGGGGTCTCACTCTTGCTGACACTGGTCTTGAAATCTTGATCTCAAGCAATCTTCCTGCTTCAGCCTCCCAGAGTTCTAGGATTACTGGTGTGAATCATCACAACTGGCTGAAGGTGAGGGTCACTGAAGGGGTATCCTAGAAGTTGCCTTCTCTCCTCTCCATGCTTTTGTTTTTTCACTTTTTTTTTTTTTTTTTTTTGATACAGAGTCTCAAGCTGTCGCCCTCAGTAGGGCATCACAGCTCATAGCAACCTCAAACTATTGGGCTTAAGTGATTCTCTTGCCTCAGCCTCCCAAGTTGCTGGGACTCCTGCCACAATGCCCAGCTATTTTTTGATTGTAGTTGCCATTGTTGTTTAGCAGGCCCTGGCCAGGCTTGAAACCCCCAGCCTTGGTGTAGGTGGCTGGTGCGCTACTCACTGAGGTACGGGCACCGAACCTTGTTTTCTCACTTTAAAATACAGAAGCTGGGGCCAGCTGCAGTGTCTCATACCTGTAATCCCAGCACTCTGGGAGGCAAAGGTAGGAGGAACTCTTGAGCTCAGGAGTTTCAGACTAGTCTAAGTAAGAGTAAGACCCCATTTCTACTAAAAATAGAAAAACTTAGCCAGGCATGGAGGCTGAGGCCAGAGGATTGTTTGAGCCAAAGAGTTTGAGGCTGCACTGAGCTATGATGATGCCACTGCACTCTAGGCTAGACAATAGAGTGAAACTCTGTCTTAAAGAAAAAATATGCAGAAGCTGATGTGGTGGCACACACACCTGTAGTCTTAGCACTTGGACAGGCTGAGGCAGGAGAGTCTCTTGAACCCACAAGTTAAGAGTCTAGTCTGAGCAATGTCGAAAGATCCTTATTTTAACCAACCAACCAACCAACCAACCAATAACAAAGCACCTCACAGTGTGCCTGGAAGTCTCATCCATTCGTTTGCTCATTCATGCAACAAATAAATACTGAGTGCCTATATTATTGTCAAGCTATTCTAGGCATGTGGTGAACAAGACAGAAAAGATTCCTTTACTCATGAATCTAACATTCCAGTAGGGAGGGAAGGGACACAGAAAAGGCACATGTATATACATTGACAAGATGATTTGAATTAGGTGCTAATCAGTAAAACAACATCACTGGGTGATGACTGGGTACTAATTTAGAGTAATCAGGGAAGGCTGCTTAGGGGAGGTGCCATTTGAATTGAAACCTGCAAGATGAGAGGAGTGGCCAGTTATACACTTATCGTGGGAAAGAGGTTTTAAGGAACAGAAAGTGCAAAGGTACTGAGGTTGAATTGAACTTGATCTGATTGAGGTCAAAAAGGAGGTCCATAAAGTTTTGTCTTTTTTTTCTTTTTTGACACGGAGCCTCAAGCTATCCCCCTGGGTAGAGTGCCATGGCATCAC
>NW_003852522.1:5312450-5316472 GCF_000181295.1 Otolemur garnettii
CATTTTTTGGTTGCAGCCATCATTGTTGTTTGGTGGGCCCGGGCTGGGGATTCGAACCCACTACCTTAGGTGTATGTGGCTGGCGCCTTAGCCGCTTGAGCCACAGGCGCCGAGCCTCAGGATCCATTTTGGCACACATTTACTATGTGGCCGCTGCTTTCATCTTATTTTCCTTCCTTCTCATCTGCGCTGATGAGAGACAAGTTTTGATAGCCAAGGAAAATGCTTTTCTGCTCAGTCTTGACAATGATGCAGGGCTGACCTGTGTGATTCTTCCATTTTAGAGGATGAAGTACAATCAGAGGCTGACATCCAAGACACTTTCCTTACGTGTCTCCTTAATCCTGGCTGTGGTAGACCCAGTAAGAGGGCCGAGGCCCTGTGCAAGTTTGGTGATCTCTTTAGAGTGCAGGACATAATTGATTGTCTCTCAGCATTCCTCCTTCACTCCTTCTCTTCCTTAGGTTTGCCTTCCTAATGCAGTCTGGAAAATTAAAAAGCCCACATTTCCCAGATGCTTTGGAGCTCCAGTTCTGACAGCAGAATTGGTTCTACCAATTGGAAATGCTCATGAGCCATTTAGAAAGTGGAAGTGAGCTGGCGTGTGCATATGTGTGCATGTGCATGTGCGTGTTGCAGTTTGGCCAGGGCCAGGTTCCAACCCGCCACTCTCGGGATATGGGGCCAGCGCCCTACTCACTGAGCCACAGGTGCTGCCCAGTATATCCTTTTTTTAAGTCATTTTTTTAAAATCAACGTAATTTAAGTGTGCTGTGAAAGTTTAACTACAGGTTCGAGTGTGTTGTGAGATACAAAGGGTTGATAAACACTGCTTTGAACCTTAGTAGGGAAGGGGATCAGAGCTCAGACCTTACGTGGCAGTTGTGAGGCATGAGCTAGCACACTGTAGAACTCCCTGTGTGTGACTGCCACTCAGGCACTAGCTTGGGGGCACATCTCTCTGGCACCATTTCCTGGAGCATCCTCCTCCTGCCTTCTGTACTTGCAAGGTGCCTCACGGAGAATAGCAGTGCCTCCATTGACGAGCACCTACTCTGTCCACAAGATCTCCTTGGACCCTCACAAACAGCCCTGAGGTGGGCAGATGGGGATCCTGGAGAGAAACCTCTGAGCCCATTTTACAGGTGAGGTAACAGGCTCAGAGAGCACAAATGACTTAGAAGACACCATGTGGTTCGTTATGGCATAGCCTGGTCTGACTCCAAAGTCTCTGCTCTTTCTGAGCATTCTTCCCACCCAGAAGTGAGATGTCAGCACCCACCTCCACCTTGGAGGGCAAATCCTTCACTCAGTGCACAGGAGATGAAAAATGAATGAGGCAGAGGTGTCCAGGACAAGAATTACTTTATTATAAGGCAGGGAAGAGGAGGGGGGGGGTCAGGAGGATGGCCTCTCTTCCTCATTGGCACCAGGCCTCGTTTTTATCCTAGAAGAAGCATCCCACCACCCTGGGTAAGGTAAAGGGGGCAGGAGTTGAGAGGGGTGAGGTCAGGGAGGCTGTGGGGGTTATGGAAGGGGAGGGGAGCAGGGCCCAGGGGGTCAAGGTCAGGGGTGAAGTGAGGCTCAGAAGGAGGGGTCAAAATTAAACCAAGGCTTATAGGTTAGAAGGGAAATGGGGTTCATGGGGGGTTAAAGGTGAAGAAGTCAGAGCAGGGCTTATGGGGTCAGGAATGAAGCAGGGCTCTTGGAGGTGTTAAAATTAGAAGGGCTTGTGGGAGTTCAAAGATAAAATGGGGCTCAGAGTCAAAGGCGAAGCAAGGTCAGAGGTGAAGCAGGCTCTAAAGGCATTGTCAGGGCCAGGGCAAAGTGACATTCAAGAAATGGCACAGGGTCAGAGCTGAGTTGGCTGAGGAACAGGGAGGAAGTGGGGTTCCAGGGAGGGCAGGTGCCCAGGGCCGGCAGAGCGGCAGCGATGGCGTGGCGCTAGGCCACCTCCTCCTCCGCCTCCTCCTCGAACTCGCCCTCCTCGGCAGTAGCGTCCTGGTACTGCTGGTACTCGGACACCAAGTCGTTCATGTTGCTCTCGGCCTCAGTGAACTCCATCTCGTCCATGCCCTCGCCCGTGTACCAGTGCAGGAAGGCCTTGCGTCGGAACATTGCCGTGAACTGCTCTGAGATGCGCTTGAACAGCTCCTGGATGGCCGTGCTGTTGCCGATGAAGGTGGCCGCCATCTTCAGGCCTCGGGGCGGGATGTCGCACACGGCCGTCTTCACGTTGTTGGGGATCCACTCCACGAAGTAGCTGCTGTTTTTGCTCTGCACGCTCAGCATCTGCTCGTCCACCTCCTTCATGGACATGCGGCCCCGGAACACTGCGGCCACCGTCAGGTAGCGGCCGTGGCGCGGGTCGCAGGCGGCCATCATGTTCTTGGCGTCGAACATCTGCTGGGTGAGCTCCGGCACCGTGAGTGCGCGGTACTGCTGGCTGCCCCGGCTGGTGAGCGGCGCGAAGCCCGGCATGAAGAAGTGCAGGCGCGGGAAGGGCACCATGTTCACCGCCAGCTTGCGCAGGTCGGCGTTGAGCTGGCCTGGGAAGCGCAGGCAGGTGGTGACCCCGCTCATGGTGGCCGACACCAGGTGGTTGAGGTCTCCGTAGGTTGGCGTGGTCAGCTTGAGCGTGCGGAAGCAGATGTCGTAGAGCGCCTCGTTGTCGATGCAGTAGGTCTCGTCCGTGTTCTCCACCAGCTGGTGCACGGACAGGGTGGCGTTGTACGGCTCCACCACCGTGTCCGACACCTTGGGCGAGGGCACCACGCTGAAGGTGTTCATGATGCGGTCGGGGAACTCCTCGCGGATCTTACTGATGAGCAGCGTGCCCATGCCTGAGCCCGTGCCGCCTCCCAGCGAGTGCGTCAGCTGGAAGCCCTGCAGGCAGTCGCAGCTCTCGGCCTCCTTCCGCACCACGTCCAGGACGGCGTCCACCAGCTCCGCGCCCTCAGTGTAGTGCCCCTTGGCCCAGTTGTTGCCGGCTCCGGATTGGCCTGGAGAGGGCCACACAGGCAGTCACCGGGAGACCCCGCCCCCAACCCTGGAGAGCATCTAGTAGTTTACTAATAACAGTATCAAAAATGATAACACTAGGCACGGGTGTGGGGGTGGGGTGGGGGGGTCACGCCTGCAATCCTAGCACTCTAAGAGGCTGGGGCAGGAGGATACCGCGAGCTCAATGATTCAGATCCAGCCTGAGCAACAGCAAAACGCCTCTCTACTGAAAATAGAAAAACCAGGTGGGTGTCATGGAGAGCGCCTGTAGTCCCAGCTACTGGGGAGGCTGAGGCAGGAGGATCACTTGAGTCCAGGAGTTTGAGTTGTTAAGAGCTATGATGATGTCAGGGCACTCTACCCAGGGTGACAGAGTAAGACTCTTTTTCCTCCCCCCATAAATAAATAACAATAAAAAGGATCAATCACTAATAAGATGATGATCAACTGTTCTGTTTCCATTCTTGTCCTTTTGCACCCAGCAGCCAGAAGGATTCTAGTAAGACCTAAATGGAATCATGGCCATGTTAGCTCAAAAATCATCCCACACTTGCACCATTGATGAAAAGCCCAAGTCCTCCTTTAGGCCCATCAGACCCTGCACAACCTGCCCTGTCCTTTGCTGCACTTCCAAGCCAGGCGTAGTCCCGCCCCAGGGTCTTTGCACTGAGTTGTGTCCTCTGCTTGGTGTCCTGTTCCCACAGGCCTCCTCAAGCTCCCTCCTTAGCTTCTAGGACTTTCTTAGACCATGGGAAGCTATCCTTCTTCAATTTTTGGAGACAGAGTCTCCCCCTGACAGGCTAGAGTGCAGAGGCATCATTGTAGCTCACTGCAACCTCCAACTTCAAGGCTCAAGTGATCCTCCTGTTTCAGCCTCCCAAGTAGCTGGGACCACAGGGGCATGACTCCACGCTTTGCTAATTTTTCCATTTTTAGTAGAGATGAGGGTCTCAATTTTGTTTGGGCTGGTTTCCAACTCCAGAGCTCAAGCAGTTCTCCCACCTCAGCTTCCCAGAGTA
>NW_003852522.1:5316688-5334771 GCF_000181295.1 Otolemur garnettii
CCTGCCACAATGCCCAGCTATTTTTTGGTTGCAGCTATCGTTGTTTGGCGGGCCCAGGCTGGATTGGAACTCACCCGCTCAGGTGTACATGGTTTGGCGCATTAGCGGCTTGAGCTACAGGTGCCAAACCTGCTTTACTTTTCTTTATGGCACTGACAAACCTATGTTTTCTTATTAATCATGTTTATTGTCCATCATCTCCCAGTGGAATGCAAGCCCCAGGATAACAAGGATTAGTATTAGAAGACTGGTTCTTTTAATCTCTTCCTCTACCCAGATAAGTGAGGTTTCTACCCTCAGCACTCATAGGCTGTCCTTCCTATAGCAACCACCAGAGGGTACCCATCAGCAGGGCCTTTCCTTCCTCTGCCCTCTGCCCTCCATGACCCCAACCTGGGTCAAAGTCCAAGTTCTCCCCACAGTCCACTTGGCCCTGCATGATCCGCCCCATCCCCTCACCGCTCTCTTCCGCTCCCTCTCTCTCCTTCCTCCCTCTCCTTCAGCCTTCTCCCGGTGCCTCCAATATACCAGGTGTGGTCCTGTCTCAGGGCCTTTGAAGGGCATCTGCAGACTGTGCTGCAGGTTGTTCTCAAACTATTGAGCTCAGGGTATCCTGCCACCCTGGCCTCCCAAGTGCTAGGATTGCCCTGATCCCAGATGCTTTCTCCTCAGGGACTCAACATGGCTCCTCCCTCAACTCCTTTGAGGTCTCTGCTCAATGTCACCTCATTGGAGAAATCATCTTTGATCATCCCCCACCTGCCCAATCTAGAATGGACCCCTCATTCTCAATCCCTTTACCTTGTTTTGTTTTCTGTGTAGCATCTGTTACTACTTAATCTTGTATATATATATTTAAAATTTTTCTGCTTGTATCTGTCTCCCCTACTAGAACATAACCTCATGGGATGTAAGGGCTTTGTCTTGATAGCCATCCTGATATCTGCACAGTAGGTGCTCTGTCCTTGCTCAATGACTGACTGCATCAAGCATTAAATGCAGACCTTTGTGTCTCTGAATCTTTTCCCCAACTCTCCAAAGCACATACATACTCTTCTTACTTTCATTTTACAGGTGAGAAAACAGGCATGGAGAGGTTAGGTCATCTGCAGAAAATGACACTGCAGGCAAGTGGGGTGGCTAGGAACTAGGCAGTCTAGTTCCAAGTTCACACTTTTACAGCCCCCACCCCCCACACACTTGCCTTCCAGAGGTCACAGATCTCTTGGCCCAACTTGAGCCCCACCCTCCACTCCTGAGGTATCCTAGAATCCCTCGTGCCCTTTGGCCAACCTCATTCCATCCTTCCCAGACCTTTCCCAAGGACCTATTATGGGCCATGCTCATACAGGTGCATTATCTTTTGGAACCTTCCTGCAAATCAGAGAGGAAGTCACACAGCTTGTCAATCTCTCCTAGACTCCAAACTCTAAACCACTAAGCTCAGAGGAGGAGAGTGGCTGGGGTTCTGGGGTGTGTGAAGCTTGGGGCCTGAGGCCAGGGTGTGTGTGTGTGTGTGTGTGTGGCCAGCCTGACCCATGAAAACTTCTCCCTGCAGCCCACCAGGTTCTGGGGTGTGTGAAGCTTGGGGCCTGAGGCCAGGGTGTGTGTGTGTGGCAGGAGGGGGCGGGGCAGGCTGACCCAGGAAAGCTTGTCCAGAAAGACTGTCACAGAGTGTGGATGCCCCACTGCCCTCACATATGTCATTCCCCTCTCACTTCTCTGCAGTGCTGCTGGGCAGGCCAAGTCCTACTCACCTTTTAGATTGCATGGTAACCTAGATAATAAAAACAATGACACGAAATGCTTATTTTCCTTTTCCTTGTGGTACGTACTATTCAAAATTCTTTGTCAACATCCATGGCTTTTAGTCTCACAATCCTTAACAGTAGACATTTCATAATCCCTGCTTTCAAGATGAGGATTCTGAGGCAAAGTGAGGTTAAGGAACCCATCCAAAGTCACCCAGCCAACTAAATCAGTGGCCAAGTTTTACTTATTTAAAACTCGCTGTTGTCCAGCTGGCTCCTTCAACCAGAATGTGAGCTCCCCTGAGACTGTTTTGTTTTCCTCTGTGTCCCCAGCTTAGGGAGCAGGGACAATCTGGTATGCAGTAGGTGCTCACCATTTGCTGAATGCATGAAGTGGCAAAGCTGAGAGTCATGCCCGGGCAGTCTGCTTCCCATTCAGACTGTTGAATTAAAATGCCACCTACTCTAGGACGCCTTCCCTGAACCCCACTCTGTATTAGATTGTCCCCTTTCCCCAGGGCTCCCATAATGGCCTCAACATCTCCCATGAAGGCACTGACCATGCTGACTCTGCAAGTGCCAGGTAGAGAATTTTCATAAAGTGTTTGGAAGCACAGGAGCAAGGTTTCCCTGTCTGTGCTCCTTAGTGGTGACTCACCAAACACAAAGTTGTCAGGCCGAAAGATCTGGCCAAAGGGACCAGAGCGGACAGAGTCCATGGTGCCAGGCTCCAGGTCCACCAGCACAGCTCTGGGGACATAATTCCCTCCTGCAGAGAAACAGATGGAGGGCAGTTCTGGTGAGTACCAAGAACCTGCAGGGCCCTGGGAACATCCTGCCCCTCCCACCCGGGTGAAAGAGATGCCCCCTCACCCTACCTGTGGCCTCATTGTAGTACACATTGATCCTCTCCAGCTGCAGGTCACTGTCCCCATGGTATGTGCCGGTAGGGTCGATGCCATGTTCGTCACTGATCACCTCCCAAAACTGGAGGGGGGTGATGGGAAGGGTTGAGAGATGGGGAGCAGGTGGCCAGGGTGAAGACCTCTCACTCCACACTCAACCATCTCCCTAGCAGCGGCCTGGTCCTAGCAAGGTGATTGAGGGGGGACCCAGAAACCGGGTGCTGAGACAAGGATGAGGCAGCAAGAAGGAAGCGGTGGGGGCAGGGTGAGATGGAGTCAGCACCCTGGAGGCGCCGGCGGTGCCAGTGCACCCCGGCTGCAGTGGGGGTTGGGGAGAAGGGCGAGGTTTCTTTGTGCGCCTGGAGGGGACAGTCGGCCAGCTGTGAGGCCAGCTGTGGCCAACGGACAGAAGGAACGGTCCAGCTCCTATTGGCCTCTTTGTTCCCAGCTTGGCCCTGTCTGCGGCGACCCCTCCCCCATCGTCCCTGGGACGCTGGCCTCCTGGGGACTCGGTCCCCAAGAGACCTCAGCTCCAGGGACCTCTCTTTGAGCCTCTCGGCCACTGCCACTTGCAGGGGCCCGGCGCCCCCCTCCCACGGCGTGCACCTTGGCCCCGATCTGGTTGCCGCACTGGCCGGCCTGCAGGTGCACGATCTCCCGCATGGTGGTGGCGCTGCTGGCGGACCCGGAGGCTGTGGTGCTAGGAGCTGAGACTGCAGAGCGGCTGGCGGTTGCAGCGGCGGAGCACAGTCCCTGCGCCCCCAGGAGCCTCTATATGGCGGGCGGGGCTCGCGTCACGGCTGGTCACCGGCCTGCTCCACCCCCTGGTCCCTCCTCGGGATGGAGGGTGCAGGGATGGTGGGGGGTTGGTGATTCAGGGATTGCCCTCTGAAAAGGCTCCTCCGGGACCTGGGGTGGGGGCACGGGCTGGGATATGCCAAGGGTTGCGTGTGTCCCCACCCCTGCAGAGGTGGGGGTGGGGTGGGAGGTTCCTCTGGCGACATCAGTGCCACATTCCCCACCCCTCTCTGTCCCCAGCCGGGCTTGGCCACTCTTAGCCACTGGGAAGCGGGAGCGCTTGGTAAACAAGGAGCTGGGAAAAACATCCTTCCCCCTCCCAGGCTCTGCCTCAGTGTCTCTAACCACAATCCTCCTCCCCATTCCCTCTGCACCTTATTAGCTAGAACCCTCGCATTAACCAGAGGGCTCCTGGCAGGGGCTAGCTGGACTGGTGGGGCGGTGAGTTTCTGGGAGAGCTTGTCTTGACTCTGTCTAGAAAGTAAAACCACGATTTTCCTTCTCATCTGGGATGCTTGTGGAAGCTGGCAGGGAGCTGTGGGTTCCCCGGGACACCTTTATTGGGTTTTGCACCTATTGCCTGTGGGGTCATCCCTAGCCTGGCCGGGGTGGGTAGGACTATAGCTGGATTACATATTAGGGGGAGGATAGTGAGCTTGGGGGGCTGCCTGACTCCAGTGTTATAACTTACTGCAAATCGTCTCCCCTACTTCTTCTGCATTTCTTATTAGCTCTATGACCTTGGATAGGCTGCTTCTCTTGAGGACTGAACTGCCTCACCTGCAAGATGGTAATGAAGGATGCTCACCCTCCAGGGCTGCTGAGAGGGCCCCAGGATGGGGTAGCTCCAAGTTACCCTTACATAGAGTTGACAATACATTGTTATGATAATAATTATTATCCAGAGGCTGGCTGGAACTTCCTATCTGGCCCTTGAGGCCAGAACTCCTGGGACCACCCCTCCAGCTCTACCCTCCCAGGAAGCTTCCTCCTCTTCCCTGCTTGATGCACTCACTTAAAGATGGGTATATAGCTGGTTGGTGTGGGTTAAGCCACGTTGGCCATGTGATTTGGCCTTCACATTCACCAAAGGCTGTTAATTTTGACCAGTAGTTCCCAACCCAGGTGTGGGGTGTTTTTGCACCCCAGAGAACACTTGGCAATGTCTGGAGGCATTTTTGGTTGTCATACCTTCATTTGTGCCTGTACTGCTGACAGCAATGCCCTAGAGTGCACAGGACACACCCCCACCAGAGAATGATCAAGCCCCAAATGTCAATAGGGCTGAGGCTGAGAAACTCTGTGTTAATTATTTGGGCACAAATTTGGGTTAGATCTCTAGGTGACACGAAATGCCAAAATAAATTCCAGATGGGCTAGACTCAATATGAATTAGACCAGATCTGTCCCTGAGCCTCTGTAGTTTATTTCATCTCTCCCTCTCCTCTCAGTTTGTGTATTTATGTATACATTTTCCCCTTGCAAATGATTTTTTTATTTAATTGCTGAATATTCCTCCCATAGGAAACCAATCTAACTTAGCACTCTTTATGACTCCAGTACAATCCTCAAGGCATGAGGGTGACTGTGACACCCTCAGATGACTGAGAGTGACTGAAAGTCACTGGCAGTGCCTGAAAAACACCTCTATTTCCTGTCTTGTTTCATACATCTATGAAACTCTACAGTTTCTCCCACCTCTAAAAGCAATAATGTTTACCAAAATTGGCATTTTTGTTTTACAGAGATATATATATAGGCAATGTGTGGTAGTAGAGAGAGTAACAAGATATGACTTTACTAATACTGCATGAAGAATAAAGAGTGATTTCATCATTTCTGCTTTGCAATGTAGTTTCCCAAAACCAACTGTGATAAAAAGTCAACAACTTTGTCTATTATTAATAAAAATAGTGATGTTTAGACCAGATCTAAGGCCAGATCTTGTTCTAAGTGCTAAATGTGTATCAGCTTGTTTATACTTGAACCTGTGAAACCACAATCTAGGAGGTAGGTGCTGTTTGCATGTCCATTTACAGATGAGGAAATGGAGGCCCAAGGAGGTTCAGCCTCTCACCCAGTGTCACACACTGATGAGGCTAGGAACAGAGCTGAGACAGCCCTGCATTCTGGGGGCAGAGCCCTAGCTCTTTATCACTACAGGATGCAGTTTTTATTTATTTATTTATTAAGAGAAGAAAAGGGCTTGCAGTCAAATGAGTTATTTTTCAGGAAGAAAATATTACTGTAGTAGAGGCAGCCATGTGATTGTCACGTGCCCTGTGGCCTGGACCTCTCCATTTAGTGTCTGCCCACCTCGGTGCCTGGGGCTCTGGACTGGCTGCCATGTGTGCAGTCAGCTTCCAGTACTCTGATCTATGCTGTCTTTGTGTACTGGGCCTGAGGATCGCTGGCTCTTTTCCAGAGGTCCTTCCCGCCCCCTCTTGCTGGTCTGTTCTTCCATTTCATTGCCCAGACCTTAGATCTACATCTCAGCTGGGTCTGTTTTTCTTTCCCTCAGCCCTGGTGGAAGCTGAGGCCCAGCCCCATGAGGACCCTTTTCAGCTGCAGTCAGGAGAAGACATAGCATTCTGGAAGTTACTGTTCCTGCACAGGGATGCTGAATGAGTCTTAATAGCAGCCCTCCCAATTCTAGAGAGCACACAAATGCTCTGTGGAAGCTGTGCCTGGTACTGCTGGCACCAAGCATGGGATGGATGGGAGGGGGCAATGGCCTGTTCTTTGGCTGTGCCGGGTGTGCAGTCTGCCTCTTGCCGACACTCACCACCAGACAAACTATATAGTACATCCTGAGGGAGGCTTGGTCAGAACAGGATTTCCTAGGAGATGAGCAGGGAGGAGGGCTGAGATTGAGGGGATGGGGTAGGGAGGGGACACTTGCTCCCTTGCTGTGCAGCCACTTGCCTGTGCACTGAGGATGTCCAGCTGGCCAGGTGTCAAAGATGGACGTGACCAGCTGCTTGTAGACCATGACCATGCAGGTGCTGCCCATTAGAGCCTATGAACTTAGCTGCAGGCTCTGCACATGACCACCTCTCCTAGGCTGATCTGTGGGCTGCAGGGAAGGGGGGTAGGGTGGAGGTAGGGCATTAATCACTGTTGGGGCTGAGGCTGAGGGGACCATAGAGTGGAAGGCGTCAATGCTTTGTCTCAGCTTGCATTTCCCTACTTCATATGGAAAAGGGGTATAGTTTTCCACTAAACCAGGCAAAAGGGTGGGTTTTCTCATTTCACCACTCACAAAACTGGGAGACTTCGCCCACTCTTGTGCCTGAAATGGGTAGGATTTCCTATTTCATGAGGGCAAGGGGCCTGGCTTCACCTTACCCCAAGAAAAGGGGTGCATCATCCCCCAAATTTAGGTCAGACTTGGGCAGGAGATATACCTGAAAGGGGTGGGATCTCCCTATTTCACATCAGAAATAGGCAAGATTTCCTGTCCCGTATCTGAATGGAGTGGAACTTCCCCATTATATATAACAGGAAAAGATGATAGATTTCTTCCCAAATGTCTGAAAGTGGTGGTACTTCCCTTTTCACTGCCCGGAGAAAGAGGTGGGACATTTCTCTCATGTTTGAAAGTGGGAGGTTTTCCTACTCACCAGAAAAGGGGCCTGGACTGCTGTCTATTTTATGTGTATGAGGGATGGGAGTCCTGTCTGCTAGGGGAAGGCGGCTGAGTTTCCTCTGCTCCAAGACTGGGGCAGAGAGGTGGGTGTCTCTTCTGTCCTATGTCAACAAGGGGTGATCTTTCACTTTTCCTCAAGGAAAGGTTTTTCTTCTATGCCATCAAGCAGGAAGAGTTTCTATTTCATTAGGATAAGAACTGGGACTTGCTCCTGCCATAGAGCAGGGCTTCCCATTTTCCAGAGAAAGGGTGAAGCTTACAATGTGGCACATCACCACACTGGGGCGAAGGGGGCCAGCCCGGTATTGCAAAGATGGAGATTAAGAAGCCTATGGTGATGAGGGTAGAGTCCTTAGTGTTACGGGGCCAGGCACGGTGGCTCACAACTGTAAGCCTAGCATTCTGGGAGCCCAAAGTGGGTGAATTGCTTGAGCTCAAGTTGGAGACCAGCCTGAGCAAGAGCAAGAACCTATCTCTACTAAAAATAGAAAAACTAGCCAGGCATTGTGGCAGGTGCCAGTAGTCCCAGCTACTCAAGAGGCTGAGACAGGAGGATTGCTTGAGCCCAGGAATTTGAGGTTGCTGTGAGCTAGACTGATGCCACAGCACTTTAGCTTGGGAAAACAGAGTGAGACTGTCTCCCCCCACCCCCATGATGTAATGAGACACCTGCAGGTATTTGATGGTGGTGTCACTGCAAAAGAAGCCTTGAAAGTGAGGTGTTACCACACCACTCTGACTCAGCAGGGTGGGGACATTGACTGCAGGGGGCAGATGACCTTACTCATGGTCAGGTAGCCTGAGGCCTACTGCCTTACACCTTCTGTTCAGTCTGTCCTCCCTGAGTCTCCACAGCCTGGACAAGGTAGGAAGACGGGAAGACTATACAGGGAGGATGGTCTGGCCAGAGGTGAGAGGAGGAGAGAGCCCCAGGGACTCATCCATCGCTGGGGTCCTCTCATCCCCCCAGGTCAGCATCCTCTGCCTGTTGTGTGAGATGGTGGGCAGTGTTGGGGCTGGGAGGATGCGTAGGTATGGCATTTGTGGGTCTTTGAAGGAGGTGGGCAAAGAGCTCAGGATAATGTTGAGGACAAGGGTGGGAGAACTCACTTTTTCTGTATGTGTATGTGTGTCCTGATGTGTGAGCGTCTATGTGTATGGTTGTAGTTCTTCGTGTCTTTGCATCTGTGAGTGTGTGTGTGTCCATGTTGACAGATAGCTATATCTGTGTCACCGTAAAGTGAGCATAGCTCTGTGAATCTGTGGATTGTGTTTCCTGGTGTGTGTGTCTTTCTATGTAGCTATGAACTGTGAGTCAGTGTGTGGCCATGAAAGTGTGTCTTTCTTGGGGTGTGTGAATTTCTGTCTTTGCATGTATGGGACTGTGTTTGTCTCTGGAAGTGTGTGTGTGTCTCTCCTGGTGTACATACCTGTGCATGAATTCAGATGAGTGTGTTTTGGTGTGTCCACATCTCATGCATCATGTTTAGATATGGTGTGAATATGTGTTTGGGGTACAGATAGGTACCTTTGGGTATATGTGCTTCTCTGTGTGATCCAGGGATGGTGTATGTCCATGCTTGTGTGGGCTGTGCTGGTGTGTGTGTGGTTGTTTGGGTCCTTATGTGCATTTTTGCCTATAGCTGTGGCTTTGTAGCTGACTGGGCTGGGGATACCAGTGTCAACACTGTGTGTAAACAGGGCCTGGGACCCTCTCTTGACTCTGCTTTTTCCACCTCTACTGTAGTCTGGTAGAATTGAGCAGATGAATCCCAGCCTCTCACAGCCCCTTACTCCCTTCCTGGGCTTAGAGGGGCAAAGCTAATGTCCCAAGTTGACCTTCCTTCCCTAGAGAGGGGCCTTTGGTTATTGGCTCTGCCCTTGGTGAGTTAGGGGGGGCTGGCATCTGGACCCCAGGCAAGCAAAGACAAGCACAGATGCCAGATACACACACAGAGAATCTGGGACACACAGTCATATGGTACAACCATACAGTCCAATCTAGACATGCAGATTCAGATATCAACATGCACACACACAATCAATGCAACAATATACACACAACATGCATGGGCCCATATAGACTCAGACACACACCCAGATACACAAATACCATTGGATCCATGGCTAACCCAGATGCATGCATATACACAGGGTCCTGTAGACCAAGTACACACATAGGACCCAAGAAGTCACACAATAAACATGCCGCTTCTCCAAAGTGGAAACATCACACAGCCAGATAGCAACACACAGAGACTCTATGAGAGATGTACACACTGAATCAGATACATATAGATACATCTTACAACCAGACCTCCTATAGACACAGCCAGAGCTGGACACCAAACCACATGTGCACATACAAGGAGTCATACATGTACACAGACGTTAAGTGCAACAGAGGCCCACTTACAACACACACTTGCTCAAACACACACAAAGATATGCAACAGGCACACACATGGACAAACCTACACACAGACTCAGACATGCCACTCAGACAGAGCCCACAGACAGACCCTGGAGACTGGCAGACACACACAGCCGCACACACCAAGTGCTGTGGACACAAAAGCCACACTTGTGGAGGGTTCTTTCTCTTTCATTCATACAAGTTCACATTGACCCAGGCACCCTAGAAACAGTGATACACATGGGTTGACACACATACAACCTAAGTACACATACACCAGGGCAGAATGCCAGCCCCCCTGCCCCCCGAACTGACCCTCAGATAAAGACAGGCAGGAAGAGTCCAGCCTGGCTGCTTGAATTTCAGAATGGGGCTTTTGGAGGCTGGTGGGGAGGGGACGTCACCCAGTATCAGACAGAACACATCCAAAGCCATCAACATCTTGGCTGTCCCCAAGATCAACAGTGGGGCAGGTGGGGATGTTCGGTATGATTGCACAGGCCACAGGCTCTGCTTCAGGGCCATTTGCTCCTGCTGGGCCGTGACCCCCTTGCGGCAATGATTTTATCAACTGCAAGCAGATGTGGGGAGCTGGGCCAGGGGATGATGGGGTGGGTATGTCTACCACGACTGGGATTAGAGACCAAGAGCCAGGTGGGGCCGCAGAGGGAAGACTTGGGCAGGGATAGTGAAGATCACTGTGGGCAGGCCATGGCCAGGGAAACTGAGGCCCATGTAGCTTCCTTAACCAGTTACCAGCTACCATCCAGCACAGCTACCATCCCACACCATGGGTGTGGTGCTCTGCGGGGAGAGTCGTGATGGGTGGACGCGTGGACAGAGCCTGGAAGAAGGTAGGGCACAATAAAAGAGGCGGGGCCTACAGGCATTAGAGTCAGAGACCCCCAGGCTGCAAAGACCCAGGGGAAGTCAGAAGAGGGATGGGGGTGATTCAAACACTGGAAAGAGGCCGCTCTGGAAGGGTGAGCCCCAGAAAAGGGGTGCGAAGTTTCGAGAAAAGAGACCAGAGAGGCACAGAGCCTGGGAAAAGGGTGGCGCTGTACTAAGAACGGCAGAAAAATGAGTGTGGCGGGAGAATCGCCAGGATCCTTGCACTGTGACAGTAGTGGTGTGAAAGTGGGCGGGACCTAGGGAGATTGACAGGGAAGTGAGAGGGACTGGGAGGTGGCAGGGCCTGAGGAAGGTTATTTAGGAAGTGGCGGGGCCTAGGCAGAATGACAGGGAGGTGGGAGGGACTGAGGAGTGGGCAGGGCCAGAGAGGGAAAATTGTGGGGGAGGGAGGAATGGATGGGGCCTGGGGCGAATGATGGGGAAATGGGCCGGAGTTGGGAGATTTGGGGTCTCCTGGGAAAAGGCGTCCCACCTTTTCCTTGAACCCATGAGCTAAAGCCATGTTGATGTAGCCAATCATTCTGGCTAGGTACTGGTCTTGGGCGACTTCTCGGCGGTCACCTTCTGACTGAAAGCCAAGGCCCGGAGGGCAGAGACCCTCGGCTGCAGGTCTGACCGCGGCCTAGCGCCCTGCCCCGGCAGCGCATTGTTGACTGCGAGCTGGCTTGTGGTAACCCGCTCCCCCGCGGTGTCTTTTGCTGTCCGGGGACCGCTCCAGGGACGAAGCTGGCAGGAGGGCGGTGGGCCGGGGTCTCCGGTTCCATAGGCTCCAGCTCCTTCTTCCGCTATTCAGTTCCCGCTGCTAGGCCCTGCCCGACTCGGCCGCCAGCCTCGGTGCTCTTTGCATCTGGTGCTCCGGACACCCTGCGCAAACTTCCCGGCCCGGCAGAGGCCCCTTCTCCTCCCGGCTCCCGGCTGGGGCTCTTGGCCCACTAGGAGGCGCCCGCCACCTGCACTGGTTGTCGCCGCTGAGGCAGGGCCCCGAGATGGGTCCCGGGTCCGGGTTCCTCCGGGGAAGAAGGGATTTTGGGTTGTCTTTGGGGTGGATTTAGGCATTCTCCTGGGGATGGATCTCGAGTGATCTTAGACTTTGACTTGGGTCTCCTCTGGGGGAGAATGAATGTTAGGTGGTCTTAGGATTTCTCTTGGGTCTCTTCTGCGGGCGGAGGGGTGTACGGATCTTGGGTGGTCTTAGGTGGGTGACTTTTTTCTAACCCCCTCTGGCTGTGGGCATCCTCTGGTGGGGACCTGGTGCTGCCTTTTAGGTTCCTCTTTCAGGTGGTCTCCGGATGTCTGGTATTGAGGATCTCTCACTGGATCCCCAAGTCTCTGAGTCTCCTTGAGGCTGTTTGTGTGTTAGTGAGCATGTATGACCATGGCTGTCCTTGTGTCCCCTGGGCCTGGGTATGTGACACAGCCTCTGTCGTCTCCACTGTGACTGTGTGTATCCAGGTGTCTGTTTTGGTGTGAGTGATTTTGCCTGTGTCTCATTGGTGAGCCTGTCTTCCTGTGTCCGTGTGGTTGTGTATGTTCTTAATGTGTGTCCTGTATGCCTGTGTAGTGTATCACAACATCTGTTTCAACATGTGTGTGATCGTGTGTCTGGATGGTGTATTCTGTTTTCAGTGTGCCCTGAATATTGTGCCTGTCTCTCGCATCATTTGTGTATGTCTGTGCTTTGGTGGCCACCCTTTTTATGGTTGTGTGTCCAGGTATGTTTGTGTGTGATTATGTGTATGTCTGCATGGTGTGTCTGTGTGCCTGTGTTGGTTTGTGTGATTGTATATGTCCTGAGTGGACATGCCTGTATCCAGTGGCTGCTTCCCCCGGAGGTGGAGAGTCCCTTTCAGGGGGTTGCTCTGCTGGGGTTCTCTTTCTGGAGCAGGTTGGCTGGTTTCCCAGCAGGGATCCCTATGCCCTTTCAAAGGGTCCAGGGGCCTGCCTGGGTCTTCCCCTTTTCTGGCTTCCCCACCCCTGCGTTCTTCCACTGCTTCTAGCAGGGAAATATCACTTCCTGTCTTTGATGTCACTGGTGCTAAATTTTCCCTTTTTCCAAAACAGCTCTGGCCGGTGGTTTCTTTCTTCATGTGTATATAATTGACCATGAGTCTGGGCTCAGTATTAAAAAAACAAAACAAAGCATAACAAAACTAACTCCTGGAAAATGCAAGCAGGCAAAATCATATACTGTAAAGGTTCTCATCTTCTCACCCCTGACCCTCTTGGTTTTTGTATACCTTCCGTAAACACTTTATGCTAATTTATCTCTGCTCTGAAACAAAGAGTGTATTCTGTACACAGCAGACTGTAATTGCTTCGTTTTCTCAGCCCATGGAGATCTCTATCAAGAGATGAGTCAACAACCTCTACTGATTGTTGAACTGGTTTTCCTTGCAATGACTGTTGAGGATATTTTCATTTTGAACAATGTTGTACCAGACATCCATGCATGTCTGTCTTTTGCCTAGATGTGGGCAGTAGTTTTTGAACATTGGTGGTTCATTTACAAGATCAATCTTTATGACCCAAGTCGCATGGAGTCAACCATCGCACAGAGAAACCAGGCTCTCAGGCCACCCACATCAATGCTGGCTAAGCCTGTTTGGCTTCTGCTGTGTTCCAGGGACTGTTCTGACTCCCTGATTCTGGAAAACAATCCTGTGAGGAGTCACTGGTATTAGTCCCACTTCATATATGGGGAAAGCACAGAGTGGTAGAGGAATTTTCTCAAGATCACACAGTTAGCAAGAGGCAGAGCTGAATCTCAGGCCAAAGGGTTTGGATCCTGTGATATTCTGTTCCTCAACTGGAAACATGCTCATGCATGCACGGACCCCCCCCAAGGGCATGGTATCATATTTATGAGATCCCAGTACTTGGCTATGCATGCTAACTCCACAAAGCTTAATTGCTTCACACAAACACACTATGCACTTTATATACAATACCCTGGGTGCACACACTCAGGTGCCAGGTCTGCATTTTCCTGGGTTACCCAAGGCCAGGGAGACCCAATCCCAGCCTTCACAGAGACTCAAGTAATTTGGACAATGTAATTTCCCACTTTGTGTCTCTTTTAAATGGTAACAACCCAAGGCCCAAGACCAAGCTCACTCCATTCTTTCCTTCCCTCTTCTTTTTTTCTCCCTGCTCTAATCATCTTGTCTCTTGCTGTCTCACTTGTGGCAGTTACTTGGCAAGCATCACTAATACTCCCTATTAGGTTTGGCCTCTGTCCTGGGGGAGACAGAGGATCCAGGCTGGGAAAATGTTGACACTGGGGAAGACCCGTGGCAGAACATGTTCCCTGGGGAACATGCTTCAAGAACCCTGAGAAGAGGAGATGATTTTTGCTAGGGAAAAAAAAAATCATTGCATATGTCCCAGGGAAGGTGCCTGCTCACTCAATCTCAGAGGCAGAAGAGGGGCTCCCTAGACAGGGCTGGGGTGCTGTCCTCACCAACCACTTCCTGCCCATTTCCTCCACTAGGTCCTGTGATAGTGAGGGTAAAAATTCAGACCCTTCCCCTATAGCAGAGGAAAACTAGGGCCCACGCTGACTTTGGGGAGACTGCTGAGCACAGAAGTGCCACTCCACTGAATCTGAGGTGCTAGGAGGGTAACAGTGACGCTGAGTGCTCTATGGTAGGCGGGGCTGCCTGGCTCAGATGTCCCAACCACATCACGTCATGGCCCTCCCTGGCTGCGGCCTGAGCCTCCCCCAGGTTGGGAGGCTTTCTTTCCCCTCCCTGGAGGGCACATACTGGACTCTACTAAGTCTCCTAGAATAAAGGGGAGTTCAAAACAGTCACTGCGAGACCTTGGCCAAGGGACTTCATCTTTTGGGGTCTTAGTTTCTGTGCTCACATATTGGGAATGATAGTATACCACAGACTTGCAGAGAGGGTTCAGGAGTCACAATAACAATGCATCACTTTATTGACCATTTGCTATGTGCTTGGCACCGTGCTCAGAACAAATTCTCAACCACCCTTTGGGATCTACTATTATTCCCATTTAACACATAAGGAAAGTGAACTGAATCAGGTGAAGCAGCTCACTACAGCCTCAAACTCCTGGGCTCAAGTGATTCTCTTGCCTCAGCCTCCTGAGTAGATGGGACCAGCTGCCACCACATGTCTAATTAAAATAATTTTTTTCCCGAAGAGGTCTCACTGTGTTATCCATATGTTGCTCTCTAACTCCGGGGTGCAACCAATCCTCCTTTCCTTCCAGAGTACTTTGAATACAGGCCTGGTGGCTCACGCCTTTAATCTCAGCACAAGAGAGCTAGCCAGTCTCTTGTTGCAAATACTCATCTCTACCATGCAAGTGAGAAAGCCACTATAGACAATATGGAAATGAACGAGCATGGTTGTGTGCCAATAAAACTTTATTTATGGATACTGAAATGTGAATTTCAAATCACTTGCACATGTTAGGAAACATTATTCTTCTTTTGACTTTTTCCTAGCCACTTAGAAACAGAAAAATCCTTAGTTGTGGGCTGTAGAAAAAGCAGGCAGTGGGCCAAGGACTCTTCAGAGGCTGAAGTTTGTTAACCCTGGCTCTAGAATCTATGCTCTTAACCTTTATGGTATATACCTTTTCTTTTTTTTCTTCTTTCCTCCTTCATTCCTTTGTTCCTTCCATAAACATTATCAAGGCCTGCACATTTCTAGACACTGGAGGTGCAATAGGAACATGGCAGATAAGGATGCCACTCAGAAGCTTAAAAGTTCATGGGGAAAACAATTGCAAGCAAGTAAATAAACAAATGAACCTAATCAGAACATTTCTGGTGAAAATTGCTAGTAAAAAATCCAGTGGGGTGATGTAGGCAGAGGCCTGATTGGGGGAGGGAGGGACAGATGATTTCATTTGGGTTGTCTGGGGAGGCTGACCTTTAAATTTCTCTTTCTGTTATCTGTTTTGTCAATTTAAGTAATTAATCCTTGGCTGTGTCTTGTTGTGGGTGTGGGGATTAATAATAAACAGATTGAGGCCAGACACCATGGCTCCTACCTCTGTAATGTCAATACTTTGGGAGCCAAGGCAGGAGGATGGCTTGAACCCACGATTCTGAGGCTCAAGTGAGCTGTGACTGTTTCTTTCTTTCTTTCTTTCTTTTTTGAGACAGAGTCTCAAGCTGGTATTCTGAGTAGAGTGCCATGGTGTCACAGTTTACAGCAACCTCAAACTCTTGGGCTTAATTGATTCTCTTGCCTCAGCCTTCCAAGTAGCTGGGACTATAGGTGCCTGCCACAACACCCAGCTATTTTTTTGTTGCAGTTGCCATTGTTTTAGCTGGCTAGGGCTGATTTTGTTGTGAAGTCGTTGTTGTAAGCACTGTGCTACTGGTGCCGTCACTATGACTGTTTCATTGCATTCCTGTCTGGGTGACAAAATGAGACCTTGTCTCAAAAAAATAGTAATAACAAACTGATTGGCCAGTGGTCTGTGAGCTTCTCAGCAGGATGGTGATATCATGGGAAGTTCTTTTGGCATCAGTATCTTTAAATCTATCTTCCTGGTTGGTCAGTTTCCTCAAAGAGGGATCTTCTAGTTTCTTATCTTCTGGATCCCGGATGCTAGGGGAGGTGACAAGGGCTGGGTGTGCATCTCAATTTCAATAGTCATGTTCCAGGTTCGATGACCCCCCCCCCCAATCTGTGTTCCTTTTTCCAGAAAGTCTGCCATTTAAATTTCTTTCTATTTTTTTTTTTAAAGTGCTTCTCTGATTGAGAGAAGAGTTGGTGTCTCTTTGCAAATTTATCTATGGGAAACATTTATATTTTATTTTGTTCTATTTTTTTTTTTACCTTCCCTGAAGCTCAAAGACAAGTGTTTGTAGTTTAGCTGTTATCCACCAAATTGTCAGTGTTGGTGGGAGTCATGAGCGGCTGAGGTGGCAGAATTCTAGGGAAGTTTGCTGGCTTACATTTACAATTTTTTTTTTTTTTGACTTTGTCTCACTATGTCACCCTTGGCAGAGTGTCATGGCCTCACAGCTCACAGCAACCTCCAACTCTTGGGTTTAAGTGAGTCTCTTGCTTCAGCATCCCAAGTAGCTGGGACTACAGGCATCTGCCATAAAGTCTGGCTATTTTTTGGTTGAAGTTGTCATTGTTGTTTAGCAGGCCCAGGCAGGGCTTGAATCCACCAGCTTTGGGGTATGTGGCCGGTGGCCTACTCACTGAGCTATGGGTACCAAGCCATGCAATTTTGTTTTGATTTACAAACACTTGCTTAACTGTCACTGTAATGCGGTTTCACAAGACAGTGAAAGCAGAGGGTGGTTTAACTTGTTATCTTGACCTGAAAGGACAGTGTCAGTGGAGATGTAAATGATGAGGTATCTATAGGCTGCAGTTCAGGACAAAGAACATTTCAGGTGGAGGGGAGCAGATGCATAGAAACAAGAACGTTGGTACAGAGCACTGGAGTGAGCATCGGGTGCCTGGAGGGCCCATTCAAACATTGTCATTCAGCTCCCCCTCTGAGAGCTTCTGTGGATCCAGGTTGGGGAGCTCACATTTGCATAGCTAACTTTTCATATGGTGCCCTGCTAGGTTGGGCTTCACACAGTATCATTATCGCTTTCTCCGTAATTCCCCAGTGAGGCCCAGTGCAGGATCCAATACTTGAGTGGCCTCATAAGATACTTATTCAGTTGAGTCAGAATTTCCTCACATTTATGGGTTGTTGACTCCTGCTGGTGGAGGGATGGATTTGCCTTCCCCACCCTTCTCATCTCTTAGGGAAAAGTGAGGCTGCCAGAGTGGAAAGGGAGCAGGCCAAGGTAGACCACAGCTGGTTAGCTAGGTTGGGCAGACCAGGACTTCAATAGCCAGCCCAGGGCTTTCCCAGGGTCACCTCCTTGTGACTCTAGGAGAGGTTCCTCTTTTGGAGCCAGGTTTTGGCTGCTTCTCAGCTAATCCTTCCACCTCGTCCTCATTTGTCACAGCAAATGGGAAATTTGAGTTTCCTGCAAGTTGCTCAAGACTGTCCTGTTCCTATAAGGGAATTTCTCCACCTGGACTCTCCAGCCTTCTGCTTGTGGGGTCCCAAGGGGCTCTTGACAGGAAGAAGAAGCATCCTGTGGGTGGGTGGGGGAAGGGCAAGAAAGGCCTAGGGGTCCTGGGGAAGGTGCAGTGGGGGCTGAAGGCTGGGTTTCATGTCTAGATTGGGGGAAATTTTGGGTCCAGGAGTGAGAGTCATTGAGGCCCGGCTGGACCTTGCCCCCTCTGCAGAAGTGCTGGCTTTGGAGAAAGGCTGGGGCAGTCCAAGGGACATAAATAAGGAGGGATGCAGAGAAGCACAGTAAGTCACACAGAGACACAGAAACAGAGAGGGAGAGAGAAATGGAGAAATACTGCATATAGACAGAGTCAGAGGAGGAGACACACAGAGAGAGACAGACCACAGGGAGAGTTAGAGGCAGAGAGAGGCAGGGCCTGTAGCTCAGTTGGTAGGGCTCTGGCCACACACACTGAGGCTGGCGGGTTTGGCGGTTTCCAGCCCAGCCTGAGCCAGGTAGACAAGGACAACTGCAACAAAAAATAGCCAGGCGTTGTCGCAGGTGCTGTAGTCCCAGCTACTTGAGAGGCTGAGGCAAAAGGATTGCTTAAGCCCAAGAGTTTGAGGTTGCT
>NW_003852522.1:5334883-5340017 GCF_000181295.1 Otolemur garnettii
GAGAGAGAGAGAGAGAGAGAGAGAGAACGAACGAACCTGGGCGACAGAGACACAGGAAGAAAGAGGAAACAGCGGTAGAGTCTGGAAGGCCCAGGAGAGGAAGCCAAAAGATAGAGGAGAAAGTTAAGGAAAGCGGAAGGCGGGGCGCTAGCGTCGCCGGGATCCCCGCGGGCCGTCCCGGAAAGCCAGGTTTCCGGTACGAATAAAGCGCCGCGCGCGACCAGGGCAGCAGTCTCCGGTCTCCTGCCATGAGCTCCAGCTCTGACGCCGTCCGGGACCCCGAAGCCCCGTGGTCGCCCGCGCCCCGCGCCTGCCGCCCTGGGCCCTGGGCACTGGGCGTCGCGCTGCTACTACTCGCCGCTGCAGCCGCTGGAGCCGCCTGGGTCGCCCATGCCCCGAGACCCGGCGGGGTCCGCGAGCTCCCGCCGGATACTGGCGCCATCCGTGGCCCGAAGCAGGTGAGACGCGCCCTGACTACAGCCTTCGGGGAGACCCCTGCCGCGGGCCCTCTAGGACGCCCCCTCCTCTATAGCACACCCCAGAAGAGAGGACACCTCTTCTACACCCCAGGCAGGAGAAAGGAGACCCAATTGTCCCTCTCAGACCCCCCCCCGGGCTCTTTTTCTCCTTCTAGCACTGGGGGGCATCCCTTTTCAGTTCGCAGGCGGGAGGAGACTCCCACATTTCTTCACTGGACGCCGAGGGGTTCCCGGCTTCATCTGGAACTGAGGGGGCCACCCCCTCTCATCCCGCATCCCTGGGAATCCCTATCTGAACCCCAGTCCCAGAGGGGAAGCCTTTGTAGGTCCCAGACCGGAGGGGTACCACTTTATCTGGGACTACTGAGGACAGCCCCACTCTCTGACTAACTACCACAGAGCCTAGTTTTTTCTCTTGGAGCCTTGGGCTACCCACCCCATCCCCTCTTTTCCCTCCCGAGACCTTCAGGGGATTCCCACCCGCCGACCGATGTGTTTCTTCTCTTTCCCTCTCTGAGTTTTTGGACGGTTCTGTCTTTCCGGCAAGTTGAGCCACCAACTTCTCGCGTGCGCGCGTGTTCTTTTGGAGGGTGAAGGAGCGCACAGGCTCTGGGTCTGCTCAGGCCTTCGCGGACCCCGATGGCCAGAGTAGGTGGGCGCAGAAGCTCCACTTTCTGGGGGAGCCTCCATTTACCTTTCTCCTTTCCTCTTTAGCAGGGCGTTCTTCCCTTCGCACAGCTGGTGGCCGAAGATGGTGAGTATTCTGCACCACTTTCCCCTGCCTCCTCCTGGTGGGGGTGTGGGTGGGTGGGTGGGCACCAGGAAGCAGGAGTCCGGGCAGAGGCAGGCTCTGAGCTGGGAAGAGCCCTCTCACTCCCTAACCCGGCCCCCTTCTGAAAGCTGCCACTTCTCTTTGAATGGCCTCGACCACTTTTCCTGACTTCCCTCTGACTCTCTGGATGCCATTGCCTCCATGCCTGTGCCCACTTGAGGCTCTCCTGCCCTCTCAGACCCCGGGTTTGCCACGCCCGGAGCCCAGCCTGGTTGTCTCTCTCTTGTAAGCTGGCTCTGGGAGAAGCACACCCGCCTTCCCTCCTCTTTTACTGCTCCCAGAAGATTCTCACTAGCCCAGCCCACCCGTCTTGGGCTCTCACCCCTTTCCTGCCCTCCTTCTTGGGGTCCTGCCCCTTTTCCAACTGACTTGGTCTTCTCTTCCTCGATTTCATCCCTTCCTTCCCTCCCCCGGTCCCTCCTCACTCCCCACTTTCGCCTCCCCTCCCCAGGGCGCACCGCTGTCCTCAGCGCTTACCTCTCTCTGGCAGTTCTGCTGCTCGCCCCCGCCCCGTTCAAGGCCCCCGCCCCTTCCCCGGGACGCGCGGAGGTCCTCAGCGCCTACCTCTCCCTCCCGCAGTTCTGCTGCTCGCCCCCGCTCGGTTCAAGGCCCCCGCCCCTTCCCCGGGACGCGCGGAGGTCCTCAGCGCCTACCTCTCCCTCCCGCAGTTCTGCTGTCTGACCGGCTCCTAAACTGGTACAGCGACCCGGGCCTGGCGGGCGTGTCCCTGGCGCCGGGCCTGACCTATGATAAGGACAAGCGGGAGCTGGTGGTAGATGAAGCAGGCGTCTACTATGTCTTCTTGAAAGTGGGACTGCGGCGCGTTGTGGATGAGAACAGCTCCGGCTCGGTCTCCCTTGCTCTGCACCTGCAGCCGCTGCGCGACGGCGCGGTAGCTGCCCTGGCATTGACTGTGGACCTGTCACCCCAGTCCTCCGAGGCCTTTGGTTTCCAAGGCCGCTTATTGCACCTGGAGCTCGGCCAGCGCCTGGGCGTCCACATGCACGCCGTAGCTCACCAAGACTGGCAGCTCGACCAGGGCGCAACGGTCTTGGGCCTCTTCCGGGTGACCACCCAGGTCTGATCAAGACTCCGCTCGCCGAGGCCCACGTGATACCCAGCCTGAGTGCTGCCCGCCTTGACAGAGACAGGCTGCTCTACCTCAAGGGGCTGGGCAAGGGTCCCTGCTGCTCACACGTCCTCCAGGACTCTCTCCCACCCACTCCTGCTCTTGGTATTTATTCTGAGCCTGAGACTGGGCGCATTGGCTCACGCCTGTAATCCTAGCACTTTGGGAGACCAGCCTGAGCAAAAGTGAGACCCCTTCTCTACTAAAAACTAGAAAAACTGAGGTGAGAGGATCTCTTGAGCCCAAGAGTGTTGCCATAGCACTCTACCCAGGGCGACAGTTTGAGACTCTATCTCAAAAAAATGATATATATATATAATTATATATATATATGTGTGTGTTCTGAGCCTGAGCTCAGACAATGTATTATATATATATGATATGTACACAAAAAATGTGCATATGTTTTTAAAGAAGGTCATGACTTTGAAGAATGGGCTTCTCTCTCTCTCTTTTATTTTTAGAGAAGTTTTACTGTGTTGCCCAGGCTGGCCCAGGCAATCCTTCAGCCTCAGTTTCCTGAGCTGGGATTTATACTTTATAGTAATTCGTAGGATTATATTTGTATTTATTGAGCATCTCCTATGTACCAGCATGGTGCAGGTGCTAGAGGGAAATCTGAAAACAACACAGAGCCTACAAATCTTATTTATGTTAATATGTGAAATCCTCAGGTACCTCCTCCCCAATATGATTCACAGAAGCGTGCTTTGGGGGCCTTGTAAGTCTGTAGGGAGAAAGCTCCATTCATCCCTCAGACTGGTATTATTAAACGTCTGCTGTGTATCTGGCACTGTTTTAAGTGTTGAGGTCACAGTTGTGATAGTATGACATCTGGCATAAATGGATCTTGTGGCACAGTGTGGGACTGCACATGGATAATAAAATATTTATAAACTTAAATAACCAATATGTATTGAGCATTTATTGTATGCCAGCCACTAATAGCACCAATAATCAAGGAAACACTCAAGTGTTTTAGAACAATTATCTGATTCAGCAAAGAAATCTCTCACTTCATTGGCAAGCAAGTGAAGGGACAGCACACATCTTATTCTTTATTTTGGAGGAATATATCAACGCACATTCTTTTGTCAAAATTTGGGAAAAGTTAAGGAAAACATTTTGTGAGAATCAATTGATTATGTGGAACTTGCAATGAAGAGTATTTTATCATTATTTGTAAATCGTGGGCTACACACCCATCATTTCTGCCAGTAAAATTTAAAAGAAACACACACACATACCCATTGTTATCTCCCTCTACAGAGCTACTCGTTAAAAACTTACCAGGACACTACACTACTGCCCCCCTCTATTCCAGACCTGGCCAGTTTTTCTAACCCTATAATTTCCCTACCATGCAGATATTCTGTTACGCTTTGGCTCTCATCGCTAACACAAGCCATAACCGAAATTCTGGGAGCCGCCAGAATTCAGGTCCAGGGCCCAGCCGCAAATCTGATTGGTCGCGTCTGGCTCCAGATTTGTTGCCTCTTTTGAATAGCAATCTTGGCTTGGCACCAGGTGATGTAATTCCTTAGGCCTGGCTGATTGGGTTACAGTGAGCACGTGACTCAAGCTGGGTCAATCAGATTTCTTCTCCAAGAATGTGGGTGGATCTGGCCACGGAGACTGTATTTGCCAGGAATTGGAAACTGTGAAAGAGAATTAAACAGAAGCCTGTTACCGAAAGTTCGGTACTTGTTCTTGAGACCACATGTAAAAAAACAAGAACAAGTGGTTTTTAAGAAGAAGGAAAGGGAAATTTATTACTTTGCCGGCAAAGGAGGAAAAATGGCAGACGGTCTCAAAATACCAAATTTTCCTGACCATAAGCAGGTGTAAAGGACCACCTGTCGTCATTCAACTGCAGTTTTAATTTTTTTTTTTTTTTTTTTTTGAGATTTGTTGTTGTTGAGACAGAGTTGATGATTCTTATCCTCCCACGTCTGGCCCATCTCTGCTGAAGCTAAAACCTTGACCTCCGCCCAGCTGGGGGATCTCCACACCTCTGCCAGCCAGGCACGTGGCCTCCAGGTCCATCTTCTGTAGTGCAAAGAACAAAGACATTTCCTTTCCCCTATCACCTTGAGAGCAGGGATACAGGTCTCTGTTTCCAAAATAATTTTAAAGAGACAGAAAACATTTTGCTGGTATTTTCAGGCCATTTTCTCTCTCTCATTTTTCGTATTCCCCACTCTCATTTTTACACTTCCATATCTATGGGAAGAGGAGTGGCTACTCTGTTGCAAGCTCATGTGCAAAGAAAGTAGAGAGGAGGAAAATGTGCAGGGGTTCACAGATGAGACCACAGAACCTTAGACAGACAAAAGAGCTACTCTGGTTCCCTATTTGCCCCTTCCTGGAGATATGAAATACTCTAGCACATTCATTTCCTGGTACCATGAACTGGCTTACTTTAAACAATAGAAATTTATTCTCTCATAGTGCTGGAGTCCAGAAGTCCAAAAGCAAGATGTTGACAGGGCCATGCGGCCTCTGAAGGCTCCAGAGAAGGATCCCTCTTGCCCTTCCTGGTTTCTTGTGATTGCCAGCCATCCTTGGCTTGGAGATGAATCATTGCAGTCTCTGTCTCTGTTGTCATGTGGCTGTCTTCCTTCTGTGTGTCTATTTTTCTTTTCTTTTCCTTTCTTTCCTTTTCTTTCTTTCTTTCTTTTATTTTTTTTTTTT
>NW_003852522.1:5340504-5354571 GCF_000181295.1 Otolemur garnettii
GCCACAACACCTGGCTATTTTTTGGTTGCAGCCCTCATTGTTGTTTTGGTGGGCCCAGGCTGGATTTGAACCTACCACCTTAGGTGTATGTGGCTGGTGCCTTAGCCACTTGAGCCACAGGCGCAGAGCCCATAGATGAATTTATTAATGTTTACTGGTCCTAGGTACTAATTGGTTTTTGATGACCTTAACAAGAGGGTACTATTCTATTTTGATTCCCATTTTATAGATAAGGAAATTGAGGCACAGGGAAGTTAGCCTGAGATTACACAGCCATTAATAGGCAATTTTACTTTGTCACCCTCGGTAGAGTGATGTGGCATCACAGCTCACAGCAGCCTCCAGCTCTTGGGCTTAGGTGATTCTCTTAACTCAGCCTCCCGAGTAGCTGGGAGTACAGGCGCCCGCCACAATGCCTGTCTATTTTTTTGTTGTTGTTGCAGTTTGGCCACTTCTTTGAGTCACAGGAAGCGCTGGTTATCTACTATTCTTGTTTTTTGTTTTTTTTTTGAGACAGAACCTCAAGCTGTTACCCTGGGTAGAGTGCCATGGCATCACAGCTCACAGCAACCTCCAACTTCTGGGCTCAAGCGATTCTTCTGCCTCTGCCTTCCAAGTAGCTGGGACTACAAGTGCCTGCCACAATGCCCATCTATTTTTTGGTTGCAGCCGTCATTATTGTTTGGTGGGCCCAGGCTGGATTTGAACCTGCCAGTTCAGGTGTATGTGGCTGGTGCCTTAGCTTCTTGAACCACAGGTGCCGAGCTGATAATGTGAGTTCTAGAGCTGAACTTCCTGGAACTCTGGACCTCTTCCAAGTAACCTCATAGAATACATAAGAGAGTAGTATGGAGTGAAGTGTGTTCCCTACTCCCCAGATTTCTGTGTTGAAGTATTAAGCTCAGGAACTCAGAATGTGATCTGATCTAGAGATAGAGTGATAAGATTAAAACAAGGTCATTAGGGTGGGCCTTAATACAATATGGCTGGTGTCCTTATACATGTAACTGGGGAATGTGGACAGAGACACACACACAGGGATAATGCCACGTGAGTGTGATGATAGCCATCTATAAACCAAAGTGAGAGGCATGGGGCAGAGCCTTCCCTCAGCCCTCAGAAGGAACCAAATCTGCCCATAGCTGCTGTTGGACTACAAGACTGCAGAAAAGTGAGATAATAAATTTTTGTTGTTGAAGCGCCCCCAATTTGTGATACTTGGTTATGACAGCCCTAGCAAACTAAAAAGGAGGATTTCAGGAGTTAATCATTTGATTCACACTCAATGCACATTGTCTAGTTCTTTTTAGCCCTCAGCAAATGTTACCAATTACCAGACTGCTCAAATATGTATCAACCTCTGAATGGATAAATAAACTGTGATATATGTCTCCCATGAAATACTATTCAGCCATTAAAAGATGGAGTCTTCACTTAACCTGGATGGAGTTGAAGCCAACATTGTCTTTAGTAAAGTATCACAAGAATGGAAAAGCAAGTATCCAATGTACTTGATACTAATTAATGTGAAACTAGTAGATGAACAGCTACATGCCCACATAAGAGAAAAACACAAAATTCAAATGTGGGGGAGGAGGGAAAAGGGAGCAGGGAGGAAGGAGAGGGTTGGTAAACTCTCACATGATATGCACAATGTAAGGGTACACAGAACACTCCCTGGTGAATGGCTCAACTACAACTGGAACTTTATCTAACAAACACAAACAATGTAACCTAATCATTTGTGCCCTCATATTAATCAGAAAATTTAAACAAACGAATGCTCAAATAGAAAGAAATGACACTACAAAAACAAAGTGATACAAGAGAGGGAGTATTTTAGTTGCTATTATGATGACACCACTGCACTCCAGCCTGGGTGACAGTAAGACCCTGTCTCTACAAGAAAAAAAGAAAAAAAAGTCAAGTAATCACCACTCCTTCACTCCTTTTCTGATGTCAGGTTATAGAAAATAGAACAGGCAGGAGAACTGGGGTTTTCAAACACAAAGATGAGCAGCCAACTAAGGATAAAAACTTAGTCAAGGAGAGAGAGGGAAAAAAAGGAAGAGAGAGAGAGAGAGAGAGAGAGAATGATGCACTCAGCAGACATGACCCAGGCAAATCAATACAAAGGTGGATTTCTCAAGTGGTGCTACATGTATCTAGATGGCCTCATAGATAGCTCATGTGTGCAGAAAAGGGGATACCTGACATGTATAAAGAAAAGGGGATACCTGTAATGTTATGAAGACATTCTAGCCCAGATAGGGAGTCACAAAGTTGCAAAGTCATAAAGTTGTAACAGCCACTAAGGATAAAAGAGATGTCCAAAACTCCACAACAGCAAAAAGGAATGAACACCTGAAGAAGATAACAGAACAAATGAAAAGACTTAAGCCTAAGTTTATAAGTTGTTATCTCTAGGAAGATTTTATTTTATTTTACATTAAATGATATTCAAGTACAAATAATAAAATCTATAAAGACGCGCTCTTCAAAGTTGAGGAAAAGCATTATTAAACTTTCAAAGATATATTAGAGTTATTTATTTACTTATTTTTTGAAAAGTATATTTATTTCAGGTTAATGTGAGGGTACAAACAACCAGGTCAAAGTATTTGATTTTGTTAGGTAGAATCCCTCTTGTGGTTATGACCCGAACACAAAAATGTGCCAAACACTCCCACCCCATGCGCATTCAGTGAGAGCACCCCAACCCCTTCTCTCTCTCCATCCCTTGTTACCCCTCCCCCCAACTTGAATTGAAGTGAATTTTTCTTCTATGGGGGCATGCATCAAATCATCTACTGGCTTCATATTAGTATCAAGTACATTGGATAATTGTTTTTTCATTCTTGTGATACTTTACTAAGAAGAGTGTGTTTCCACTCCATCCAGGATAATATAAATGATATGAAGTCATCATCTTTTTTATGGCTGAATATTCCGTGGTATACATATACCACAGTTTGTCAATCCATTCCTGAGTTGATGGGAATTTAGGCTGTTTCCATATCTTAGTGATTGTAAGTTGAGCTGTGATAGACAATCTATGGAAAATGTCCACATGATAAAATATTATTTTTTCTTCTAGGTAGATGCCTAGGAGTGGGATTGTGGGGTCAAATAAAAAATCTAATCTGAGATCTTTGAGAATTCTCTATACTTCTTTCCAAAGAGGCTGTATTAGTTTGCAGTCCCACGAATAGTGTAAAAGTGTTCCCCTCTTCACATCACACCAGCATCTGCAGCTTTGGGACTTTGTGGGCTAATCTTACTGGGGTCAGGTGGTCAGGGTGGTTTTGATTTGCATTTCTCTGAGGATTAGGGAAGATGGGCATTTTTTCACATATATTAAAGTTTAAATACTGTTGCTCATTAAAGTTCAAAGACACTTAAGCACAAAGGAATTGACCAATCAGGGAGAGATTGGAGAGTATTTTTTCATTTACTTCTTCATTTATTCAACGTATGTTTATTGAGGGTTTTATAATATGCTAACATTTTTTTCTGAGTGCTGAGGATACAGAGTAAAATAGAGAGGATTAATTTCTGACTTTAAGCAGTTTATGTTCTAGATCAGGAGTCAGATAACCCTCAGGCCAAACCTAGCCCTTTGCCTGATTTTGTAAGTGAGGCTTTTTTTTTTTTTTTTTGAGGCAGCCTCTTACTCTCTACCCCTGGCTAGACGCTGAGGCATCAGCCTTGCTCACAGCAACCTCAAACTCCTGGGCTGCATCCTCCTGCCTCATTCTCCAAGTAGCTGGGACTACAAGTGCCTGCCACAATGCCTGACTAATATTTTTATTTTTATTAGAGATGGGGTCTCCCTCTTGCTCAGACTTGTCTCGAACTCCTGCAATCTTCCTAGGAGTGCTAGGATTATATGCATGAGCCACTGCATATGGCTTGTAAATGAAGTTTTATTATAATGTCTATATGGTTGATGTAATTTACTGAAAGTCAGATTTACTCAACATCTACTGATTTAAAAGTTAATCACATCTAAAAAATATATACCTTCACAGTATCATCTAGATTGGTGTTTGACCAAGCATCTGGGCACCATAGCCTGGTCAAATGGACACATACCCCATTGACTTGGTATTCATATACATTTTTAAAAATCATGCTTAATTTCCAAATAAAGACAATGATAAGGTCATACTTTTACCTGTCATGATACAAATAGTTGTATGAAACTAAAATTGCACTAACCTTTTCCCTGGAAGAGTATACAAAATCCTTGGGCGATGTTCATCCTTTTTTTGTTTTTTTTGAGGCAGATTCTTGCTCTGGTGCCCTGGCTGCAGTGCAGTGGTGTCATCATCATATCTCACTGTAGCCTCAACTCCTGGGCTCAGGCAATCCTTCTGTCTCAGCCTCCAGGTAGCTGGGACTACAGGCACCTGCCACTATACCTGGCTACTTTTTCTGTTTTTAGTAGAGATGGAGCCTCACCCTTGCTCAGACTTATCTTGAACTCCTGAGCTGGACCAATATTCCCGCCTAAATATCTCAGAGTGTTTGGATTACAGGTATGAGCCACCACACTGGCCGTCACTTCTTTTTTCTTTTTTCTTTTTTGAGACAGAGTCTTACTGTGTCATCCTCTGTAGAGTGCAGTGGTGTCACATCTCACAGCAACCTCTAACTCTTGGGCTTAAGCTATTCTCTCTCTCTCTTTTTTTTTTGGTACTAAGCCTGCCTTTTATTCATTAGAAGGCTCACCAATAATGCCCACTTCTAATGTTACAAGATATGAGTAGAAAAAGTTTCAAATGTTAGTTACATACATTTGGAGATCAATCTGGGAAGAAAAAACAGTAGAGAAATTTGTCTTTAAAAATATTAACATAGTGAAAAAAATTAACACAGTGATATATCTCATAGTGATATGTCTATTAGTGTCTAGCAAAGCTTAAGATGATGGGAGCAGTCAACATTGTTTTTCCAAGACTTATCAAATATAATTCTTCAAAAATATTTTAAGAGATACTAACAATCAATTTTTTTTTTTTTGAGACAGAGCCTCAAGCTGTCCCCCTGGGTAGAGTGCTGTGGCATTATAGCTCACAGCAACCTCCAACTCCTGGGCTCAAGCGAGTCTCCTGCCTCCGCCTCCCAAGTAGCTGGGACCACAGGCGCCCACCACAACGCCCGGCTATTTTTTGGTTGCAGCCGTCATTGTTGTTTGGCGGTCCGGGCTGGGGATTCGAACCCACCACCTTAGGTGTACGTGGCTGGCGCCTTAGCAGGTTGAGCTATAGGCGCCGAGCCAACAATCAATTCTTGTTGCACAGTTTTACTTTCTGCTGCTAATGATTGTTCTTTTAATATCATCTTCAGAATCTGATAAACATGAGTAGACCCATTTTCTGGAATAGATCTGAGAGATCCAAGTGCTACTGTGGTAATGCTGTCTAATGCAGAGACACTGGAAGACAGTAGATTATCAAACAAGGTCTCGTGAACTTCTAGCCTGGCCTTTTGTTTTGAGGTGCCATCCTTAATTAATTCTTCCATATTACTAAGGAGATTATTTAAGTTTTTGCCAAAAAAATCCTGAGCTTCTGCATTGTGTTGATCAACTGCTTTCTTCCGATCCAGTTTGGAATGGAGACCAGACACATCTTCTGTAGTTTCTTCAACTGTGCTGAGCAGCCTACTTAAGTCCTCCTCAATGGCACCAATTTTTTCAATCAGTTCCACACTCTGTTCCTCTTGAACAGCTAATTTTCCATTCATTGCTCTGCCTGCCGGACCTTAAATCGGTTGCAGAGTGTGGAGTCCTCATATAGGCCGTGGGCCCACCACAGGCCTTTCCTGTTTCGCTTAAGCTATTCTCTTGCCTCAGCCTCCCAAGTAGCTGGGACTATAGGTGCCTGCCACAATGTCCAGCTGTTTTTTGGTTGCAGTTGCCATTGTTTAGCTGGCCTGGGCTGGGTTTAAACCTGCAAGCCTCAGTGTATGTGGCTGGTGCTGTAACCATTGTGCTATGAGCACCAAGCCTGCCTGTCACTTTTTTTTTGTTGTTGAGATGGAGTCTTACTATGTCACCCTTGGTAGAGTGCTGTGGTGTCATAGCTCACAGCAACCTGCTGCTCTTGAGCTTAGGTGATTCTCTTGCCTCAGCCTCCCAAGTAGTTGTGACTACAAGTGCCTGCCACAATGCACGGATATTTTTTGGTTGTAGTTGTCATTGTTCTTTGCAGGCCCAGGCTGGATTCAAACTTGCCAGCTCCAGGGATGTGGCTGGTGCCCTACCCACTGAGCTACAGGCGCTGAGCCCTGGCTGTCACTTCTTGATATCCTGTAACTTAAATACTATGATGTAAAGTTAATGACCCTCTAATACTATAACATAAAGTCAATGTATCTTGTGCTTAATAATGAGACAAGAAAGGGAAGAGAGAGGAAAGCAAAGATATTTGTAATCTTTCCTACACATAAACACATTCATAACAAAATAAGGAAGAAATACACATGAGACCAGCGGTTCTTATTCTGTGACTGGCCACATGGTCATAGATGGCATTTATAACTATCCACTTTCTTTTGTATTTGCTCTCAGCAAACATTTCTGCTGGTTGGTTGGTGACTGGTAGAATGACCCAAACCTTAATTCCTGAAGGGTCTGGGCCATGTGCAGTCCTACCTGAGAGGAACTCTTGTTGTTTTCCATTGACCTTCATCACAGGGCATTTGTGGAGATATGCTCTTCTTCCCCTTCAAGGAGGAGGAGCAGTGTAATTTTCCTTTGGTAGAAAGGATTAGTCACCCCAGCCAGAACATAAACTCCTGCTTTTATGATTTTGTTTTGAGACAGTCTCACTCTGTTGCTCCAGGTAGAGTGATATAGTGTCATTATAGCTCACATCAACCTCCAGCTTCTGGGCTCAAGTAATCTTCTTCCCTCAGCCTCCTGAGTAGCTGGGACTATAAGTGCCTGTTACAATGCCTGGCTAGTTTTCCTGTTTATTAAGAGATAGTCTCTTGCTCTTGCTCAGGGTGGCCTCAAACTCCTGAGCCCAAGCAATTCACCTGCCTTGGCTTCCAGAAGTGCTAGGATTACAGGCATGAGCCACTGCACCTGGCCTGTGTTGACCATTGATTCAGAGGAACAAGGAGTCCAAAGTGCCCACATGGCAGTCTTGACTTCTACTTCAGTAGAATCATGATTGCGTCTCTCAGTGGAGGTAGTCTTCCATTTTGGATCTAAGACCTCCAAGCCAGTAGGGCATATAGTCACAGAAGCAGCAAGCAAGGAATTTGTGAGTGAATCACTAGGGATCATGGTGAACAGTACCACTTCCATTTCTACCCCTTTGATTCTGGCATCTATGCATCCTGGCTTTGGGAGATCAACATCATATATTGGATGCTGGTTCAGAGCATGCCCAGCTTTCTGGGAAACCTGGCTCAGCACTACAAGGCATTACCACACAGCCAGCACTGTATCTGGGTCTTCAAAGACTATTCCACTGTTCCATCAAGCTCAGGCTGGTGGGGCACATGGGAAGACCATGAATACCATGAGCAAGGCCGATTGACATACTTCATCTGCTATGAAGTGAGTCTCTTGGTCAAAAGCAATGCCATGTGGAATACCATGGTCATGGGGTAAGGCATTCCATAAGTCCACCAATGGTAGTTTGTGAGTGCAAGGAGGGCACATCTGTATCCAGAGTAAGCATCTGTTCCATCAAGAACAACATGCTGCTCCTTCTTTGATGAAAGCATTTCAGTGTCATCAACCTGCCACTAAGTAGCTGGCTGATCACCCTGGGAAATGATTCCATCTTGGAGGCTCAGTAGAGGTGATTGTGTGCAGCAGACCGGGCACTTAGCAATGGCCGTAGCCACTCATCTTGGTGAGTGGAAGCCCATGTTGGTGAGCCGTGCATAATCTCTAGCCCTCCCCCCATGGCCACTTTGTTCATAAGGCCATTGGGTGATGACAGGGGTGGCTGGAGAAAGAGTCTGACTGGTGTTGCCATTAAGGTCTCACGGAAAAGTAATGTTGTGGAGAATAAGCACGCTTATTGAAATTATGTTTTAAATAAAGGTGACCATCTGCTCCCTCAGGCAAAATGACGAGCTTCTTTATTTGTGGTTGGTTTATATAGGGAATTTTGTACATGAGCACAATACAGCAATGACCTCATTGATCCATTTAAACATCACGTGACTACCTTGTGATTAGCTTCCGAAAATCCACTCAACATAGACCTTTTGACGTAACTCTTTCAACATAATCCAATTTAACATAAGTTAATGGAGAACATGTTGTTAGCCATTACTTCTTTGTTCTTATCTGATGATGCCTGAGGCTATGGAGGAACAAGCTAGATTGAATACCTGCCCTTGCTGGCTTTGCATTTAGAGGCTGTTACTTCAGACCTTTAAACAAGGCATAAAGAAACTTCTTGGGCATACAGGAATTTGTGTGCAAACCTCTGCTCCCATGTAGGCCTTAAGTCAGGGGTTTTTTGGTGGAAACTTTCGTAAGGAATTTTCAGGCTGGACTTCTCATAAGCCTTTCATGAGCCCAAGTTTCATCTGTGCCATTAGATACCTGTATGCATTGGGTAAATTCCTCTTCTCTTGAGGTCCCCAAGCACATGTCCATTCCCGGACCCATCAGCAAGCGACCTTTGTTACTTACCACAGATCAGGAAAGGTTACTGATGGTATCTGGCCAGTTTTCCAAAGGGCTTTTTTATTGGCCTTATAAGTCAACCTTAATTCCTTAATGCAGTAAATGTTATTCCAGCCAAAGCCTTGGTCATGTTAGGCTCACAACCAACCTGGCCACATGGGATTCTGCTTCAGTTTCTTACAAGTATGCATGCACAAACTCTTTTCACTGCTCTCTCTCAAATGACTTTTTTGACTAGAGGCATATAGGCATTTCACCTATAGACTGGTATCTACAGAATAGGTCAACCTATCCACTCAATTATTTAAATGCTCACACTTTGGTGGCCTTCAGGTGGGCCACATATGTCTTTGTGATTTTTATCCATTAATAAGTGTGGATTTTTGTCTATCCACATACCTCTTCCCTAAATTTTCTTGTCACAATTTTCTAATCATGTCCTTCCAAGCATCTGACCATTCAGTTAGACCATTGGCCATAGCCCATGAAGCAGTACATAACAGAACATCTGGCCATTTCTCCTTCCAAGCAAAGTGGATAAGCAGGTGCACTGGTTGATGTTCTTCTTCCCACTGGGAGAACTTCCCTTCACCACTGTCCTTCAGGGATGTTTCAGAGAGAGGCATCAGTGCTGCAGCTGTCCACATTCAGAGCAGTGGCTGGGTATCATGCAGAAGCATTTGTAAACCAGGTCCAGGTCTTCTCTTCCTCTGTCAAGCAATCACAGGCAATATCCCCAAGAGGCCACATGTGCAGGCTTAGATGGAGAAGGTGCTGCAGCAGTGGTGGGCACCATGGACAGTCAGGCTACTTCTTCATGGGGTTTACTTGTGCCTTTAGGCCTTGCTGAAGCCAATCTCATATATACGACTCCCATTTTATGATAGCTACTGTGTGTGCCCATGGTGGGTCAGATCACACCTGTTCTATGATGGACTGCTCAGGCCCATGGTCAGGTGTTCATTCTCCACTAAGGCCCAGAGCTGCTTCTTTATTAGAGACTATCTGCAGAGGATGGTCACATTGCTCCCAGTTCTCAAGGGCTTGCACTGGGATTCAACTAAATGGTGTGGCAAAGGCTCTGCACATTTTCCCTACCTGCCATGGGTGCTTCAAGCCCAATTGAACCTGCTGGATCATATGGCCCTTGGTGGGGCAGCCTGAGCAGCAATGTGGGTCTAGTGCAGTTTTCTCTTGTTTTGGATTCCATGTAAATCTGGAAGTTTTTCACCAGGTGGAATGGCTCATGCCTGCAATCCCAGTACTTTGGGAGGCTGGGGCAGGAGGATCACTGGAGGAAAGGAGTTTAAGACCAGCCTGGGCAACATTGTGAGACCCTGCCTCTAAAAAATAAAAAAATAAAAAAATAAAAAGCTAGTAGTTTTTCATGCCACTTGGTAAACGGGCTGGAGTAGCACAACCATATGAGGGATTTTTTACCTCCAAGATATAAGGAGGCCTGCTAGGCACTGCCTTCTTTCTTGGTTGTAAGATGGATCCAATGCAGCTGCTTATCCTTCACCTTAGAAGGGATGTCTTAACATACACCACACTGCTGGACTCTTAGAAACTGTGCTGAGGTGGAAGGTGCCTGAATTTTTCAGCTTTGTTTCCCACTCTGGATACATAAATGCCTTACCAATAAGTCTAGAGCAGTTGCTTCTTTTTGCTCACTAGGTCTAATCAGCATGATGTCAACAATGTAATGGACCAGTGAGATGCCTTATGGGTATGAAAGGGAATGGACAAAACCTCTGCTGGAGTGTTGATAGACTACCAAGGTTGGACCCTGAAGGTGCATTTCTTGCCCTGCCAGATGAACACAAACAGCTTCTGGTGATCTTACTAACCGATATGGAGCAGAGGCATTTGCCAGATCAATAGGTACATACTATGGATATGCTGATTTGTTCCCAACAATGAAACCACATCTGGTGTGGCACCTGCAATCAGATTCACCACCTGGGTAGTCTTAGAATGATTTGCTGTCACCTAACTTCCAAAGCTCTGACTCTGACTGGTAGATGACAGTGACATTTTGATATCCTAAAATTAGCATCAGTTTAGAGCCAGAGTATGGTCTCTGAAAGGTCTGCTTTCTCTCCAATCCAAAATCAATGGGGAAAAGGCAGTGGGGCCCTTTCGAGAAGGCTGGGAAAAAGATTATCAGTATAAAATTCTGTCAGTGCACTGCGGTCTGGCCTCAAGGGAACTTGGCCTCCCTTTCATTCAAAGGGTTTCTGCTCTACCAAACAGCTCTGGTTCCAGAACTGATTTAGGGGAGGTGATTCTGTTTTTATGATTCATGTTAGACTTTTGTTCACTTGACCCAGAATTCTTCTGCTTATGCAGATTAATTAAAAATTTAGTAGACTAAATAGTATTCCATGGTATACATATACTACAATTTATTTATACATTCATGTGTTGAAGGGCACATCTTTGTGATTATGAATTAAATATAAGAAAGGGGGGGCCTCTGGGAGCTAAGAGTGGTCCCCAGCCAACAGGCAAATAAAACAAGGGACATCAGTTCTGTAACCAAAAGCAGCTGAATTCTGCCAACAGCCTAAATAAGCTTGGAAGAGGATCCTGAGCTCCAAAGGAGAACTATGGTATTATTGATTATAACCTTGTAGAACTCTAAACAGAAGATGGTACTAAACTGAGCCTGGACTCCAGACACATCAACACTGAGAGATAATAAGTGTATTTGGCTTTGTGCTGCTAAATCTGGAACAATTTATTATACAGCAAGAGAAAATTGATACAACTGGAAAGAAAAATTTAATTTGCATAATTCATTGGTCTGCTGCTTTCATATACTACATATTATTTTATGATTTGTTAATTTTCATTCATTAATATTATAATGATTTTCAGGTGTCATTAAATATTTGATCATATAATTTTCTAAGAGTTACATAGGATTCCATCTATGGATATAAATTTTGGAGTTTTCTCTCTTACGTGTATTGTGATTCATGTAACTGATCTTGTTTCCTTCTTGGCATCTGCTGTTGGGAAGCTCAGAGCCAAATTTGAAATCTGCCTTTGGCAATTGTGCTCAGCCTTATCTTTGGCTTTATCCTAATCTTCCTGCTCTCCTAGTTTGCAATGACACTTTCCCCACCCACTTATTATTTGTTGTACTAGCTGTATTTCTTAAAGTGATAGATCCCTTACTTAAAGACTTTTAATATAAATTTGTTTTTTAGTCAATACTTTACATAACAAAGTTTTTTTTTTAATACAATAGAACCTCTAGAGGTTCTAGAGGTAGTAACCACTACCCTACACTGATCACCTCCTTAAATTGACCTAATTTCCATGAACTGGACATGCACCACATTTGTGTATCAGTACAGTAGGCCTGGTTCCTTATATTGACCACTTCTGTGTGTTGACCAATTTGTTACAGTCCCTTGGGAGGTCAACTTACAGAGGTTCTACTGTATGTAATTTATAAACTTAAAAAAATACAAGAAAGGGGAGGAGAGGAGGGAGTTTGGTGAATTCCCACAGAACGGGTACAACGTAGGGGTAAATGGCACACTTCCTGGGTGAAGGTCACAACTGAAACTTGGACTTTACCTCATAAATGCAAACAAAGTAACTTAATAATATGGACCTTAATATTAATCTGAAATACAAAAATAATTTTTTTTTTTGAGACAGATTCTCACTCTGTCGTCCTCGGTAGAGTGCTGTGGAGTCACAGCTCACAGGAACCTCCAATTCTTGCGTTTAAGTGATTCTCTTGCCTCAGCCTCCCAAGTAGCTGGGACTATAGGCACCTGCCACAATGCCTGGCTATTTTTGTTGCAGTTTCCACTGCTGTTCTAGCTTGCCGGGGCTGGTTCGAACCTGCCACCCTCTGCGTATGGGGCCAGCACCCTACCCAGTGAGCCACAGCCACTGCCCCAGAAATACAAAAATAATTCAGTGGACCAAGTGCATTGGCTCATGCCTATAATCTTAGAACTTTGAGAGGCTGGAGCAGGAAGATAGCTTGAGTCCAGGAGTTTGAGACCAGCTTGGGCAAGAGTGAGACCCTATCTCTACAAAAAAGTAGAAAAATTAGCCAGGCATAGTGGCATGCACCTGTAGTCCCCACTGCTTGGGATGCTGAGGCTGGAGGATCATTTGAGCTCAGGAGTTTGAGGCTACAGTGAATTATCATGATGCCACTGCACTCCAGCCTGGGCAACAGTGCAAAACTCTGTCTCAAAAAAAAAAAATTTAGTAGACTTCCTATTTCACTACTAGGAATACCTTGATGAAGTAGCTAATGCCACATGTCTGTGTCAGAAAACAAATTTCTGTTGTTTAAACCACACAGTTTCCAGTATATTGTTATGGCAGCCCACGCAGACAAATATGCCCCCATTCCAATGTTTGGTTTCCTCTTCCTCCACAAGCAGTGCCCTTGTTTTAGCAGAAGAGACCACGTGAGGCTGGGAATTCACTGTAATTTAGTGACGAAGGTCTACTTTCAAAGGGTGGTCAGTTTTATCTTCTCCTGGAAGGCAACATAGAAGCTGAGATTCAAATGATTACAGAAACCTAGTTTATGGGAAGATCTGCAGAGAGCAGTCTGGGCCTAGGGCACAATGAGTACAAAGACCCTGAGCTGGGAAAAAGCCAGGTGTGTTTAGGGCCCAGATGAACCAATGAGATTGGAGAGGAGCAGTGAGATGAGCAGTGAGTGAGGCCAAGAGTGTCCCGATGAGGTTATAGAGCTAATGAGGGCCTTATATGCAGATTCAAGAATTTGGCTTTTTTTCTACCTTTGATGGAAAGCCACTGGAAGGTTTTTAAGCTAGGACTGTGCTTGGAAAATTGGAAACAGGAGTATGATTGGGAGGTTGGTGGAGGCTTCTAGGAGAAAACTCTTGTTGGCTGGAGCTTTAGTGGTGGCTGTGGAGCTGGACAGAAGTGAGTGGGAACTGATGTCAGTTCAATGTTTTTTGTTTTTTATTTTTCCCTTTGTGAGACAGAGTCTGACTTTGTCATCCTGGGTAGAGTGCACTGGCATCATCATTTCTCATAGCAGCCTTAAACTCCTGAGCTCAAGCAATCCTCCTGCCTCAGCTTCTAAAGTAGCTGGGACTATAGGTGCTCGCCACAGCACCCACTTAATTTTTGTTTTAGTAGAGAAGGGGTCTCACTGTTGCTTAGACTGGTCTCAAACTCCTGAGCTCAATCCACTTGCCCTGGCCTCTCAGAGTGCTAGGATTATAGGCATGAGCCACCATGCCCAGGCTTAGTTCATTGATATTAAGTGTCTCTCCACTACTCTCAGGAAAAAAAAAAATCCCGGCTCGGCGCCTGTGGCTCAACTGGCTAAGGCGCCAGCCACGTACACCTAGGGTGGCGGGTTCGAATCCCCAGCCCGGACC
>NW_003852522.1:5354780-5356845 GCF_000181295.1 Otolemur garnettii
GGCTGATGCCATGGCCCTCTAGCCTGGGCAATAGAGGGAGATTCTGCCTCAAATAAATAAATAAATAAATAAGAAAAAAAAGCACTATCTTCATTATGGCTCTTAAGATCCTGAATGCTTTGTCCCCATCAGCTCTCTGCCCCCACCATGTCCTACTCTCTCCCTGATCACTCTGTTTTAGTGGGCTTCTCCCATACATGCTGGGCTTGGTCCTGCCATAGGGCCTTTGTCCTTGCTGTTCCTTCTGCCTGGAAAGCTCTTCTTCCAGATCTTTACAGGTAAGTTCCTGTCATCACTCAGTGCTCAATGCTAAAGTCATCTTACCTGACACCTCATTAAAAAGGCTACTTCCCTCCATCAATTCACTGCTTGTTACATTACCCTGTTTTATTTTCTTCAGAGAATGTATCACTTATCCAATGCTGGGTAATAAATACAACTGTTTTATTATGCTTATGCATCCTGTCGGTTAGGGATCAGGGCAAGCTGTGGTGGCAATGACTTGTTTTCTGTTTCTCAGTGGCTGGAGATCATCTGGAAAGATTCCAATGGTTGGGGGTGACTTAAATTTTGGGGAGCTAGAAACATCACTCACCAGATTACACTGGAGAAGGGGTGGGGCGACAGCTCAGCTGGGCTGGGACTATACAGGGATGTGCCTGCTCATGTCCTCTCTGTGTGGCTCAGTCTTCTCAGAGCATGGCAGGCTTGCATGACAGCTGGACTCCAAGTGGCAGGAAATGGAAGCTTCTAGGTTAGTTAAACACTATTCCTGAGATTTACTTCTTTCAATGAGCATTGGGTTAACCTTCCTCAGGTTGACCCTGGAGGTGCAAGGTCCAAATGCAGAAAATACTACTGGGATGGATGATGTTGTGTGGCAACCATCTTTGGAAAATACCATCTGTCATGCTACCTTGAAGTTTGACTGGGGGATTTAATGCATTGATGTATCTAAGTGCCTAATCAAGATGAAGCCACCTTGTTCATATAGGTTGTTGAGTCTAAGTAAGGATGAGATTTAGACCAGACAGACTCAGAGTTGACTTGTTAGAGGGAAATTCTAGGATGGCAAAAGATTTTGTTCACTGAAGTACAGTGATGAATTCAGAGCACCATGGGAAGTGCCTGACACATGTAAGTGCTAATAAATGTGGGTGACTAAATAAAAGAGTTAGACCCTGGCTCTTCAGAGGAGTGAGAGGCACCTGCAGACAGGTCAAGGGTGGGGATATGGAAACTGAGATTAAGTCAAGAACATTGTTTAGCACATGTGAGATAAATTATACTAAATGTAAAACCCAGGACAAAGGTGTAAAAAATTGAGATACAGCTTCATGATTACAAGAGATAGTGCAATGAGCTTTGACAAATGCTCTCACCTATCAAGATTTAGACCATTTCATGGGAAGATTGCTTGAGCCCAGGAGTTCTAGGCTGCAGTGAGCTATGATCACACTACTGCACTGAAGCCTGGGGCAGAGTGAGACCCTGTCTCTAAAAGAAACCCTCCCCACCAAGCATTTAGAATATCTCATAATCCCCAGGAAGTTCATATGTGTGACTTTCATCACCATTGGTAAATATTGCCTGTTCTTGAACTTCTGACACATAAAACCACAGTATGTATTCTTTTATGTTTAGTTTCTTTCACTCATGTTTCTGAGGTTCATCCCTATTATGAGCTGCAATAGTTCATTCTTTTTTTAAAATTGTAGAATATTCATCATACGAGTGGGGCACAGTTTGTTTATTCATTCTCTGGTTGATGAATACTTGAATTGTCTCTAGTTTTGCCTCTTCATGGGTATGCTTCTACAAACGTTGTGTAAGTTTCTTTTTCCACACCTTTTGAGTATTTCTCTGTAACTCTTTTTTCAAGATGTTCATTTCTCTTGAGGAAGTACTCACTAGTGACATTGTCAGTTATAGGGTGGGGACAAGCTTAATTTTTTTTTTTTGAGACGGAGCCTCAAGCTGTTCCCCTGGGCAGAGTGCCATGGCATCACGCTCACAGCAACCTCCAACTCCTGGGCTCAAGCGAGTCTCCTGCCTCCCCCCCCCC
>NW_003852522.1:5356884-5362181 GCF_000181295.1 Otolemur garnettii
CAGCCATCATTGTTGTTTGGTGGGCCCGGGCTGGGGATTTGAACCGGCCACCTTAGGTGTATGTGGCTGGCGCCTTAGCCACTTGAGCCACAGGCACCGAGCCGACAAGCTTAATTTTTACAAGAATCAAAACATTAAGTTTTATAAACGTATAGCAACTTAAATAGAAACAGAAACTCAAAAGCACAGCACACATCTGTGAAACTGAAGTACAGTTTTCACTAAGAGCAGTACAGCAAATGTATAATAAGAAATGTGACACTCAGAAGATATTTTTCTGCGAAGATATAATCATTCACTACATGTATTCTTGCTTAAATTTTTTGTGGTAACATATATATGACATGATATTTACCATCATCATGATTTTTAAGTTACAGTTCAGTGGTAGTAAGCACTTTCACATTGTGCACTTGCACCTTCCATCTTTTCATCTTGCCTCCTTCCCATTTTCCATTAACATTTCTTCTTTCCCTTCAGTGGCTTGAACTTTCTGGGGGTATCTTAAGTACTGTGAACATCTAAAAATGATTATTTTCTTTTTGAGACAGTCTCACTTTGTCACCCTGGGTAGAGTGCTGTGGTGTCACAGCTCACAGCAACCTCAAACTTTTGGGCTCAAGCCATCCTCCTGTCTCAGCCTCCTGAGTAGCTGGGACTACAGGCGGGAGCCACAGTGCTCAGCTAGATTTTTTATTTTTAGTAGAGACAGGGTCTCACTCTTGCTTGGGCTGGTCTTGAACTCCTGAGCTCAAGCAATCCTTCTTCCCTTGGCCTCCCAGAATGCTAAGATTACAGGTGTGAGCCACTATGCCTGACCTAAAATTGATTTTGGGTAAGGCTTCCTCTCCTCCTCCCTTTTGGATATTTCTCTATAACTCTTTTTTTTTTATTGTTGTTAACATACTTTATCCATTCATTCATTATTTTCTTCTTCTTTTCTGTTCCATCCCCTGGTTTAGATCTTTTGGGAAAGATTGAACAGATGTTATAACTACCTCGGGCTTAAAAGAGACAGCCATAGGAGAGTTTTATGCCTGGATGTCTGTCACAGGCATTTTGGGAGCTTTAAATAATACAGAACCATAGGCCCATCTGAGATCTACTGAGTTGAAACTTACAGGTGTGGGACCCAGGAATATGTATGTTAGCAATTTGCTGGATGTGGTAAGCAGAATTTTAAAATGATTACTAGTGCCTCTGACCCTTGTATAACCCCTCCCCCCCCATTAATAATGATGGGACACCACTCTCATGATTTTGTGACCTGGTAAAAGATATTTTGCTCAGTTGACTTTGAGTTCATCAAAAGGACAATTACCCAAGTGAATGTGAGCTAATCATGTAAATGCTTTAAATCTGAGTCTAGAAGTCAGTGATGCAGAAAGTCAGCAGCCACAGAAATTCAGAACTTGAGAAGGATTTGATCTATTATTGCTGGTTTTGAGGATGGTGGTGGCCCCATGGCAAAAACCCAAGAATATCATCTAGGAGTTGAGAGTGACTGCTGGTCAATAATGAGCAAATAAACAAGAACCTTAGTCTTACAACTGCAAGGACCTGAATTCTGCTAATGATATGAATGAGCTTGGATGTGATTCTTCCCTAGAACCATAGAACAAGTCCTAGTCAACACCTTGTTGTAAAAGCCCTGAGTTTTGAATCCAGTTGGGTCTTGCCCAGACTTCTGATGCACAGATACTATAAGATAACAAATGGGTGTTGTTTTAAGCTACTAAGTTTTTGATGGTTTGTTACACTGTAGTAGCTAACTAATACACTGCGCTATGTGGCCAACCTGTGGCCAACCTGTCCTTTGGCCTTAGACTGGTGATCCAAGATATTTCAGAATTGTTGCAAAGATATTTCAGAACCATGGACAGTGGGATATGTGCCAGAGAAGTGCTGATGGGCTGGATAGTCATCATTCAATATGGAGTGACCCTATTGGGTAGCCTTTGATTTGGGCATCCATTCCTGGGCCAGTCTGATTTTGCTAGGGTCTGCAAACTCATCTTTTCCTTGCCAACCATCAAGACCTTCCTTGGGGACCTTTGAGGTCCTGAATGAGCAAGTTCATGCCTAGTTCTTCAGAAGGATCTTGCACCACGTTCTTCTGCATCAACATTAGCCTCCTTTGCTTCTCTTTTCTACTTTTCAGCTATTGCGTAGTTTTGTTCCTGCAGTCAGGAACTCCCTTCCTTGCTCCTTGTGAAACTTTCCCATCTTCACTAACCAAATGCCAAACATTCTTCAGGGTTTCTCTTGAATGTCCTTCTTCAGGGACTCCTTCCTAATCCCTCCAAATTAAGCAAGATCTTCCTATAATATATACCTAATGTTATATGGAGTATGGAGTCCTACTGTATGGAGTCCTCTGTAAATCTTGTCATAATGGTCTTTTTACTTTTTTTTTTTGGAGACTGAGTCTCACTCTGTCACCCTTGGTAGAATGCCATGGCATCACAGCTCACAGCAGCTTCTAACTCTTGGACTTAAGCAATTCTCTTGCCTCAACCTCCCAAGTAGCTGGGACTGCAGGTGCCTGCCACAATGCCCAGCTGTTTTTTTGTTGTAGTTGTCATTGTTTGTTTAGCTGGTCTGGGCCAGGTTTGAACCCACCAGCCCAGTGTATGTGGCTGGCACCATAACCACTGAGCTATGGGCGCTGAGCCTTACTTATTTATTTTTGATAATAATTTGTTTGCTGCCTGCCAAGAGATAGAAGTTAACTAAAAACTGTTCCCTTTTCTTCCTGGGCACAGGCACTTGGACTGTATTTCCCAGACTTCATTGCTCTAGGTGTTGCCACATGACTGAGTCTAGTCAACAGACTGTGTGAGAACAAACCATGTGCTACACTTCCAGACCATGAACACCTGCTTACAAATGACACTTCGTCAGCTTTCCTCTTCCTTGGCTTGATAAGGATATGCTGGGTGATGGATGGTAGAATCACAATATGAAAGAAACCTGGGTCCCCGAGTCACTGAGTGGAGGAGGAGAGATTTATGCCTACTGGGAGACTTTGAATTGTTCTAAACTTCCTATGAACAAGAAAGAGATTTCTGTTGTAAGTTACTGGGAATTGGGGGTTTATCTGTTATAACTGATGGCACTATCTTTATATACTCTGTCTCTCAGGATGGTGTTCTGGCTCATTGAGTGTCCAGATATTTTCTGTTTATCCCTTCAGATGCATTGTCTATTTTCTTCATGTCACCTTTATGGAGGTCATCACCAATCCTCTTTGTCCCCTGGCTCCTAATTGGGCTCATCCCATGGTAACCTCTTGTAGAAAAGGGAGAATGGGAGGTGATTGAGGGCTATAAGTATCTATCCCTACTCTCTCTCTGCCAAGTCTCCTACATTAAAAAATTATCTCTAACCAGGTGTGGTGATGTGTTCCTGTAGTCCCAGCTACTTGGGATGCTGAGGCAGGAATATCACTTGAGCCCACGAAGTTGAGCCCAGCCTGGGAAACATAGTGAGACTCTTGTTTCTAAAAAAGAAAGAATATGGCTTGGTGCCTGTAGCACAGTGGTTATGGCTCTGGCCACATGCACCAAGGCTGGTGGGTTTGAACCCAGCCTGGGCCAGCTAAATAACAATGACAACTGCAACAACAACAAAAATAGCTGGGCTCTGTGGCAGACGCCTGTAGTCCTAGCTACTTGGGAGGCTGAGGCGAGAAAATTGCATAAGCCTAAGAGTTTGAGGTTGGTGTGAGCTGTGACATCACAGCACTCTACTGAGGGTGACATAGTGAGACTCTGTCTGTCTCAAAAAAATGAAAGAAAGAAAGAATAATAAAAAAATGATCTAAAACTTGGGAATAGAGAAGGTAGATGACTGCATGTCATTTCAGTTGTTTCCCATGTGTACCAGTTGGGTCCCCCAGGAAGCATGTGTTAAGACTGAATTAGGGGTGTAAGAATATTATTGAGAGATAATGACTCAGAAGTACAAATGGGAAAGAAGCTAGACTGGGAAAAAAGAGCCTTGGACTACAGTCCAAGATATAACAAAGTTATAGATATAACTAAAAGTTATAGTTTAGATATTGAATCAAAGTTGTTCAGATATAACAAAGTTTCAGCTAAGCCAATGTTTTGTTAAATAGTGTTCTTTAAATCAGATGACTCATTAAGAAACCTCACATCCAGGGGTCCTCAAACTTTTTAAACAGGGGGCCAGTTTGCTGTCCCTCAGACCACTGGAGGGCTGGACTACAGGCCCCAGGACAAGTTGGCTGCTAAGCAGGACAGGCAGCAGTGGCAAAAACACCTGGTGGGCTGGATAAATGTCCTAGGCGGGCCACACGTGGCCCATGGACCGTAGTTTGAGGATACCTACTCACATTCATCAGAAATTGTAAGACCTTGGCATGCTTGCTCTGTTCGTCATGGCTTGGCCACCTAGGAAGAGTGAGTTCTGGGTCATATCCTGAAGACACTGATATTTGGAAGCTCTCTGTGAACTGAATCTCTTAGAGTTGGATAGCAAATTCTTTCTTTAGGGAGATCTGAGTGGCACACCACAACAGGCTTATTCAAAATGCATTTAGTCATAAGTAAAAATGCACCTAAAAAAGGTCATTTTCAGTATACAATATTGTTCACTATAGGCACTATGTTGTAAGCAGATCTCCAGAACTTATTTATCTTCTATAACTGAAATTTTTTTCTTTTTTTAAATTTCAGGGTGTTAGGGGGTACAAATGCCTGTTTATATACTTTGTTTTTGTCCAGATTGAGTTGGAGTTATACATGTGAGTGTGCCCTTCACCTAGACAGTGTGCACTGTACTTAGTAGGTGTGAATTTATTCATCTTCTCCTCTCTCCTTTTTTATTGTTTCAGGTTAATTGAGAGTACAAAGAATTAGGTTACAATGTGTGACTTTTTTAGGTAAAGTCCCTCTTATAATTGTGTCCCACTTGCAAGAGGTGTGCCACACATCCTAACATTGTGCCCATTAAGTGGGAGCACATCCATCCCTCTCCTCCTCCCTTCTCCCTGTCTCCCTTTCCCCCGCCCCCTCCCTTGAATTGATTTGAGTTTTCCTCTTTGTGGGTGTGTATTAGATGGGCTATTGGTTTCACATTAGAATTGAGTACATTGGAGTCTTGCTTCTTCACTCTTGTGATGCTTTACTAAGAAGAATGTGTTCCACCTCCAGCAGGTTAATACAAAAGATGTAAAGTCTCCATCTTTTGGGCTTGGTGCCTGTGGCTCAAGTGGCTAAGGTGCCAGTCACATACACCTAAGGTGGTGGGCTCAAATCCAGCCCGGGCCC
>NW_003852522.1:5362704-5370547 GCF_000181295.1 Otolemur garnettii
GGGGGGGGGTCTAATTTGAGTTCTTTGAAGGTTCTCCATCCCTTGCAAAAAGGCTGTATTAGTTTGCCGTCCCACCAGCAGAGTAAAAGTGTTCCCTTCTCACCACATCTGCAGTTTTGGGACTTTGTGATGTGAGTTATATTCTCTGCATTTAGGTGATGTCTCAGGGTGGTTTTGATTTGCTTTTCTCTGAGGATCAGGGCTGATGACCATTTTTTCGAATGTTTGTTAGCCACTCATCTGTCTTCATCAGAGAAGGTTCTGTTCATATCTGTTGCCCAGAGGTAGAGGGATTGTTTACTCTTTTTTGGTTGATCAATTTGAGCTCTCTAGATTCTAGTTATTAGCCTTTTGTCAGAGTCATACCCTGAAAATATCTTCTCCCATTCTGAAGGTTGTCATTTTGCTTTACTTGTGTCCTTAGCTATGCAGAAGCTTTTCAGCTGAATTAAGATCCAGTTGTTTATTTTTGTTGTTGCCTTGCAGCTTGATTTTCACTGACACTTACTTCCACGTGTGCACTGGAGTATTGATTCATTAAGTCTAATTTGATATTGAATACATGTTGTTGTTTCTCCATTCTTGTGATGCTTCACTTAGAAGAATGGTTTCCAAAAAGATACTAGATCACCATTTTTTAAATAGCCGAGTAGTACACCATAGTATGCATGTACCTTTTACTAATTCATTCATATATTGGTGGGCACGTGGGTTGTTTTCATGCCTTTGTGATTGTAAATTGTGCTGATAGACACACTTGAGTGCAGTTGTCCTCTTTATAAAGTGACTTTTTTTCCTTTTGGGTAAATACCCAGCAGTGGGATTGCTGGATCAAATAGCAGGTCTACTTTAAGTTCTTTGAGGTATCTCCATATAATTTCCCATAGAGGTTGCACTAGTTTGCAGTTCTATTATTTTATTTTTTTTATGATTACATCTTTTTTTTTAGATTTTTTAAATTAAATCATAGCTGTGTATATTAATGCAATCATGGGGTACAGTGTGGTGTTTTCACATACATTTTGAAATACTCTCATCAAACTGGTTAATGTGGCCCTCATGTCATTTTCTTAGTTATTGAGTTAAGACATTCATACTCTGCTTTTAGAAAGATTCACTTGTACCCTTGTAGGATAAACCATAGAGGTGACACCAGCAATCACCCTCCCTCCCCCCACCCATTCCCTTCCCCTCCCCTCTCCCATCCCCCTTCCCATATTCTAAGGCTATAATTAGGTTATAACATTCCTATGAAAGCTATAAATTAGTTTCAAAGTAGGGCTGTGTGCATTGGATACTTTTTCTTCCATTCTTGTGATACTTTGCTAAGAAGAACATTTTCCAGTTCCATCCATGTAAACATGAAGGAGGCAAAGTCTCCATCTTTCTTTAAGGCTGCATAATATTCCATGGTGTACATATACCACAATTTATTGATCCATTCATGGGTCGATGGGCACTAGAACTTCTTCCATGACCTAGCAATTATGAATTGGGCTGCAATAAACATTCTGATACAAGTATCTTTGTTGTAATGCAATTTTTGGTCTTCTGGGTAGATACCTAATAAAGGAATTGCAGGATCAAATGGCAGATCTATTTTTAGTTCTCTAAGTGTTCTCCAGATGTCTCTCCAAAAGGAATGAATTAATTTGCATTCCCACCAGCAGTGTAGAAGTGTTCCCTTTTCTCCACATACATGCCAACATCTCTGGTTTTGGGATTTTGTGATATGGGCTAATCTTATTGGAGTTAAGTAATATCTCAAAGTAATTTTAATTTGCATTTCTCTGATGATTAAGGATGGTGAGCATTTTTTCATATATCTGTAGGCCGTGTGCCTATCTTCTTTAGAGAAATTTCCATTCAAGTCCCTTGCCCACCCTGAGATGGGACTTGTTTTTTTCTTGCTAATACGTTTGAGTTCTCTGTGGATTCTGGTTATTAAACCTTTGTCGGAGGCATAACCAGCAAATATCTTCGCCCATTCTGAGGGCTGTCTACCTACTTTCTAGTTTGCAGTTCTACCAGCAGTGTATAAGAGCTCCTTTCTCTTCACATCCATGCCAGCATCTGTTGTTTTGGGACTTTTTAATATGAACCATTCTCATTGGAGTTAGGTGATATCTCATTGTGGTTTTGATTTGTATTTCTCTAATGATTAATGATGTTGAACATTTTTTCATAAGTTTTTTGGCTATTAGCATATATCTTCATTAGAAAAGTTTCTGTTCATATCTTTTTTTTTTTGCAGTTTTTGGCGGGGGCCGGTTTTGAACCCACCACCTCCAGTATATGGGGCCAGTGCCCTACTCCTGAACCACAGGTGCCACCCTCTTTTGCCCATTTTTTAAATGAGGTTTTTTGTTGTTTCTTGCTGATTTGCTTGAGTTCTTTGTAGATTCTGGTTACCAGCCCTCTAACAGATGTATAGCATGCAAGTATTTTCTCTCATTCTGTAAGTTGTCTATTGGCTCTTTGGACTGTGTCCTTGGCTGTAAGGAAACCTTTTAAATGGATCAGGTCCCATTTACTATTTTTGTTGTTGAGATGGCTTTTGGGACCTTCTTCATGAGTTCTTTGCTTAGGCTAATATCTATAAGAGTTTCTTCAACATTTTCTTTTAGGATTCTTATGTTTTCTTGCCTTAGGTTTAAGACTTTTATCCATCATGAATTAATTTTTATGAGTGGTGAAAGGTGTAGATCCTGTTTCAGTCTTTTAATATGGCTATCCAGTTTTCTCAGCACCATTTATTGAACAGAGATTATTTACCCAGGGTATGCTTTTATCTGTTTTGTCAAAAATAGGATGTGGGAATATGAGGGCGGTTTCATGTTTGGATTCTTTGTTCTGATCCATAGGTTTATGTCTCTGTTTTTGTGCCAGTGCCCATGCTGTTTTGGAGCATAGATATAAGTCTTGGAGTATAGTTATGTTTGGTAAAGTGATGCCTCCTGCTTTGTTATTATTATGTAAGGTTGCCTTGGCTATTTGGGGTCTTTTCTGGTTCCATATGAAGCATAAAACTATTTTTTCTAGATTTTCAAGAAGTGGCTTTGGTAATTTGTGGCTTTTGGTAATTGCCTTGAATCTGTAAATCACTTTGGGTTGTATGGCCATATAAACAATGTTGGTTCTGCTGATCCATGGCATATTTTCTACTTATTTACAACCTCTGTAATTTCTTTCCTCAGTGTTTCAGAATTCTTCCCATAGAGCTCTTTCACCTCTTTTGTTAAGCATATTTGTAGGTATTTTATTTTCTTTGTTGTTACTGAGAAAGGAATTATGTCTTTTATTTGATGCTCAGCTTGACTGTTGGCATATATGAAAGCTACTGATTTGTGTACATTGATTTTGTAGCCTGAGACTTTACTGAATTTATCTATCAATTCCAGGAGTCTCTTGATTGAATCTCAGGAGTTTTCTATCAATACATACAAGATCATGTTATCAGCAAAGAGTGATAATTTGATCTCTTCTTTTTCCATTTGGAAACCCTCAATTTACTTCTCTATGTGATTGCTCTGGCTAGGGCTTCCAGTTATGTTGAATAGAAGCAGTGACAGTGAGCAACCTTGTCTGGTTCCAGTTCTAAGTGAGAATGCTTTTGGTTTTCCCCTGTTCAGTATGATTTAATATGACAATGACTGTGGGAAAGACGAATGCGAGAAGAAGCTTTCTCCGAACTTTCCTTAAAGTCTAAAGACAGATCCTCCAGAAGGAACATAGTTGTTATGAATCCTCTCCCCAGGAACTTCTTCAATCAAGGAAGATTAACTCACAGGAGTTACGGTAGGAGAGGAGAATCATCACCACCAGGCACAGACAAACTTTATTCCTGAGTATCACTTTCCTTTTGAGGGTCCAGTTATCTTTTCTCCAAATCATTTACTCCGTGCCTAACCCTGATGAGTCAGACTCACCCATCCAGTGCCTCATGTGTGGGGATGCCCTCCTGTGGGCCTGGGATACTCTTCTCTGGCTGGCTAAAGGCACACATGGAGGCCTGGTAACCTCCCTGACCCCGGCCTTGGCCACCTCCTTCCTCGTGCTCCTTGCAAGTTCTCTTTACCTCCTTGCTTTAGACTCATTTATTTTTTTTACCTCCAGTTTCTGATATGGGAACTGCTCAGTTGTGGATTCCCCCATTCTTCACCTTTAAGCTGCCTTTTAATTCACCTCAAGCCTCTATGGCTGTATCCTGACCTTAACCCTAAATGCCTCATCTTTTTCTGTAATACTGCTTGGCCTATGTGCAAACTATACAATGGCTCATAATGGCCTGAAAATGGCACCTTTGCTCTGTTAATCTTCACTGATCTCAGTATTTACTGTCAAAAATTAGGCAAATGGTGGCACCTGTGGCTCAGTTGGTAAGGTGCCGGTCCCATATACCAAGGGTGGCGGGTTCAGACCTGGCCCTGGCCAAACTGCAACCAAAAATGGCCAGGTGTTGTAGCGGGTGCCTGTAGTCCCAGCTACTCAGGAGGCTGAAACAAGAGAATCACCTAAGCCCAAGAGCTGGAAGTTGCTGTGAGCTGTGATGCCATGGCACTCTACTGAGGGCAACAAAGTTGAGACTCTGTCTCTACCCCCGCCCCCCAAAATATATATGTATATAGGCAAATGGTCAGAGATTCCTTACATCCAGGCCTTACTACTCTTTGGAAACATTCTTTCTCTGTGTTTGTCTTGTGAACCCTCTCAAATTTTTCTTGCATGGGTCAAACCCGCCTCCCTGACTCCTGAATCTCCACTGTCTTCTTTTGACCCAGTGGACAATTCTCCCCCTTCTGCCCCTCCACAACGCCCTCACCCTCAACCTCCTCCCTACCCACAGAATTCCACCCCATACCCCCTCTCTCCACCCCCCCGCTCCTTCAGCTGCAAGTGGACAACAAACAAACAAACAAACAAACAAACAAACAAAAAAAAACGATGGCACCCCTAGGGGTGGAAAAGGAGAGGTAGTGTCCCTGGGGGGAGAGGGAATAAAGCATGGCACACTGGGCAGAGAGGGAAACATGGTGAACTCAGTTTTCCCATTTCATACTAGATCTGGCCTTTCACTTCTGGACCTTTCACTTCTGGATCACCACAACCTTTGTACCCCCTCCAAGAGGTTGTGGAGGTATGGTAATAGTTCATGTCCCCTTTTTTCTCTCAGATCTGTCTCACATAGGTCAGAAAACTAGGGTCATTCTCCATGGATCCCACAAAATACTCTCAAGAATTTAGATATGTAATCCAATCATATGATCTGACCTGGCAACATTTATATGTTATACTCACCTCCACCCTATTAACATGCATTTTATCTCTCAGTCTGCACTCTCTCTCTCTCTCTCTATATATATATATCTCCAAAAATCTCTCCAGGGTCCTCAGACCCCCAAGAGAGAGCTCACTGACCTGACCCTTAAGGCGTGGCAGTGCCTCTCAGAGCTCCAGTTATTGGCTTCTGGCATTAGACAAAACCTGGCTACTTCTCAAAACTCCTCTGGGCAGTACAAAGAAAGAAAATCTCCCTCAGGACCATGTTTTTAAATGCAGTAGGCTGGGACACTGGGCACAGCACAGCCCAAATTCATACCCTCCCACCAAACCATGCCCAGCCTGCAGAGGTCCTCAATGGAAGTCTGACTGCCTGACTGCTCAGGTCCTCCTGAGAATCTGGTTCACAGCTACTCCCAGGACCTAGAATAATTTTCTGATCTCCTGGGCCTACCTGCTGAAGACCATGATCTCTGAAAAATCAGGATGCCCCCTGGATGCTGTTTTGGAAAATTAAACTCTGAGTATTTTTGCTAGTGGAAGGTAAGACAATCTCTTTTCTTTTCTTTTCCTTCTTTCTTTCTTTTTTTTTTTTTTTTTTTTTTGAAAAAAAGCCCCAAGCTGTCCCCCTGGGGAGAGGGCCGTGGCATTACAGCTCACAGCAACCTCCAACTCCTGGGCTCAAGCGAGTCTCCTGCCTCAGCCTCCCAAGTAGCTGGGACCACTGGCACCCGCCAACACCTGGCTATTCTTTTTGGTTGCAGCCATCATTGTTGTTTGGTGGGCCTAGGCTGGATTTGAACCCACCACCTTAGGTGTATGTGGCTGGTGCCTTAGCCACTTGAGCCACAGGTGCCGAGCAGACAATCTCTTTTCTAATAAACATGGGAGCAACATTTTCTATGCTGCCATCTTATAAAGGTCCTCTAAAACAAACAGAGATCTGGGTGGTGGGTATTGATGGTAATTTACTGCACCCTCATGCTACTCCATCCCTGTGGTGCTCACTCTCTAGACACTCTTTCTCACATTCACTCCTTATTATTCCTTCATGCAGTATCCCTCTACTAGGTAGGAATATTCTCTAAAGATTACAAGCAGCCCTGATGATTTCTGCTGGTTTTTAAACACCTCCTTCTCAGCTGTCCTGAAGTCTTCTCTCCTCTCTTTATCAGGGTGCTGGACGTGCCTTTCTCTACACCAACATCTTTTCAATCCCACACCCATACCTGACACTTTCTTCCATTCTGGCAGAAAATAACAACTCTGACCCCATAACTAGAGACCTTCCACCCCTGGCCTCTCCCAATTTAACCTGCTTCAATCTCACCAGTACAGGAAACTCTGTAGGCTTTATAAAGCTTGATCTCTGTTCCCTCAACTCAACTTTTCCCTTATCTGCTTCCTCCTGTACCTCTCAGGGAATATTTTTCCTCTGTGGCCACTCCATCTATTGGTGTCTGCATGCTAACCATTACTGTGTTTACACTCGAGTTTTTCTCACCCCCAAGTCTCTTTTGCAAATGACTTCTCCCTAATTCAGGCCCTGACATATCCTCTACTTCCAGACAAAAAAGAGATGTCATCCTCCCTGTACTCATCTAATGTCCTTAATTGATTCCTGGCCTTCTTGGTTATTTTCCTATTTTAGGGCCACTAATAATAATCTTTCTCATTCTCAGTTTCGGGCCAATAATCCTCTGCCTCATTTCCTGATTTATTGACCAGGCAGTCACCCAGAAAACAACTGCTCATATCTTCATCCTACATGGATATCAACCAGTTCAGACTGAAGACCCAAGAATGTTCCTATAAATGTCGCTCCCATCTCCCCTCCCATTTTCCTTACAGGCAGCACAGGCCGCCCCCCCATTCCACAGGAAGTAGATACCACACCTATAACCCCACCTCCTTATAACAGACTAAAAAGACCAGGATGAGAGAGTCAAATGTAGGATCTGCCCAAATGGAACTGACCCTCCCAAATGGAACTGCCCCACCCAAATAGAACTGCCCCACCCAGGAAAGAGTGGATGTACCAATCCCTACTCCTCCAACCCTTTAAATTCCCATCCACCTTAACCCATGTGCTGACTTACTTCCAGAAGGAAGGAAGGAACTCAGCTCACCCACACCCAGGTGAAAATAAAGGCTGCATTGCCCACATAGAACCTGGACTCTGTTTCCTTTTGTTCAGGTTTTAAAATAACCTTTTATTTTCAGTCTTTGACCTTTAAATGTGCACTTGTCATTTTTCTTTTCTTTTTTTTTGATAAGTGACATTTTATTATTTAAATGATCTTACAATGTCAATGAAAATATATAATAGACTGAATTCATAAAAGTTAACTGTAATTCACTAGAAGGTTCCCACTTTTCAAAGTAAGCCTTTTGTAGATAAGTGAAAATCCTCTATTTTGTAGAATTTTTATTTTTTATTATTATTTATTTATTTATTTTTTATTGAACGTTAACTATGTACATCAATGCACTTCTGGGGTACAGTGTGGGGTTTTCACACACAATCTGAAACACTTCCATCAAACTGGTTAACATAGCCTTC
>NW_003852522.1:5379346-5381046 GCF_000181295.1 Otolemur garnettii
GAGAGTTCTCTGAGAGTGAGATCTGTTTTTGCTTTCCATTTCTTTTCATTTTTGCGCTCCTGGGCTTCTTCAAAAGCTTTGTCTTCAGAGTCAGAGATCCTTTCTTTTGCTTGTTGCACTCTGTTATGGAGGGATTCTGCTGTGTCTTTCAGATCCTTGAGGGCTGCAACCTCTTGTCTCAGTATTTCAAAATCTTTGATCATTTTATCTTTGAAATCATTGAGTTCTTGAGATATCTTTTGAATAATTTCTTGAGATATCTTTTGAATAATTTCTTGAGAAATCTTTCAAATAATTTCTTGAGCTCCTAATTCCTTTGTTTCTTCCAGTCTGTTAATCTTATTTGCTATCCACATTCTGAACTCAATTTCTGACATCCCAGCCATTTGCTTGTGGATAGGGTCTTCAGTTTTGTGTACCCCATTTTCCCTTGGAGGAGTTGATCTACTCTGGTTATTTGAGTTGCCAGAGTTTTTCTGCTGGTCGCCCCATACTGAGTTTACCTTGTTTGGAGACCTTATCAGAACCATTTAGTTGATGGCTTCTTCTGGTTGCCCACAGAGGCAGGCAGAGTGTGTCTGTTGTTTTCTCCCTGTTCTCGGGTGCTGGGGCAGCCAGGTGCAGTGGACCAGCAGCAGCTGCACAGGAGTGTACGTGGCCTGATTAGACCTCGTTCAGCCTGCCTGGTGACCAGGGGGCAGGAAACTGGCAGCAGCCAGATCAGTCCTAGTTCGGCCCACTGGGGCAACTGGTGGAACAGGGGAACTGTAGTGGCTAGATCAGTCCTAGTTCAGCACCCTGGAGCAGCCACAGGGCATGGGAATGGCAGTGGTAGTGCAGGGTACATGAGCGACCAGATCAATCCTAGTTCAGCCCCACCAGAGTAGCTGGGGGAAGCAGGGGATTACTTCACCATAGCCCATTGGATGCATGCCGAGCTAGCAAGCCGATCTGTGCCCTCCCAGTGCGGGAGCCTGAAGTGGGGAACTCCTCCACCTTTGTCCAAGGGACGTATGTGGCTCTAGCAAACAGTTCTGGGCCCTCCAAGAGTGGTAGACTCCTCCACCACCACCTGCAGGGCGAGCGTGGCTCTAGTAAACAGTTCAAGGCCCACCCCGCTTGGGAGCCTGGAGTGGGGAACACCTCCCCTGGCTCCCGTGGGGTGTGTGTATCTCTAGCAAGCTGTTTTGGGTCTACCTGGAATGGAGGACTCCTCTGCCTCTGCCTGTGGGACGCCTGCGGCACAAGCGAGTGGTTCTGGGCCTGCCCAGAGCAGGAGCCTGCTGCCCGTGAGGTGTGTGACTCTAGCAAGCAGTTTTGAGGCCTGCCCCGCTCCGTGAGGGCAAAGGGCCCCACTTGGCAACTGGGTTAGTCTGGGAAGGTTAATACCTCCTTCCCCACCTTATACCCAGTCACTCGTAGTCCCCCAGGTCCATGACCCTATTCACTCCAGTAGGCCACTGCTCCCGGGGTTTACCTGGCAAAATCAGCCAGAAATCTGAGTTCATTAGGGGGGCCTTTTGTGTTTAAATTAGGCTTCTGTCCAGCTAAATTTCTCTGTAAATCACTGGTTGCATTCAGCTCTGGGCAGCAGACAGATAGCAGTTTACACTCAGGTATATTCTAGCTTCTGCCCGCCCACTGCCTTTGTCTCAGCCACATTAGCCCCCTGAGGGCTGGTGCTCCACCCAAGAAAGTTA
>NW_003852522.1:5381805-5398853 GCF_000181295.1 Otolemur garnettii
TGCGAGCCCTTGTTGTGGGGGAGGGGACTCCTGTTCGCTTGGTGGTGGATTTTGTACCTTTTGGTTGTATTTTTGGAGTCGCAGCTCACCTCAGGAAGGTTGAAGTGAGCTCTTCAATCTTCTCTCTTGGCTCTGCTCCAAACCATCAGCTAACTTGCTAAACTTCTGTCCTTTAAGCCTCCTTCAGGACAGGAGCTTCTGCAAAAAGCTGGCTGCAATCTGCCATCTTGGCTCCACCCCCTATTTTGCAGAATTTTAATTTTTACCTCTTAAACACTGGAGCAAGAGAAAGGCATCCCTATTAGCAGAGGCAAGAGAAGCAGAGATGAGACAAATACATTATTATCTACAAACTGAGCATTCTACTCCTGCAGCACTGAAAATTCTGGGTTTCAACATTATTCAGAAGTCAAAATAAAAGCATAATTCAAATCTAGACAGATTAAAAAACTTCAGTTTCCATTTGAATGTGATGTTTTCCCTTCTCATAGTGTTTGCAATTTAAAGGTAAGAATTTTAAATCTGTCTATTAAAGTTTCTACCTGTTGATATTTTGGTTTTTCATATTGAATTTTAGGAGGTGCTGCTTTGCTTTCTGTATTTCTAAGCTATTTAGGAGCAACAATGTTTCAGCTCATTGAAAAACAAAGATATAAAATAAATACTTTTTTTAAAGAACAGGTTAATGTATATAGTGGCTTGCTTTGGATATGTAGCCTATAGATAAAGACAAAATACAGATTAATCAGCTGTGTGTGTGTTTATGAGAGAGAGAGTATTTTTCTGTTTAAGTAAGACTAACTTCTGGAAAACTCTCTACTTAGGTAAAATACTGGTGTTCAGTCTTTTTACCAGGAATTGTAAGAAAAACATACTTTGTACATCCATAAGAAACTGAAGTAGATTACTGCTTAATAATCCAATGGAACATCTGTTTAAATAGATGTTTTAGTTGAGAGATGTGTAAACATGATTCTAAATGTATAAATATATTGGTTATTCCTTGTCTGACAGGCCGCACCAACATTTTTGCATAGATTAGGGGAAAACTTGAGTATGGAAAAATTAAAAAATATTACATAAATGCAGATAAAGTAATACAATACAGTCAGTTGAAAATTATTATAATAATTATTTACAAGGTCTCACATGCAAATGACCTGCGTCACCCTATCTTCCTGATCAAACTGTCCATTGTCTAATTTCAGAGGACATTGTTCCTGCTGCTGAGCCCTGGGAAGTCACTGGACTATCTTTGGCCCTGCCTCCTGTGTCCAGCACTCTCTAGAAGGAGACAGCAGGCACTCCTCAGGTGGGTGTCTGCTCTCCAACATTTATGATGCTGCTATGTCTGATTCCATGCTTCTGTTGGAGACTTTGTTCCTGTCTTTGCTTTTTATATGCTGGCTGGCTTTCTTATCTGGTGTTTAAGCAGCTGAATTCCACATAACTGGCCTCTGAAGGAATACGACCTGCTTAGTAATCAAATTCCCTTCACTGTCCTGTCTCAATATAGGTGAAGGAAGCACGCTTGTCAGGAGCCATCCAAATTCAGCTAGAGTGTGCAACAAAGTGCCATAGTCAGTTTTGACTCCACAGCTCTCAGCATGGGTCCATTGTTCTATGACAATGGCATCATTTCCTTTCCTAATACAACCTGGAACTCCAGAACCCTCTTCTTCATAGATAAAAAATCCTTCCAAAGATTTAGGCAAATGGTAGCCTTTAGGTGTTTCCCAGCATATGAAAGAATCAATTAAAGATAAGCCTTGCTTATAATAAAATGTAGTTAATGCAAGCCAATCAGCATCAAGTGTGCTAATCACAGAGTCTTTTCTCATTATTTTCATTGCCAGGATGTCTTCCTGATAGGCCCAGCAGGTTGAATCATCATCAAAAGCATTGGAGACTATATACAATTTGTTATCTTCTCCCTTTCTTGATTTAGAGGAGCTGGGGCTGCCATTTTGTTTCATTTGATACTGTCCACTTTCATGGTGAAGCTCCTCCTCAATCCCACTTTGAGATGATTGTCCACTTAAGGTCCCTTCATTCCAACTTTTGGGTTTTCATCTGGACTGTGTCTCACATGTAGCACTGATTCTGTATCTCCATCATGGTTGGTTCTGTTGTGGAATTTAGATGGTGAATAATGCTGTGATATGAATCCAACAAATTCCATTTCTCTTTTGGCCAAGAGATCTGTACTCCCAATTACTTGGGGGGTTGAGGTGGGAGGATTGTTTAAGCCCAAGACCTGAGCTATGATCTCACCACTGCAATCTAGTCTGGTGACAGAGCAAGACTCTGTCTCCACAATTTCTTTTAAAAGTTTGACTTGCAATTCAGCTGTTCAACAACTAACTCTTTTAAAAAATTTTTTTTTCTCTATACATATACATGTGTTTATTTGGTTTCCACTTTTTGCCTTCACAAAATTAAAAAAGGTTTAAAACTTAATAAGAATAACAATGCTTAAGATGAAGAATAGAAACAAAAACCTTTTGTTATAAAGGTTGAAAGAAGGAAGATAAAGAATGAAGGAAGATAAATACATTCGGAAAAGAAATCAGATGATTGCTGCAATGAAATATTGAGCAGTAATGATAATAATAATAATAATGCAAAAAGCAACATTCACATTGTTAGATAAAAGTATGTCCATCATAGAATACTTGACTCTGAGGTTCAGTATGGAGTCATCAGTTAACTTCTTTTTTTTCCCAAAGTCTCAAAAAATAGACAACTATTTATAAATAAAAATAGAAGATAATTTCAAAAAAAATAAAAGCACAGATCATGCCAAATCTTATAGACAATAAAAAAAGAAGAAATACTTCAAAATCATTCTACTTCATTTGGATATACCTGATATTAAAATTGGAAAAAATATATCATTATAAAGGGAAATTACAAACATATTTAACTTATAAATGAGGATGCAATATCCTAAATAACATATTAACAAGTTGAATTAAAGATTATTATTCAAATAATGTACTTTGGTCAGAATTAAATCCAATTTATGTGAGAATTAGTCACTATTTTATTTAATTTATTTGTTTCTTTTCCTTTCCCTTACCCCTCCCTCCTTCTCTCTCTGTCTGCTCTCCCCTTCCCCTATCCCCCCATGTCATTAATTGTCATTAATTGTCTTCATATCAAAGTTGAATACATAAGATTCTTTCTTCTCCATTCCTGTGATACTTCACTAAGAATAATGTGTTCCACCTCCATCCAGGTTAGTAAAAATGCTGTAAATTATCCATTGTTTTTGATGGCAGAATAATATTCCATGGTATACATATACCACAGCTTACCAATCCATTGCTGGGTTGAAGGACATTTAGGCTGTTTCCACATTTTAGCAATTGTAAAGTGGGCTGCGATAAACAGCCTAGTACAAGTGTATTTATAATAAAAGTTTTTTTTTCCTTCTGGATAGATGTCCAGTAATGGGATTGCAGGATCGAATGGGAGGTCTAGGTTGAGCTCTTTAAGGTTTCTCCATACTTCCTTCCAAAAAGATTGTATTAGTTTGCAGTCCCACCAGCAGTGCAAAAGTGTTCCTTTCTTTCCATATCCATGCCGGCATCTGCAGTTTTGAGATTTTGTGATATGGGACATTCTTGCTGGGGTTAAATGATATCTCAGGGTGGTTTTAATTTGCATTTCTCTAATAATTAGGGATGATGAGCATTTTTTTCATATGTTTGTTAGCCATTCATTTATCTTCTTTAAAGAAGGTTCTGTTCGTCTCTCTTCCCCATTGATGTATGGGATTGTTGGCTTTTTTCATGTGCATTAATTTAAGTTCTCTATAGATCCTAGTTATTAAGCTTTTGTCTGATTCAAAATATGCAAATATCAAGGGAGGAGCAAGATGGTGGTCGTATAACAGCTTCCTTGCAACTGGGCATAGTGAGACTGGGGAGAGAAGACTCCAGGCATCTCTGGCTGGTGGGATCTGCCCAGAAACACCCCTTTGAGGACACAGGGAGTCAGGAAGGGACTTCTGGACCCCATGAGGAGGACAAAAGCAATGGAGGACTGTCTTCTCATCCTTCTGGTCCTGTACCAAAAAGACTCATCAAAACCCTAGTCCAGAGGGTTAAAGAGGAAGAGGAAGTAAAAGGAAAATTAGGGCAAGGAAACAGATAAAAGAAAACACTCATGAGGAAGTAACAGCAGAAAAATCCTGGGAATGTGAAAAAACAGTCCAGAGCAACCCCCCCAGGGGACAGTGATGAAGCTACTGCAGAGGATTCCACCTATAAAGAAATGTTAGAAATGACAGAAAGGGAATTTAGAATACAGATGATTAAAACAATGAAGGAAACTTCTGATAAAGTGGAAAATAACCAACAGGAAATCCAAAAATACAATCAAATAAGAGATGAACGATATGAAGAATATAGAAAGAATATAGCAGAGCTGAAGGAATTGAAGCAGTCAATTAGGGAACTTAAAGATGCAATAGAAAGTATCAACAACAGATTAGACCATGAAGAAGAGAGAATCTCAGAGGTAGAGAACAAAGCTCTTGAGATAACTCAGATAGTTAAAGAGGCAGAAAAGAAGAGAGAGAAAGCAGAATGTTCACTGACAGAATTATGGGACTTCATGAAGCGTTCAAACATGTGAGTTATAGGTATCCCAAAAGGAGAAGAAGAATGCCCCAGAGGAATGGAAGCCATACTAGAGAATATTATAAATGAAAATTTCCCAAATATCACCAAAGATTCTGACACATTCCTTTCAGAGAGATATCGAACTGCAGATTGCCTCAACTCTAACCAAGCTTCTCCAAGACACATTGTGATGAACACGTCCAAAGTCAAGACAAAATAAAAGAGTCTCCAAGCTGCCAGGAGTAAGCGCCAGTTGACATACAGGGGCAAATCCATCAGGGTGACTGCAGACTTCTCTAAAGAAACTTTCATGCAAGAAGAGAATGGTCATCTACCTTTAATCTACTTAAACAGAACAATTTCCAGCCCAGAATTCTACATCCTACTCAGCTAAGCTTTAAAATTGACAGAGAAATCAAATCCTTTACTGATATATAAACATTGAGGAAATTCAGCACAAGACCAGCTCTATAGGAAATATTTCAACCTGTTCTACACACTGACCATCACAATAGATCAACAGCAAAGTAAGAACTCAGAAATTAAAGGACAGAACCTAACTTCCACAATGATGGAAAAGATAAAACTAAGAAATGGACTCTTACAAAATAAAATGAATAGAACACTACCACACTTATCAATTATCTCAATAAATGTTAATGGCTTGAATTCCCCACTGAAGTGATATAGATTGGCTGAGACTGGATTAAAAAATACAAGCCTGCAAACATCCTCTCCCATTCTGAGGGCAGTCTACCTGCTTTACTTACTGTATTCTTGGCAGTGCAGAAGCTTTTTAGTTTGATCAGGTCCCAGTAATGTATTTTTGGTATTGCTTCAATTGCCCTGGGGGGGGGGTCCTCCTTATAAAGTTTTCTCCCAGGCCAATTTCTTCACATGTTTCCCCTGCACTCTTTTCAAGAATCTTTATGTTTTCATGTCTTAGGTTTAAGTCTTTTATCCAGTGAGAGTCAATTTTTGTTAGAGGTGAAAGGTGTGGGCCTAGTTTCAGTCTTCAACAAGTCACCAGCCAATTCATCCAACACCATTTGTTAAACAGGAAATCTTTCTCTCAATTTAAGTTTTTGGTAGGCTTATCAAAGATCAAATCACAATAAATGTCTAGATTCATCTCTTGGTTCTCAATTCTGTTCCATACATCTACCACTCTATGTTTGTGCCAATACCATGCTGTTTTGATCACTATAGATTTATAGTATAGTCTGAAGTCTGATAGCATGATTCCACCTATTTGTTTTTATTTCTGAGTGGTGTCTTGGCTATTCGAGGTTTTATCTGTTTCCATATAAAATGAAGTACTAGCTTTTCCAGATCTTTAAAGTATGACAGAGGTGCTTTAATGGGGATTGCATTAAATCTGTAGATTGCTTTAGGTAGTATGGACATTTTAACAATGTTGATTCTTCTCAGCCATGAGCATGGTATGGAAGAAACCCAAGTGCCCATCCCATGAACGGATTAATAAATTGTGGTATATGTATACCATGCATAGGAATACTATGCGGCCTTAAAAAAGATGGAGCTTTTACCTCTTTTATGTTTACATGGAGGGACCTGGAACATATTCTCCTGAGTAAAGTATCCCAAGAATGGAGGAAAAAGTATCCAATATACTCAGTACTTCTATTAAACCAACTTATATTTACTCACAGTTTCTTATGAAAGATAGAACACAACTATAGCCCAGGATGAAGGAGAGAAATGGAGTGGGAAGGGAGAGGAGAGGGGAGGTTTGATAGAGGGAGGGTAAAAGGCCGGACCAAACCTATGGAGCATATTGCAAGGGTACAAGTCAAATTTGTGAAGTGTAGAACATAAATGTCTTAACACAATAATCAAGTAAATGAGGCAAAAGCTATGTTGATTGGTTTGATGTAACACATCAGATTGTATAAAAAAATCAACACATTGTACCCCACATATGCATACATGCATGATCTATGTGTATATGACTTAACAAAAAAACCCCACAAAAGCCATCCATTTGCTGTCTGCAGGAAACACACCTAGCTTCAAAAGACAAATTAAAACTCCCAGTTAAGGGTTGGAAGACAATTTTTTTTTGGCAGTTTTTGGCCAGGGCTGGGTTTGAACCCACCACCTCTGGCATATGGGGCCGGCGCCCTACTCCTTGAGCCACAGACATCACCCTGGAAGACAATTTTTCAGGCAAATGGAATTCAGAAGAAAAGAGGAGTTGCAATCTTATTTTCAGATACATGTGGATTTAAAGCAACTAAAGTCAAAAAAGACAAAGACGGTCACTTTATACTGGTCAAGGGAAAAATATAACAAGAAGACATTTCAATTCTAAATATTTATGCACCCAACTTAAATGCTCTCAGATTCTTAAAACAGACCTTACTCAGTCTGAGCAGTATGATATCCTATAACACCATGATACCAGGGGACTTTAACACTCCTCTTACAGAGCTGGACAGATCCTCTCAACAGAAATTAAACAAAGATATAAGGGACTTAAATGAGACCCGAACAACTGTGCTTGACAGATGTATTTAGAACACTCCATCCCCCAAATAAAGAATATACATTCTTCTCATCACCCCATGGGACATTCTCCAAAATTGATCATATCCTAGGACACAAAACAAAACTCAACAGAATCAAAAGAATTGAATTTTTACCTTGTACCTTCTCAGACCACAAGGCACTAAAGATGGAACTCAACTCCAACAAATACATTTAACCCCACACAAAGGCATGGAAATGAAACAACCTTCTGTTGAATGACAGTTGTGTGCAGGAAGAAATAAAAGAGGAAATCATTAACTTTCTTGGGCACAACAACAATGAAGACATAAGCTACCAAAACCTGTGGGTACTGCAAAAGCAGTTCTGAGAGGAAAATTTATTGCTTTAGATGCCTACATTTGAACAACAGAAAGAGCATCAACAAACTGACAAGCCATCTGATGGAATTGGAAAAAGAACAGTTTAAGCCTAAACCCAGCAGAAGAAAAGAAATATCCAAAATTAAATCAAAGATCAATGAAATTGAAAAGAAAAGAATCATTCAGAAAATTAATGAAACAAGGAGTTGGTTTTTTGAAAAAATAAATTAAATAGATAAACCTTCTACCCCATCTGTGCTCCCTATTCTGACCCCCACCTCGGTTTGTGGGGTGTGGCTGCCCAGCCCCCTTAGAAAGGCATTTAGTCCTCACCTCTCAACTATGAAGACCCCTCTATAAAGAAACCTTGTCTAACCCCTGAGCTGCGTGCAGACTTCACTGCCTGCCCGCGCTCCCTCTGCACCCTAACGATAATTCTTTTGAAAAAAGTGTCTCATGACTCGGTCGGGACTTGTTTTTCCTTCTGCAGAGTGACAGTTTGTGTTCTCAACCAGACTTGTGCCAGGAAGACGTGTGCTCTGGCTGTGCGCAGAACTTAGGGGAACCGCAGGCCTGTGAGCGGAGGGCCGTGCCCCGCGCCTCCAGAGCCTGACAGGCCCGGGCTTGTCTCCTGGGTACACAACGGCCTGTCTCGGCCTATTTGCATAATCATAATGACAGGCTTTTATGGTATGGAACAATGTGAAGGCAGGAAGGCTCTTGAAACTTTGACTGATAGAAGAATCTGCCTCGTGGATTTTTTGCCTTCTTTGATTTGATTGACCCTTGTGGGGGAAATCCCAGGGAATGTGAGAAAGGTGCCAGGAAGTGGTTTCACTAAGACTGAAAGACCCTGATACCAGGAGGCAGTGTTCGGAGCAGGAGACCCTGGTCTCTGAAAGCTTTGGGCCTCACAGGTTTCAATTCCTCTGGGGCTGCGGTCTGGACACCAAGGCGCTCAGCACTGCAGGGACTAGCGCACTGCGTGGGGGCTGCAGCCTTATTCACAACAGCCACAGCGCAGAAACAACTTACGTGTCCATCAGTGAATAGTGGACAAGGAAAGAGGGGAACTTTAAAGGGTTCAGCTTTAAAAGGAAGAAAATCCGGCCACTTGCAAAAATATGGATGGACTTAGTGGACATCACGCTAAGTGAAACAAGTGGACGCGGGAAGAACGCACACCCTGAGATCTCACTTACACATGGAATCTACAACAGCTGAGCTTTTAGAAATCGAGCCAAGCTATGGTGACCAGGGGTGAAGTGGTGGGAGGAAAAGGGAAGATACTAATGAAGGAATGTGTGGTCTCCCCTGCATAGAGCCAAGGAGCGGCTGCGCCCCACTTGGAGAATCCGAGGTCTCGGTGCAAATAGTCTCACTTGGGTCTTGGAGCCATGATGTCTGATAGACATTCACATCATATGTGCATTATCGCATTAGCTTTGAGCCTGAGAATTTTAGAAGTCTGATTTTTCTTCCTCACTATAACATACTATGGCATTTATCGTCATCCTTAGAAAAGAGCTGGAAGAGAACGTTAAAATCTTAAGAAATGGCCTTGGACCACCTGGGTTCAAGTACTGGCATTGTTACTTCCTAGCTGTGACAGTGGAATAAGTCTGCAAACCTCAATTCCCTCATCTGTAAAATGGGGAAATAATGGCACCAGAGTCACTGGATTGTAACAGGTAGGTCATGAGCCACCAAGCCAGATTGAGTTTTGATCCCGGCTCTGCCTCCTCCTAGATGTGTAACTTCTGTCAAGTTGCTTAACCTCTCTGTGTCATGGTTTACCTTCAAAATGGCAGTGATAATTCAAATACAAAATTCAATGACATTGCTATAAAAATCAAAACAGTAACATACATAAAACATTAAACACTAGCATAGTGTCACAGGAGTCTTACTATTATTATAAGGCACATAAAAAAGTTCTTAGAAAGTAAAACCTAGGGAGGTGCCTGTGGCTCAGTGAGTAGGGTGCCAGCCCCATATACAGAGGGTGGCGGGTTCAAACCCGGCCCGGCCAAACTGCAACAAAAAATAGCTGAGTGTTGTGGTGGGCTCCTGTAGTCCCAGCTACTTGGGAGGCTGAGGCAAGAGAATGGCCTAAGCCCAGGAACTGGAGGTTGCTGTGAGGTGTGATGCCATGACACTCTACCAACAAAGTGAGACTCTGTCTCTAAAAAAAAAAAAAAAGAAAAGAGAGAGAGAAAGAGAGAAACTTCCTTTCTCTCCTAAACCCCCCCCCGCAAACAAAAACAAAAAAACAAAACAAAAAAGTAAAACCTAAATAAATATTTGAGCAAGACTGAGGCTGCCTGAAAGGGCACAATATGAAGGGGAAAAGGGAACTGGGGACAGAAGGAAAATGATGTCAATTTAGGAAGATAAGTGGCCAAGGGCAGGAGTGTTGGGATACTTTCAGAAGTTGTTGAATTTCATGAGTCTCAGCTGGTCCCTTGTCAGTCCCTCTTGGAGACTGTCATCTCTCTTTTGTGATCTGTTCTTTGCTTCCCCACTCTTTACTCTTGGACATTTGCACTGTGAGACACACATATTTTCAAGGTTTCTGACTCCTAATTCCCATGGTTCCTGTTATAATGTTGGCACACTGTAGGCCTCAGAAAACAGAATCTCTGGCTCTGAACTTCTCCGGTCTTACTTTCACCAGCTCAAGGCAGGTTTCTAATCTGCCTATAGGTCAATCCAAGTCCTTCCTTCCCGAGAAAGTCCAGCCCCATACATGAGGGGAAGAAATGCTACCCAGAGAGGCCGAGGAAAGTCTGAACAGTCAGGTCTTATTGGGTTTAGAGCACATGCTTTTTATTCAATCACATTTCCACATGATTAGGAATCATGCCTGAGTAATGAAGCCTTCATAAACCCCCCAAAGGACAGGATTTGTAGAACTCCCAAACAGCAGAAGAGATGGAGGGTCCTTGAGGGTGGGGCACCGGGAAATGATATGGAGCTCTGTGCCCCTTCCCCTGTACCTCATCCTGTATCCTTTGCAATATCCTTTATAATGAACCAGAAAATGTGTTTCCCTGAGCTCTGGGAGTAAGTTAAACCCAAAGTGGGGATTGTGGGAACCCCAATTTGAAGCTGGTAGGTCTGAGCCCTCAACCTGCATGTCTGAACTATCTCCAGGTAGAGGGTGTTGGAACTGAATTGAGGGATACCCAGTTGGTGTCCACTGTAGAACTGATGATTGGCCTGCTGGTGAGGAAAAAGCACCACATATTTGGAGTCACAGAAATCTGTGTTGACCATTGATTGTTGGTGTGAGAGGAAGGCATGAGAATTTTTTTCCAGTCAGCATGGACTTCTCTGCATCTGCTATACTATCTACCTTCCATCTTCCCTCTGTCCCACCTTTCTTCCTCCTTTCCACCTTTCCTTTTATTTTTTGTAACAGCTTTATTGAGATATAACTCAAATATCATAAAATTTACCCATTTAAAGTGTATAATTCAACTTAGTATATTCACAGCTGTGCATCCATGATTGCAAAGAATTTTAGAACATTTTCATTGTCCCCCAAAGAGATCCTATGCCAGTTAGCAGTTATTGATGGTTCCTTTCATGGGCTAACTTGGCTGAGCCATGGGGTCACCATATAATTGGCTTAACATAAGGGTGTGTCTGTGAGGGCATTTCTTAAATAAATTAATACTGAAATTGGTAGACTTTTGAGCTGAGACATCACTTTTTTTTCCCCTGAGAGACAGAGAACAGAGAAAAAGAGGAATTTATTTATACACAATAGGATGTGTGTGCGCGCATGTGTGCATAATTGGAGAATGACAGCTCAAAAGTAGTCAGGCAGAAAGAGTTCCCTCTCACTCAGCTTTTCTTGTTCTATTTTGGCCTACAACTGACTGGATGAGGCAAACTCACATTTTGCTTTACTCTACTGATTCAAGTGTTAATGTCATCTAAAAACACAGCTGCAGACACACCCAGGAATAATGTTTAGCCAAATTTTTGGGCATCCTGCAGGATGAAGCTTGGGGGAAAACCTCTGGGTACTCCATAGCTCAGTCAAGTTAACACATACAATTAGTATTATAAGTCTGCCCTGTGTCAACTTGGCACCCACATACATCTTCTTAAATCATACTTAATCTCCAAGTAGAGATGGTAACAGGTCATAATTCTGCCTCACATGATCAACTATCTGCATATAGCTAACAACACACAATCCCTTCCCTTGAGAGAATAAAAGAGATAAAGTCATTTAACAAGGTTTAATCCTCTTGGGTAAACTTAATTTCTATGATGTAAAGTTAATAATACCTAAATATTATGGTATCATCATAAGTTGGTACATCTTATGTTGCATGATAAAGAAAAGAGAGACATAAGAAAACAAAGATATTTGCTATATATTATGCACAAAATATAGGCTAGTTGTGGCAGCTCATGACTATAATCACACATTTTGGGAGGCCAAGATGGGAGAATCACTTGAGCTTGGGAAGTTGAGACTAGCATTGGCAGCATAGTAAGACCCTGTCTCTACCAAAAAAAAAAAAAAAAAAAAAGTCATTATGCATATAGTCCCAGCCACTCAGGAGGCTGAGAGGGGAGGATCACCTGAGCCAAGGGGTTCACACCTGCAGTGAGCAACGAATTGCATCACTGCACTCTAGCCTCCATAATAGAGCAAGACCCTGTCTCTAAAAATAAGTGAATGGATGAATGAATAAGTAATAAATTCAGCCTAATCTAACTTGATATTCCTTCCACCATTATCTCACACCCTTAATTATCCATTCCCACAACTGTTTCTCAGATTTCTTTCTGTATAAATTAGAAAATTCAAGTAGGTCTTTTGGAGTGTAGCATACCTCATGGGCCACACTTTGTACCTTTTAGGGACCTGCTGGGACTTGAGTCTATTTAAAGGTCTAGAAGCAATGTGTGTGTGTGTGTGTGTGTTTGTGTAATCTCAGGGACTGAGCGGGGGGCGTGAGTCCCCAGGAGAATCATCACTGTCTTGCACAGAAACTGCATGTAAGAGAGGGCAGAACAGTTTCTCAGGTGAAAAAGGGTTTATACCTCCAGGTGGGGCTGGAAAATCCTCTTCCACTGGCAAAGACAACCCATCAGAATTTAGGAGCTTGATGTCCCTCAGCTTCCCCATGGTCTTCCCACATACCCCAGTTCCAACTTACAGGATCCCATTCCTTTCTGATCACTGTTCTCAACCTTAGCAGTAGACACTCAGTGAAGCTGGAGTTCAGCCAGGCACATGATGAGGTTCTGGGTTTGATTTTCAGCAGTCCCGACCCTGTGGCTACTAAAGAGAGGGTTTTCTCAGGGCACATGTAGACTTCAGGTCACTTGTATAGCACTTGAGCTGAGAATTAAGTTCCCTAAACCCATGATTTTATTCCCTCATTTTGTCCAATGACATTAGGGGTTACCAGCTAATCTCATTGTTTTCATTAGTTTGTCCAAAAGATTCAAAAGTATCACATATGTAGTCACTCAGATCTTTGCCTTGTATCATTGGGTACCTAGGAGCACTGGGTGGTGATAGTTTGCATATCTCTATTGCCAGATCATGCTTCAGAATGTCAGTGGTCTCTTTACTACTGGAATAAAGTCTTAGCATCTTTAAATCTAATCAATCTAATCAGAGTCAGGTGCAAGGTGGCTTATACTGTAATTGCGGCACTCTGGAAGGCTGAGAGGCAGGAGTATCAATTGAGGCCAGGATTTTGAGATCAGCCTGAACAAGAACAAGACCTTGTCTCTACAAAAATTAAGGAAAAAATTTTTAAAAAATCTTATCAGTTCAAAGAGCCAATTTCAGAAGCCCCAGAACTAATTCAGAAATCTCATCTTTAAAAATCTGTTACTATTGAATCTTGGTATCAAATCTGTAATTATCAAGATTCTCTTAAGAAACAGAACCAGGAGGATGTAGAGGTTTATTATAAAATTAGCTCATATGATTATGGAAGATGAAACATTTCAAGATCTAAGGAATTCCAAGGTTGGCAAGCAGGAGACCCGAGACAGCCTGGGATGTATTATAGTTTCAGTTCAAAGAAATGGACGGGACAAGCCAGCATTTCGTCTTGCACAGACCACTCACTCTGGGGGAAAGCAGGTGCTATTTTGTGGGAATGTTCCAGCAGTTTTGTGCCGAGAACCACATGGTGAGGGAGGGAAGCCTTGGTCAGCAATCAGTGATGGACTGAGGCCTTCCAGCAATCACATGGGAGACCTTGCAGCAGATATGCCACCCCGGTTGAGCCTCCAACTGACTACAGCCTTCTGTTTAGCATGTAAAGAGAGGCAAAGTGATGTGCCTGGGAATGGGCACCTGTCCCATAGGCTGCATGTTTAACAGTCATGCAGTTCTGCCTCACCACCAATAAAGGTTTCTGCAAAGTATGTGGGAGATCAGATGAAAGAGTCACTGGGCCTGCTGGCAATAGGTTGGGTGCTTGGGAGGGTATTAATATTTTTTTGAGACAGGGTCTTTCTCTGTCACTAGAGTACCATGGCATCACAGCAACTTCATCATAGCTCACAGCAACTTCAAACTCTGGGCTCAAGTGATCCTCCTGCCTCGGCCTCCTGAGTATCTGGGACTACAGGCACACCTCACCATGACTGGCTAGTTTTCCTATTTTTATTTTTGAGACATACTCTCACTTTGTCACCCTGGGTAGAGTGCCATGGCATCACAGCTCATAGCAACCTCAAACTCTTGGGCTCAAGTGATCCTCTTGACTCAGCCTCCCGAGTAGCTGGGACTACAGGCGCCTACCACAATACCCAGTTATATTTTAGAGATGGGTCTCACTCTTGCTCAGTCTGGTCTTAAACTCCTGAGCTCAGGCAATCCTCCCACCTCAGCCTGAGCCAAGGATGCTGGGATTATAGGTGTGAGCAATGCTGCCCTACCAGTGTACTGTTTTTGAATTAGGCTCTTTCTCCTAATCTCCAGACTAAAGACTGCAACTCCCTAACCACTGACCACTGACTTCTGACTCCTGTTCTGTCAGCCCTCTATAGGCCCCAGGGCTGCTTCTCCTCTCCTGTCATGATAAGCTCCTGGGGTACAGTGGCACAATCACCAGTCCTCTGAGGGCCTGTCGGACTATCACATGCTCCATAGGTGTGTAAATGCACTCACTCCATGGACTGCAGAGGGCTGACAGAAGGGAGAGGTCAGAGGTTAGACATGTGGAGAGAAGAGGCTGGCACACCTCACAGGGCCAACATGATGTGGGAAGCTGTCTGGGATGTGTGTGCTCAGCAGGTGGGGGTGGTCCTGTAAGGCAAGTGTCTGGATCGATAACATTGAGGAACAGGGAGGAGGCCGAGCTGGACACTGCCAAGGGTGACTCAGCCCTGCTTCTGGTGTGACAAAACTAAACTTACTAAAAATAAAACTACATTTCAAATTGGACAAATCTTGTGGTCCAAAGAAAGAGAGGTGATGGCATGGGCTTCTTGTGGTTTTAACTGTGAGAATAAGTGAGAGATTGCTTTGAGAGGAAGGAGAGAGGAGGGAAAAGATAAACAAATGAATAAACAATGAAAAAAGAGAATAAGGGAAATTTAGAGATACATGAGTATCTGAGACATCAGAGCTCTGTGAACACTGGTGAGGTTTATTGAGGGTGTCATGTGCGTGTGCAGGTATGTGTGTAAAAGAGAGAGAGAGAGAGAGAGACCCAGAAGATGTCAGGACAGAGCAGGAATCTCAGGCAGGTTTTGAGTTGTGAGATCCAAGCCAGGCAGGATGAGAACAATTTTGAGCAGTGTGGACTTTTGGAGAGGATAAAGCTAGAAAACTCATACTAAGTGCCAGGCATGGTGGCTCACGCCTTTAATCCCTACACTTTGGGAGGCTAAGTAGGAGGATTGCTTAAGCCCAGGAGTTTGAGACTGGCCTGGATAACACAGTGATACTTTATCTCCACAGAAAATTCACAAATTAGCTGGTGGCAGGTCCCTAGTCCCAGCTACTTGAGAGGCTGACGCAGGAGGGTTGCAGTGAGCTGTGATTGTGCCACTGTACTCCAGTCTGGGTGACAGAGCAAGACTCTGTCTCAAGAAAAAAAACAAATAAACAAAAAACACCACACAAGAAGAGACAAATTCACGAATGTTAATAAAAGCACAAAATATAACATTAAAGATAGCTAAGAAAAGATAGTTCATTACTAGTAAGAGCAAGAAAAAGAATAAAATACTTATCAACTTTTTTGTTTATAAATTGGAAAAATTAATATTGTTAAAATGTCCATACTACTTACCACCCTGAAGAAGTAATTTATTTTTTTATTTTTATTTTATTTTTGAGACAGAGTTCTCTATGTCTCCCCCAGTAGTGTTGTGGCATCATAACTCACAACCACTTCAAAATCTTGGGCTTAAGTGATTCTCTTGCCTCAGCTTCCCAAGTAGCTGGGACCACAGGTGTCCACCACAACGCCCGGCTATTTTTTGTTGTTGTTGTAATTGTCATTGTTGTTTGGCAGGCCCAGGTTGGATTCTAACCTGCCAGCTCTGGTTTATGTGGCTGCTGCCCTAGCCGTTGAGGTACAGCCTCCAAGTCTGAAGAAACAATTTAAACCAGTAGCAGCATTCATGTGTGCACCCACTGAATGCCAAAAAAAGTCTCATCAGCATTTTGGGAGGGCAGCAGTGGCAAAGTGAGATTGGTGCAGAGGATATCCCCTTGGGCCAGAGGAACCAGACGCTGGGAGGCCACGGTACAACCCTGGTGGAAGCTGAGGCGTAGTAGGCTGATGGTGTGGGTGGTGGGGGCACAGATGCCCACAACCAAGGAGGCACTGCGGGGTGTGGTGGTCCGCCTGAAAGAGCAGTTGGCCAGTGTCACCTGGATGTGCAACCTGTAGATGCCATCTCGACAGATACGTAGCTGCCCATTGTCCAGTTCTAGTCCATGCAAGAAGGAGCGGCCAAGTTCTGGGCCTGCTTGCCAGTGCAGCCTGGGGTCCTGCCGAGGTCCTGGGGGCAGAAGGGAGGGGAAGATGGAGATTTAGGGAAACCGAAGGATGGGGATCATAGAGACAATGGGGCCTAGAGATAGAGGTTAGACAAGGGATTGAGAGTTAGAAGTCTAAAGGGCCAGCTGGGAGAGAGAAGTAAGACGAGAAAGGGGGAGAGAGAGAGAGGAAGAGAGAAGGGAAGAGAAGAGAAGAGAGAACAGGATACAGAAAAGCACAGAGAGAGACACACAGACAAGGGAGGCCGGAAGAGGGAGAAAGAGGAAGAATAGTGATGGAGATAGAGATAGAAAGGGAGAGTGACCCAGCAGGAGACAGAGAAAGAAAAGAAGAGAGAGAAACAGATAAAGAGAGAGGGAGACATATAAATTGTATTTAATTTTGACCAAAGTACATTACTTAAACATTAATTTTTAATTCAACATGTTAATATGTTGTTTATCATATTGCATCCTCATTTATAAGTGAAATATGTTTGTAATTTCCCTTTTATAATAATATATTTTCTCCAATTTTAATATCAGGTGTATCCA
>NW_003852522.1:5399533-5405863 GCF_000181295.1 Otolemur garnettii
AAAAAAAAAAAAAAATAGATGAAAATAAAAAAATTAAAAAGAGAGAGGGAGAGAGTGATATAGAGAAAGAGGAGAAAGATGGGGACAGATGCAGAGAGAGAGAGTGTGTGCTGAACTACTTTAATTTTGCCTTGCCTTGTACTCATACTCATGTAAGCAGTAATATTTAAAAAATTTTTGTTTTCCCGGCATCCAATTTGAATGTTTAGTTTTTTCACACCAGAAGCAGAGCTGAGTCACCCGTGGCAGTTTCTAGCTCTGCCTCCTCCCAGTTCCTCAATGTTATCGATCCAAGATGCCTACCTTATATGACCACCCTGGTGACAACTTCCCTGTGGGACAGCCAGATAGAGTGAAGCTGACTCACTCTGATGACCCTACACTCCACTCTGATTGCGCGGGTTTCCTGCAGTGACCACTCTTGGCTGCAGAGTGCCTACAGCCTACTGCCACTAAATCTACCCATTATAACATCCCACAGGAAACCTGCCCAGGGAAAATCCTGAACCCCAATGAATGCTTTTTCTCACGGATCCTTCCTGTCCTTTCTCTTGCTCCTCACCCACTGGCTGCACACTTGTGTGTGTGTCCCAGCCCCCTCCCACTTCCTGATGGCCCTCTTCTCTCTGGGATCTGTAAGGAATAAACTGCTTATTATTTCACATGTTGTTTGGTACTGCCTCCTCTGATCCACACACCCAACCTAACTCTTCTCTCAGATTCTCCTAAAGGGCCTTGGTAGGAATAAACTGAACACAGGCCAGGCAAGAACCACAGGGGTGTTTGCCAGGATAGACAAGTTTCTTGTGACAGGGACACCTGGTCACAGACTGGGCACTTAGGAGTTAGACCATTGGTCAAGGCAAATAAATATCCCGTGAGAGGCACGTTGGAGGACACTCTGGAACACTGTCAGGGCAGGGCTAGAATCAGAAGAAATCAGAGGAAAAATACTCTCTCTCAATGGGCTCCGAGAAGATCAGAAATCCTCAGAGAATAGAAGAGAGAGAAATGAAAGTCCCTTCCATTACAAAATGGAATGAACACTGCACCCAAACCTCCAGAGTTTGATCTCTGCGGTTATGAGTTGTGAGGCCCAGAAGAGAAAGTGAAGCTCTTCCCATGGACAGCCAGAGGCTTTTCACCAATGTCCCTCTCTCAGGGTGCCTCCTCCCCGCCCCATGACTCCAGTTTGAATAGCAACCCACACCCTGGCATACTTGGACAACCCCCCATGCTTGTTTAATTTCTCTTTAAAACATACTCTTTGCCTCTTTTACTCTGCTTGGTATTGCTACCGTATTTTACTTGTTAACTTTGTTTTTTAATCTCCCCCTCAGTAGAAGGGAAGCTCCGGAAGGCAGAGGTTTCTGTTCTGTTCACTGTTGTGGCACCTGGAACTGTGGCTGCCCATGGCAGATCCAGGTAATGTTTGTGGAGTGAATAGAGGAATGTTAGGGTTGTTTTTGATTATTCTGAACGAAGGTGAGAAGGGGGCAAAGCAGTATGCGCCTGCCCCCTGCCCCTTCTCTTTTTCACCGTTTTTTTCCTCTCTTCTTTCCCTCTCTCTTTGGCAGGTTCTCTCTCCTTCCCACTCTCTCTTTCTCTGTTTCTCCCGCTTCCTCCCTCGCTGTTTCCTCCTCTTTCTTGCTCCCCTTTGTCCCTTCCCTTCTCTCTTTCTCCATCTCTCCATCTCCTCCTCCCCCTGTCTGTCTGCCTCCTTTCTTGATTTCTCCCTGTCTCGGTCTTAGCCTGTCTCACCCCTCACCAGCCCCCAGCCTCCCACCTCCCCGCCCCCGGTACATACCCGGCCCCTGTTACCTGTGTAATTCAGCTGCAGCTCAGCTATGTCCCACTGGAAGAAAAGATCAGAAAATAGATCAAAGCCTTAAACAACGGAAGTTTTGTATTCCCTAAATCAGGGCGATCTCTTTTCACTGTTGACCCTCCTACTCACCCCTCATCCCACTTTCTATAAAAGAAAAGAAAAGGACTTCTTAAAGAGGAAGTAAGTTTGAACCAGCGGGGAGGGTGAAGACAAGACTTTCAAAAGGACTTCCTGGCTTTCCTGGACATCACCAAAGGACCCCACCGCGTCCCTGCCCAGGCGAGCGGCCGCTGCCCTGTCTCAGGATGCCCCAGGAACCACTCCCCCTCTCAGCTTTGTGAAGCCCCCAGCCGCCTCTGAGTCAGCCTGCCGGAAAATACCAGAGAGTAATTTTCCACGTCTACGTCGGATGCACCTTTCCCACCCCGGGATCCCCCTTTACTGCCCGGGGCGGCATGTTGGCCGCTGCCTTGCCGACTTGCTGGTGACACAGGCTGGGGTACAGTGGGCGATCACACCTCACTGCATTCTCCAACTCCTGGCAAGCGATCCTCCCGTCTCAGCCTCCGGAGTATCTGGGACTATAGGTGTGCCACCACGCCCGGCTAATTAAAAAAGATTTTGTTTGCAGCGTCCGCTATGTAGTCCAGGCTAGTGCTGTATTCCTGGCCTCAAGCGATCCTCCTCCCGCCTCGGCCTCCCAGAGTGCTGAGATTATAGGCGTGAGTCACCACGCCCGGTATTGGCTTTTTTCGGTTTGTTTTGAGGGCCAGCCTGCGCTTTAGACCCGCGCTCTCCGCCTCTGTCCGCCCCGAGGCCCCCGGCTCCCGGAGCAGCTGGCGGGTGAGCGCTCCACTCTGCCGCCTTCGCTTCTTGACTCACCCCAGGTGACCGGAGCTGCTGCTGCTGCGGGCACAGTACGAGATTGCAGAGCAAGCAGTAGATCCCCATAGCAAGACACAGCAGGGGCAGAGCGTTCGGGACGCACCGCCACACCAGGCGGGGCACCTGGCAGCCAGAGCCGTCCTCCGCCATCGCCGCCGGCCGGCCCTGCATCAGCGAAAGTGCGGCCAAGAAGCCAGGAAGGAAACTCCAGCCCCCTCGGGCGGCTCTCGAGCATCTGCTTGCCTGAACTTGTCGGCACATAACCGCTCTTCTGTGGGGATGTCCGGCGGGTGGGTGGGGAGGGACTTGAGCTATTATTCTCAAGGAGGGAAATCCCCCCCAGCCAGCGGCTGTCAGTCCCCATCTCTCTCTCAGATGGGGGGAGAGGCAGTGGCGGTGTGTGTGCACGTGTATGCATGCGTGCAGGCGTGTGTGTACATGTGTGAGTGGGCGCGCACTGCCAGTTTGTCTGCCCTACCCTGCCCCTCAGGCAGGGGACACCCAATCTTCCCATTTGTCTTCCCACCCACCCCAGCCCCCCAGGGTGTTGGCTCATTCATTCAACAAAACTTTATTGAGATTTTGGCTCAAGTGATCCTCATGCCTCAGCCTCCCAAGTAGCTGGGGCTACAGGTGTGTGCACCACACCAGGTTAATTTTCCTATTTGTTTTGCAGAGACAGGGTCTTGCCTTGCTCAGCCTAGTCTCAGACTCCTGGTTTCTAGTAATCCTCTCACTTCAGCTCTCAGAGTGCTGGGATGACAGGGAGAAACACCATGTCCAGCTTCCTGAGCATCTATTAGGGACAGATAGTGGGCTGCTGGGTGTTAGGAACACAATCAAACAGCCAGGAATTGGGATCACTCCCTAGATATCCATGTGTTCCTCTCCATTTTCCCAGTCTCCCTGGCAGTCAGGTGGGGCCAGGTGACTACCCTGCCGGATGGCAAGACAGTGGAAGTGGTGGAGCATCACTGTTGAGGCTGGCTCTTTAGAAACACTCCACATAGCACATAGTTTTCTCCCCCCTCTCCCCTTGGAGGCCTCCAGCTTTTTTTTTTTTTTTTGAGACAGAGTCTCATTCTGTCGCCCTGGGTAGAGTGCTATGGTGTCATAGCTCACAGCAATCTCCAGTTCTTGGGCTTAAGTGATTCTCTTGCCCCAGCCTCCCGAGTAGCTGGGACTACAGGCATCTGCCACAATGTTCAGCTATTTTTTGTTGCAGTTGCCACTGCTGTTTTAGCTGGCCTGGGTTGTGTTTGAACCCAGTACCCTTCATATATGGGACTGGTGCCCTACCCACTGAGCCACAGGCGCTGCCTGGCCTCCTGTTCTTGATGGCTGCAGTGGGTTGAACAGGGTCTTTCCCACACTGATGTCCACATGGAAACTCAGAATGTGACCTCATTTGGAAATAGGCTCTTTGCACATGTAATTAAGTTAGGTGAGGTCATGCTGGATGAGGGTTGACTCTATATCAGATGGGGTGAGGCTGAAAGCACATATAGTGAGAATAGGATGGATCCATTCAGGCTACAGTTGAGAGGACACTGCTGGTCAATTTAGGCCCAAAGTGACCTTCACCTCATGTTTCCCATTCTTGCTGTTTTGCAAATTCAGCTTTAACCTTAAAGTATATATCTTGAGTAGTTTAGAGCAATTGATTTAGGAGAATAACTTTTTTTTTTCTGAGATAGGGTCTCACCATGCCATCCTCTGTAGAGTGAAGTGGTGTCACAGCTCACAGCAACCTCCGATTCTTGGGCTTAAGCAATTCTCTTGCCTCAGCCTCCCAAGTAGCTGGGACTATAGGCGTCTGCCACAATGCCCAGCTATTTTTTGGTTGCAGTTGTCATTGTTGTTTAGCAGGCCCGGGCTGGGCTTGAACCCACCAGCCTCGCTGTATGTGGCCATGCCCTACTCACTGAGCTACGGGCTCTGAGTGTAGGAGAATAACTTTTCAACTGGAATGTTGTTTGGGGTCCTGGGTAATGCTGATTATTGTTTATTATGGGTCATGGGTTATGCCAATTATTTTTGCTTACGATAAAGATTAACATGATTTTTACTTTGAGCTTTTATGTATAAAACTATGATTTTGGAAACAGAAGAATAGAACAGTCTTACAGAGGCTACTCTCACTGTTCTCCAGAATCACTGGCCTTCTGACAAATTTTGGCAGACCTGTCCCCTTCTCTGAATATTGGCTGACAGTGACAGGTGGCTGGACCATCTTTGTCCAGTAACAGGGTTGGGGGTATAACAAGGAGGAAATGAAAACAGGAGAGATTTCAGAGCTTGAGCTAATGGTACTTGGTCTGGGGAGTGACAGGTGAAAGAAGGAAGTCACATAGGTCCAGAATCCTTGAGGCCCAGGCAATCAGCATACACTCCCTGGAATCCCCACTAATAAAGGAATTTCCTTTTTTTTTTTTTTTTCTGAGACAGAGTCTCAGTTAGTCACCTTGAGTAGACTGAGTACTGTGGCGTCATAGCTCAAATTGCTATGATGCTCATCATAGCTCCTGGGCTCAAGTGATCCTCTTGCCTCAGCCTCCCTAGTAGCTAGGACTACAGGTGCCCATTACAAAACCTGGCTGTGTTTTAGAGACAAGGTCTTGTTCTTGCTGAGGCTGGTTTTGACCTTGTGAGCTCAAGGAATCCACCCACTTTGCCCCCCGGAGTGCTAGGATTACAGGCATGAGCCTCCATGCCCAGCCAATAAAGGAATTTCTTTCACTGAAGCCCCAGAATTCCAGGTCTGGGGAAATGAAGTGGGTTATGCTATTATTTCTATTGTCTTTAGAAGCAGGCTGAGAGAAGGAGTCTACCAGCTTCATTCACCTGGCAAGGAGCTTGGAGAGGAGGCGCCTGGGTTTGAATGCAGACTTGTATTGCACATAAGAACCTACACTTCCCCACCTGACTCAGTTGGTGACTTGAGCTGAGTTCTGATTGCTCGCACTGCAGTCTGTGCAGTTCTGCTGAAGATTGGGGGCATCTTTTTTGATGTTTGAGGAGGGGGTCTTCCTTAACTGCTGACTCTATGCTGAGGCTATAGGACAAGACATCTACTGCCCTTGCCAACTAACTTCCTACCTCTCTCACTATTTTCTTCCTCTAAATCAGGAGGTCAGGAGCCCTGTGCAGGGAAGAAAGGTAAGGGGTTTGGTCCAGGAGGCAACTGAGGGACAGGAAATAAGACCACTTCCCCTCTAAGGGAAGCCTCAAGCCCAGTAGGCTGATTTTTGGTAGCTGCCTTCTTCACCTCCCTTCTATGCACTGGGAGCTGAGGGCAGCTTGAAGGTGCCCACTCAGGCTCCTCTTTGTATAACTTGGCTGCCTCTCCTCTTTACCTTTGCTGTGGCTGGCTGCAAGTTGTGCAGGGCTGTGCCTTGCCAGAGCCCTATACAGGAAAGTGACAAAGAGCCTTCATTTTACAGCTTCCCCTTACCCACATAGCACACCTCCTGTCTCTGGGATTTCAGATGGGAGAGATCTTTGAAACCACCCTTATAAATTACCAAAAGGGGCTCGGTGCCTGTGGCTCAAGTGCCTGTGGCTAGGGCGCCAGCCATATACACCCAAGGTGGTGGGTTCAAATCCAGCCCGGGCCC
>NW_003852522.1:5406575-5412485 GCF_000181295.1 Otolemur garnettii
AATTGATTAAAAAAGTAAAAAGAAAATATTCTTAGCTTTCTCCATAGATAACATCATCCTTGCAGATTCTTAATTTTTTTTTTTTTTGGCTGGGGCTGGGTTTGAACCCACCACCTCCAGCATATGGGGCTGGTGCCCTACTCCTTTGAGCCACAGGCACCACCTGAGAATCTTACTTTTTGAGCTATCTTCCAGGTCCTATGGTAGATTGGCTGTGCCACCCAGGGTGCCAGCCCATACCAAAAGACTGATGGTTCCAGAGTCAGCCAATTAGCAGACTGAATTGCCTAGTCCTTTGCCCAACAAACTATTCTTGAAAACCCTGCCTCCCAAATTCTCAGAGGGGTTGATTTGAGAAATTCCTCCTATGTTCCCACTGAGCATGATGAGGACTTAAGTTCTTTCTCTGCAGCAACTCCTGCTGTCTCAGTGTATTGGCTTCGTCTTGAGCAGGGGGCAGTGAACCCAGCTTGGGTGGCAACAATTTGGGGTCTCCCAGGACTGCTCCTGTGGGCTCACCTGCAGTTGGGCAGCCTCTTATTGGCACAGTAGACTTAGAGACATGCCCTAGAAGCCACTCTGTGCTCTTGGACGGAGGATCATCTCTGGCTTTGTCCCTACCAGTGGGATGTTGTCAGACCATGGTGCTTGGATCTGTTTACAGTACAGATACAGTTTCTGGAACTAGATGACATTCAGGTGAGTATTCAAAGCCCACGCAGCACCCCCTCTTCCTTCTCTGGATTGTTTGGTCCCTCTGGAGGCATTGCAGCTCCTTTGTGACTCTTGATCGGCTTTCTATGTATTATGAGAAGAATCTTGTCTTGGGGAGATCTCTCCCCAGTTGGATGGAGAATATGGAGTCTATTTAGAGAAATATCTTAAAGTTTTTGGTTTGTCTTATTTTGGAAGGGCTTTTTGCTTTGATATCCACCTTAAAATAAGTACTTCATTTTTATCATGGGAAAAACTTTTTTTTTTTTTGGCAGTTTTTGGCTGGGGCTGGGTTTGAACCCACCACCTCCGGCATATGGGGCTGGTGCCCTACTCCTCTGAGCCACAGGCACTGGCCCATGGGAAAAATTTTTTAAAAAATTCAGATTACTATGAGGGTACAAATGATTAGTTACATCATTTATATTTCTAGGGCAAAGTTCAAGTTGTAGCTGAGCCCTTCAAAGCAGGTGTGCTGTATACCCTCACACTGTGCCCAGTAGGAGAGAACTCACCAGTCCACCCCCCTTTCTCTTTTTCTCCCCCCCCCACTTGTGTTTTTCTCTCATGTGGGCTTGTAGTTGTTTTTCTATTAGTTTCATGTTGGTATTGAGTACACTGGATACTTGCATTTCCAGTCTTGTGATATAGTACCAAGAAGAATGTGTTTCAACCCCCTCCAGGTAAATACAATGGTATTCCATGGTATACATATACTGCAGTTTATTAATCCATTCATGGGTTGATGGGCACTTGGGTTAATTCCACATCTTGGCAATTGTGAATTGAGCTGCAATAAACATTCTAGTGTAAATGTCCTTGTGGTAAAGTGATTGTTTTTCTCCAGATTATTTAATGAAATAAGTACTTCATTAAAAATTAATGGCCAAAAGTGGATCCTTTAAATAAGACTCCTCAATTTAAAAGTAGATTTTAAAGATCTATTCTAAACAACTGTCTTATTCGTATTTATGAAAATTTCAGAACTTAAAGAAGAACATGTAACAATTTCATGGCCAGCCTTAAAAATTCTCTTGACAAAATTGAAGAGCAAATATTTGGCCTAAAACATAAATAAAAATCCTTTGAACAGCATCTTGGTGGGAATAACCGCAGGAGTGGATTTATCACGCAGCCTAGCAGCTTCAGTCCTGTGCTTTCACCTCGGCAGCCTACGTTGCAGCCTTGGGCAGGGAATGCCCTTGTTCTGGTTTGGTAATTGTGTAACTTGTGCTGTTTGTTGATGCCAGGGAGGCTTTCCTTTCTTTGAACCATTTTTGTGACTTCTGAAGACATCTCTTGCTTCTTGTGTAAGTTATAACATTGGTTAAGGCTTATTGGTTTCACTTAGAAGAAAGGATACTTTAATTAAAATGTTCAAAACAAAAATGTTAGCTATTTGTCCTGGCTGGAGTTTGCTCCATTTACTTTCATTCCTCTTTATTTCTTCCTCTTTGCTGATCATGGAATCTTGACCAAGCAAAGGTGGCCAATTATTCAGACTGCTTAAGGCAAATGATGAACGGTACTGTCAATGAATCTTCTTCAACCATGTGGCAGCGCTGGAGTCTTTCTGAACTTTTTCTGGTTCAGCTGCCCAATTTGTGGACTGTTCTTTGCTCAATTAAACTCTGTTAGATGTAATCTGTTGGAAGTGTGTTCTGAAGGAGAGTTCCCAAAGACCCCCAGGAGCACTGTGTGGACAACTATGATATCTGCCAGGTTGTGTCCATCACGGGGGCTCAGGGGTAAGTTCTCTCTTGGATTCTGAAGCTTCACAGATTTGTGTTTTGAGCTCTCTGAGTGCTTTTGAGCAAGATTTTTTTTAACCTAACTGGTTTGAAAATTGCAGTAGAAACTCTACTGGATCTGGGATCAGATTGTTAAACTGGCCTAGTGACCCTCTTGCCTTAGCCTCTCAGATGGCTGGGACTATGGGTAATGAGCCATCATGCCTGTCTGATTTTTGCATTTTTTATTTGAGATGGGGTTTTGGTTTGTTGCTCAGGTTGGTCTTGGACTCCTAGCCTTGGATGATGTTCTTACCTTGGCCTCCCAAAGTGTTGAGATTGCAGGCATGAGCCACTGCTCTTGGATCTTAATTGGACATCTTGAAACTCTTCACAAAAAGAAATCTGGGCAGGCATGGTGGCTCATGCCTGTAATCTCAGCATTTGGGAGGCCAAGGTGAGTGGATTGTCTGAGCTCATGGGTTGGAGAAAAGCCTGAGCTAGAGCGAGACCCTATCTCTAAAATAAATAGCTGGGTGTTGTGGTAGGCACCTGTAGTACCAACTACTGGGGAGGCTGAGGCAAGAGAATTGCCTAAGCCCGTGAGTTTGAGGTTGCTGTGAGCTATGATGCCATAGCACTCTACTGAGGGCGACAAAGTGAGACTCTCTTAAAAAAAAAATGAAAAAGAAATTTATATCTATAAAGGAAATTTCTATTTGTAAGAGTGTCTCAAGGGCAGGACTGGTTCATTTGAAATCCTAATCTTTGTTCTAAATTGACATGACAAGTTTTACCTTTGTTTAGGGTACTTTTCCTAGCTATCTTATCCTAACTGACACTTTACATACAACCTATCGATCCTTGGTATGAGCAAATGATGGACAACATTTAAACCCAAAGTCCTAGCTCTGTGCTTTCAAAATATAAATTTTATGCCTGTTTTACCTAGGAGCCATCTTTCTAGAAGGCAAGTTGCTTTGTAGCTAACAATTGCTTAGAACAATAAAACAGGTAAATTTGATAGTCTGAATAAAACATATATTTAAAAGCCATTAAAGTTTGGTTGCTGTCTGTATGTCTGTACATTTTTGTGTCTGTACATGTCATGTGTATGTGATATATTGCTATAAAATATGTGAAAGACCTCTAATTAATTGGCTTAAAAAGTAAGCACTTATTTTATCAGGAAAGTAGAAAAAACTCAAATGACTTTGATCATCATTGATAAATAAAAATAGTTTAAAAATTGTTTTTAAAGTTTTAAGGCTATAAAACTGCTGCTTCTGTAATATTTTTAACTTTTGCTGGCTTTGACTGTGAGATTATGTTTCTATTTTTGAACCTCTGGATTCTGAGGTCTGGATGGGTGGCCATAGTGAGGCTTGGAGACACATGATCAGTGCCTAGGCTAGCAGCTACAAGGCACATTCTGGACCACATGGCTTTCTCTTCCCTGCCCAGATTTGCCTCCTGGCTATTCTGGGAAGAGTAGGATCCTCCAGCCCTCCTGTTTTCTGTCTTGAACTCTGTACCTGGCAAATGAACGGAGGCCAGAGATAGGCCCTGTCCTTTGTAGCCACTGTTGATGCCATGTGGCTGTTGCAGGAAGACAAGGCCCAACGGAGAGAAAGAGCACCCGAACGCTGTTTATAAGAGGAAGGGCTTTATTCCCCAGCTGGGAGCTTACGGCATAAAAAAATTCCAAATGGCCATGCTCCCTGACTGGCTTGGTCTTTCCCTTTTTATCAACAGTTAAAAGTTCCACCCCCCAGGTACCCTTCTCATTGACCAGTTTGAATCAAGCGGGAGATGCTATTCCAGCCCCTATAGAACTACAGGATTTCACAGAACTTAGAAATTTCCAAGTTTCAGGAAGTTAAGTTTACAAATTCCCAAGAGCTGAGTCACCATGGAGAAGACCCTGCAGGTGCATCCTGTGGTCTCTTTGAGAAGACCTGTTCTCCTAGACCTCACCCTTCTCAGGTATCCTCTCTCATGGCCATGTGAGACTTAGGAGAACTAGGAAAGACATTAGAGGTTGTACTGTTGCAGGAAGACAAGACCTACTGGAGAGAAAGAGCACCCGAGCACTGTGTTTAAAAGAGGAAGAGCTTTATTCCAGCTGGTGGTGCAGTGGCAGACCCTGAGTCCCAAAATGGCTGCTCCTCAACTGACTCAGTCTTCTTTTTATCTCCAGTCAAAAAGTCCTGGCCCACAGGTAACTTTCTCATTGGTCAGTTTGAATCAAGCTGGAGAAGTGGGCTCTGACTTTTAATGAAGTGCAGGCTTTTACGGAAGTGGAAGCAAGTGTTAGTTTGCAGGTCCCAGGAAGTTAAGTTTTTACAAATTCCTAAGAGCTGAGTCACCATGGGGAGAACCTCATAGGTGTATCCTTGGGATCTCTTTGAGAAGACCTCTGCTCTCTTAGCCCTTACTTATTCCAGGGATCCTCTCTCATTTCCCCTTTTTGAGACTCCATATATATTTTAATTTGGGGTGTCACTATCAGCTTGCTCCTGTAGGAGCCAGTAGTGCTTTATATAGAACACGTGTGATGTGGGTTTTTTTTTTTTTTTTTTCTGATTGACATCTGTCCTGATGATCTAGCATATAGCCCTGACTACTAGTGGGAGGAGACAGGGAATAATTAAGCAAACTCTGGTGATGGCTAGTACCGCTCCTAGTAAGGTTTTAAATTCTCCAAATGTTGAAAACCAGTCTCTTCACAGATTTTGAGGACTTTACCCATTCCAAGCCTGCACTGGGATGTGGGTCCATGCCTGGGTTTTTCTTTACTATGTCTCATATGACTTTTATTTGGTTATTAATTTGCAAGACTAGCTCCAGGGCTTACACTGACCCATGCAGAAATCTGTCCCCACTACTCTTTTTGAGCATGACATTTCTTTCTTTCTTTCTTTTTTTTTTTAATTGTTGGGGATTCATTGAGGGTACACAGAACCAGGTTACACTGATTGCTTTTGTTAGATAAGGACCCTCTTATAATTGTGTCCTGCTTCCTAAAGGTGTGTCACCCACCATGACCCCCCACTCCCTCCCACCTTCCCTTTCTCAGTTATCCCCACCCCCCACCCCCACCATGTACTAGGACATTAATTGTCCTCATATCAGAGGATTCTTGTTTCTCCACTCTTGTGATGCTTTACTAAGAATAATAAGAATAATGTGTCCCACATCCCTCCAGGTTAATACCAAAGATGTAAAGTCTCCATCTTTTTTAGTGGCTGAATAGTATTTCATGGTATACATATACCACAGCTTGTTAATCCATTCCTGGGTTGGTGGACATTTAGGCTGTTTCCACATTTTCGCGATTGTATATTGAGCTGCAATAAGCAGTCTAGTGCAAGTGTCCCCGTGGTAAAAAGGATTTTTTTCCTTGTGGGTATATGCCCTGAAATGAGATTGCAAGATCAAATGGGAGGTCTTTTTTTTTTTTTTT
>NW_003852522.1:5412564-5422844 GCF_000181295.1 Otolemur garnettii
CCCAAGTAGCTGGGACCACAGGCGCCCGCCACAATGCCTGACTGTTTTTGGTTGCAGCCATTATTGTTGTTTGGTGGGCCCAGGCTGGATTCGAACCCGACACTTTAGGTGTATGTGGCTGGCGCCTTAGCCACTTGAGCCACAGGTGCTGAGCCAAATGGGAGGTCTAATTTGAGTTCTTTGAGCGTTCTCTATACTTTCTTCTGAAAAGATTGGATTAGTTTGCAGTCCCACCAGCAGTGTAAAAGTGTTCCCTTCTCTCTACATCCATGCCAGCATCTGCACTTTTGAGACTTTGTGATGTGGGCCATTCTCACTGGCGTTAAATGATATCTCAGGGTGGTTTTGATTTGCATTTCTCTAATAATTAGGGATGCTGATCATTTATTTATTTATTTGTTAGCCATTCATCTGTCTTCATTAGAGAACGTTCTGTTCATCTCTTTTGCCCAGTGCTATAAGGGATTATTGGCTCTTTTTATGTTTATTAATTTGAGTTCTTTGTAGATCCTAGCTTTTGTCCAACTCAAAATATGCAAATATCCTTTCCCGATGTGCAGGTTGTCTATTTGCTTTGGGTGTTGTTGCCTTAGCTGTACAGAAGCTTTTCAGTTTAATTAAGTCCCATTTGCTTATTTTTGTTGATGTTGTGATTGCCATGGCAGTCTTCCTTATAAAGTCCTTCCCCAGGCCTATAGCTTCCTGTGTTTTCCCCACACTTTCTTTGAGGATTTTAATTGTTTTGTGCCTTAGATTTAGGTCTTTTATCCATCTTGAATCAATTTTTGTGAGTGGAGAAAGGTGCGAGTCTAGTTTCAGTTGTTTATATGTGGATATCCAGTTCTCCCAGCACCATTTATTGAATGGGGTTCTTTCCTCCCAGTGTATGTTCTTGTTTAGTTTACCAAAGATTAGGTGGCTGTAAAATGTTCGGTTCATCTCCTGATTTTCTATTCGGTTCCAAATGTCTATATCTCTACTTTTGTGCCAATACCATGCTGTTTTGATCACTATGGCTTGTAGTACAGCCTAAAGTCTGGTAGGCCGATGCCCCTGGCTTTGTTTTTATTACTAAGAATGGCTATATGGTTTTTGGTTCTGATTTCAAACAAAATGGAGAATTATTTTTTCCAAGTCTTGAAAGTATGATGTTGGTATTTTAATAGGGAAGACATTGAATCTGTGCATTGCTTTGGGAAGTATAGACATTTTTAACAACGTTTATTCTTCCCAATCATGACCATGGTATGCTCTTCCATTTGTTAATAACATCTGGTGTTTCTTTCTTTTTTTTTAGATAGTCTCACTATGTCACCCTTGGTAGAGTGCTGTGGTGTCACAGCTCAAAGCAACCTCAAACTCTTGGGCTTAAGCAATTCTCTTGCCTCAGCCTCCCGAGTAGCTGGGACTACAGGCTCCCACCACAATGCCTGGCTATTTTTTGGGCTTTTTTGGTTGCAGTTGTCATTGTTGTTTAGCAGGCCCGGGTCGGGTTCGAACCCGCCAGCCTCGATGTATGTGGCTGGAGCCTTACTCACTGAGCTACAGGCTCCAAGCCTGCTATTTCCTTTCTTAGGTGTTTATAGTTTTCTTTACAAAGGTCCTTCACCTCTTTTGTGAGGTGCATTCCTAGGTATTTCATTTTCTTTGAAGCTACTAAGAAGGGTATTGTGTCCTTGATTTCCTTCTCATCTTGGCTGTTATTGGCATAGACAAAGGCTACTGACTTGTGGACATGGATTTTATATCCTGAGATGTTACTGTATTTTTTGATCACTTCCAGGAGTCTTGTGGTTGAGGCTTTGGGGTTCTCTAAGTATAAGATCATATCATTGGCAAAGAGGGACAGTCTTACTTCCTCTGCACCCATCTGGATGCCTTTAATTTCCTTCTCTTGCCTAATTGTATTGACTAGAACTTCCAGCACTATGTTGAATAGTAGTGGTGATAGAGGACACCCTTGTCTTGTTCTAGTCCTGAGTGGAAAAGCTTCCAGTTTTACTCCATTCAGTATAATATTAGCTGTGGGTTTGTCATAGATGGCTTTGATCAGTTTAAGGAATGTACTGCCAATACCTATGTTCTTCAGTGTTCTAATTAGGAAAGGATGTTGAATTTTATCAAATGCTTTTTCTGTATCCATTGAGAGGATCATATGGCCTTTGTTTTTGCTCCTATTGATATGGTGAATTACATTTATGGACTTGAGTATGTTAAACCAGCCTTCCATTCCTGGGATGAATCTTACTTGATCGTGGTGTTTGACTTTTTTAATGACAAGCTATAATCTTTTGGTTAGGATTTTATTGAGAATTTTTGCATCTATATTCAGTCATGAAATTGGTTTGAAGTTCACCTTTTTAGTTGGGTCTTTTCCTGCTTTTGATATCAGGGTGATGTTTGTTCATACAATGTGTTGGGGAAGATTCCTTCCTCCTCAATTTTTGGGAATAATTTCTGCAATATGAGTATAAATTCTTTTTTGAAGTTTTGATAAAATTCTAATGTGAAGCCATCTGGACCAGGGAAATTTTTGGTAGCAGATTTTTTATTGTTTTTTTGATCTCAGTGCTTGAAATTGGTCTGTTCAGAAGGCCTATTTCATCTTGATTAAGTCTAGGGAGGGGGTGTGATTCCAAGTATTGATGCATTTCCTCTACATTGTCAATTTTCTGAGCATAGAGTTTTTTGTACTATTCAGAGATAATCTCTTGTATCTCTGTAGCATCTGTTGCTATTTCCCCTTTATCATTCTTGATTGAGGCTACTAGAGATTTTACTTTTCTGTTTCCAGTAAGTCTGGCCAAATATTTACCTATTTTATTTACTTTTTCAAAAAACCAACTTTTTGTTTCATTAATTTTCTGAATGATTTTTTTTGTTTTCAATTTCATTAATCTCTGATTTAATTTTGGCTAGTTCTTTTCTTCTGCTGGGTTTAGGGTTAGATTGTTCTTCTTTTTCTAATTTCATAGGTGGTCTGTAAGTGTGCTGCTGTGTTCACTTTCTGTTTTTTGAAGGTAAGTATCTAGCATGATAAATTTTCCTCTCAGGACTGCTTTTACTGTATCCCAGAAGTTTTGGTAACTTGTGTCTTCATTGTTGTTGTGTTTGAAGAAATTAACAAATTCCTCTTTAGTCTCTTCCTGAACCCAGCTATCATTCAGCATAAGGTTGTTTAGTTTCCAAGACTTTGTGTGGGGATGAACAATTTTGTTGTAGTTGAGCTTCACCATTGTAGCCTTGTGATCTGAGAAGAGACACAGTATAATTTCTATTCCTTTAATTTTACTGAGGTTTCATTTGTATCCTAAGATGTGATCTATTTTGGAGTATGTGCCATGAGCTGATGAGAAAAAAGTATATTCTTTTACTTTGGGATGGTGTGTTCTGTATATGTCTATTAATCCCATTTGTTCGAGGGTCACGTTTAAGTCCTTTGTATCCTTGTTTAGTTTCAGTTTAAAGGATCTGTCCAGTTCTGTCAGAGGGGTGTTGAAGTCCCTGACTATTAAGGTGTTATGAGATATCATACTGCTCAAGGTCTGTTTCATAAATCTGGGAGCATTTAAGTTAAGTGTGTAAATGATTAGAATTGAGATGTCTTCTTGTTGTATTGTTCCTTTGACCAGTATGAAGTGTCTATCTTTGTGTTTCTTAACTAAAGTTGCTTTGAATCTGATTGTATCTGAGAATAAGATTGCAACCCCTCCTTTCTTCTGATTTCCATTTGCTTGATACACTGTTTTACATCTCCAAACCCTGAAGTCTTGATTTGTCCTTCAGGACTAGGTGTGTCTCCTGGAGACAGCATATGGATGGCTTGTGTTTTTTCATCTAATCAGCCAGCCTGTGCCTCTTCAGTGGGGAATTCAATCCATTGACCTTTATTGAAAAGTATTGATAGTTGTGGTAGAATTCTATTCATCTTATTGTGAGGTAGTTTGTTGGACACTTTAATCTTTTGTACTATTGTGAAAGCTAAATTCTGGCCTTTGGCTTCTAGATGTTTCTTTTGGTCATGGTCCATTGTGGTGTTCAGTACTGAGAATAGGTCTAAGTATTTCCTGTAGAGAGAGTCTTGTTGTGATGAATTTCCTCGGTCTTGTACATCTGCAAATTGTTTGATTTCTCCATCAATTTTGAAGCTACGTTTGGCTGGATACAGGACTCTAGGCTGAAAACTATTTTTTTGAAGGATGTTGAAGGTGGATGATCATGTTCTCCTGGCTTGGAAAGTTTCGGTTGAAAATTCAGCTGTCAACCTAATGGCTCTGCTTTTGTAGGTCAGTTGGTACTTACTCCTAGCTGTTTGAAATATATATTTTTAAATTTTTTTTATTACTTTTTCTTACTTATACATGTGTATATTAGGTTTCCATTTTTGCCTTTACAGAACTAAGAAGGCTAAATTTAATGACAATAACAATATTTAAGATAAGGACTGAGAACAAAAACCTCATAAAGAATGAATGAAGATAAGTACAATCAGAAAAGAAATCAGATGATTGCTGAAACAAAATATTCAGCAATAATAATAGTAATAATGCAAAGAAAGTAACATTCACATTGCCAGATAGAGTATGTCTATTATAGAATACTTTGATCAGTTAACTTCTTATTTTATTTTTTCCAAAGTCTCAAAAAAATAGATGACTAATATTTATAAATAAAAGTAACAGATAATTACAAAAACACAAATCATGCCAAATCTTATAGACAATAGAAAAAGAAATACTTCAAAATCACTCTACTTAATCTGGATACACCTGCTATTAAAATTGGAGAAAAAATATTATTATAAAGGGGAAATTACAAACATATTTCACTTATAAATGAGGATGCAATATGATAAACAATATATTAACATGTTTAATTAAAAACTAATGTTTAGGCTCGGCGCCTATAGCTCAACCGGATAAGGCGCCAGCCCCGTACACCTAAGGTGGCGGGTTTGAATCCCCAGCCCGGACCCACCAAACAACAATGACGGCTGCAACCAAAAAAAATAGCCGGGCGTTGTGGCGGGCGCCTGTGGTCCCAGCTACTTGGGAGGTGGAGGCAGGAGGCTCGCTTGAGCCCAGGAGTTGGAGGTTGCTGTGAGCTGTAATGCCACGGCACTCTACCTAGGGGGACAACTTGAGGCTCTGTCTCAAAAAAACAAAAACAAAAACAAAAACAAACAAACAAACAAAAGAAAAACTAATGTTTGAGTAATGTACTTTGGTCCAAATTAAATACAATTTATATAAGAATTAGTCACTAATTTCTTTCTTTCTTCCTTGCCCACAACCCCTCCTTCCTTCTCTGCCCTGTATCCCCTTCCCCCATGCCCCACTGTGTCATTAATTGTCATTAACTGTCTTCATATCAGAGTTGAATACATAGGATTCTTTCTTCTCCATTCCTGTGATACTTCACTAAGAATAATGTGTTCCACCTCCATCCAGGTTAGTAAAAATGCTGTAAATTATCCATTGTTTTTGATGGCTGAATAATATTCCATGGTATACATATACCACAGCTTACCAATCCATTGCTGGGTTGAAGGACATTTAGGCTGTTTCCACATTTTAGTGATTATAAATTGGGGTGCAATAAACAGCCTAGTACAAGTGTATTTATAATAAAAGGTTTTTTTTCCTTCTGGATAGATGTCCAGTAATGGGATTGCAGGATCGAATGGGAGGTCTAGGTTGAGTTCTTTAAGGTTTCTCCATACTTCCTTCCAAAAAGATTGTATTAATTTGCAGTCCCACCAGCAGTGCAAAAGAGTTCCTTTCTCTCCACATCTGCACCAGCATCTGCAGTTTTGAGATTTTGTGATATAGGCCATTCTCACTGGGGTTAGATGATATCTCAGGGTGGTTTTAATTTGCATTTCTCTGATAATGAGAGATGATGGGCATTTTTTCATGTGCTTCGTAGCCATTCGTCTATCGGCTTTAGAGAAGATTCTATTCGTGTCTCTTCCCCATTGATGTAGGGGGTTGTTGGATTTTTTCTTATAAATTAAATGAAGTTCTGCATAGATCCTGGTTATTAGACTTTTGTCTGATTCAAAATAAGCAAATATCCTTTCCCATTGAGTAGGTTGTCTATTTGCTTTGGTGGTTGTCTCCTTGGCTGTACAGAAACTTTTCAGTTTCATTAAATCCCATTTGTTTATTATGGGTGTTGTTGCTATTGCTGTAGCAGTCTTCCTCATAAAGTCTTTCCCCAGGCCAATATCATCCAGTGTTTTCCTATTCTTTCTTTGAGAATTTTTATCATTTCATGCCTTAAATTTAAGTTCTTTATCCATCTTGAATCAATTTTTGTAAGTGGAGAAAGGTGGGGGTCCAATTTCAGTCTTTTACATGTGGATATCCAGTTCTCCCAGCACCATTTATTAAATAGCTGCTTGAAATATTTTCTCCTTCATCTTGACTTTGCACAGGTTCATTACAATGTGTCTTGGAGAGGCTCTGTTAGAGTTGAGATGACCTGGGGTTCGATATCCATCTTTAGCAAAACTTGGGAAGTTCTCATTTATGATAATCTCCAGAAGGGCTTCCAAATCTTTGGAACAATCTTCTTCCTCTTCAGGGATTCCTATTATCTGTATTTTTGAACAGTTCATGGTGTCTTGTAGTTCTCTAAGTGCCTGCTCTGCTTTCTCTCTCTTCTTTTCTGATTCTATAACTACCTGTGTTAACTCAAAGACTTTATTCTCTAACTCTGATCTTTCTTCTCCATGATCTAATCTATTTTGATACTTTCCTACCGCTTCTTTACACTCCCTGGTTGTCTCCTTTATTTCTTTAAGCTCATCCATATCTTGTCTATGTTCTACATATCTCTCTTCTGACTTTTGGTTCTGTCTTTCCATTTTCTCTTCTAATCCCTTTATTGTATTAATCATCCATATTTAAAATTCCCTTTCTGTCAAATTCATTAATTATTTATAGGAGGAGTCTTCTTTAAAAATTGCCTTGTGGTCCCTTGGAGGAGTTGCTCTAATTTGGTTATTCATGATGCCTGAATTTTTCTTCCTTTCTTTTCTTAAAGTAAATCATAGCTGTGTACATTAATGCGATCATGGAGTACAGTGTGGTGTTTTCATATACAATTTGAAATATTTTCATCAAACTGGTTAACATAACCTTAATGTTATTTTCTTAGTTATTGTATTAAGACATTTAGATTCTACTTTTAGAAAGATTAACTTGTACCCTTGTAAGATAAACCATAGAGGTGATCCCACCAATCAACCTCCCTCCACCAATCCACCCACCCTTTCCCTCCCCCCCCATATTTTAAAGTTATAATTAGGTTATAGCTTTCATAAATTAGTTTCATTTTGGTTCCTTCTCATGTGTACTTTCTTCTTGTTCACTTCATTGTGCACTTTTTCCTTGTCACTTTTCCTTTGCTTCAAGTTACCTTGTCTCAGAGTTTAGGTGATGAAGAGGTCTCTTGGTATGGGGTCAGAAGGCTGAGAAGGATTAGAGCAAGCAAGGAGAAGCAAGAGGAAAGGAGAAAAAGGAGAAGAAAATGAAAATAAGAGTAGGATAAAAGAAAAAGAAAGGCAAAAAGGGGGAAGGGGGACTAACATAGGAAAATTGAAGAACAGAGATGGAGGACAGGAAGGGAGGATGAGAGTGAGAGAAGAGATGTTATTGTTGAGCACAGTGCTAAGACCACACCTATAGCTCAAGGGTTATGAGGAGCTGAGCTGCTTGGGTTCCTCTAAACCAGGCACTCTTTACTTGTCTGTACACAGCCAGACTCTCCCTTTGCCAAAAATAGGAAGAGAAGAAAAAGAGTAAACACAACAACCAAAAAGGAAAAATTTAGTAGCGATGAAAAAAAAAAAAGGAAGAAAAATAGAAAAGTTTTGTAGTGTGATCTTCCTACTACTTTCTTCCTGGGGCCAACAATAGCAAGTTTTGCAGTCTACCTGCCAGACCACCACTGTGTCACACCCTCCCTCAGCAAAGAAAGAAAGGGTGGAAAAAGAAAGAAAAGACAAGATAAAAGATTGTATATACATATACACACATGTATATGTATACATATATACAATCTTAGCACCATGCTGTCTGTATATGAATACGTAGAGGAAAATTAAATGTACTGTTGAATCAAATTAAGGAGAGGGAGGGAAGAGGGATAAAGAAAGAAAGAAGAAAGGCAACAAACCAAAAAAAAAAAAAAGAGAAAGAAAAAACAAGAAATGGGGTAAGGAGAATATCTTAGCTGATGCCAAAGCACTTTATGTGGGAGAGATGAGATGAGTAGAAAAGTCTCTGTCAACTGAGAGAATGCAGAGGAGTGTACTAGGGTGAGAGAATAAATTCGGGTAAAATTCTGCAATAAAAAAAGAAAAGAAAAAGTTAAAAAAATACAGAAGCCCTTGCTCTTGTTCAATGTAAAAACAAGGAGAAGATCTTTGGTAGGAGAAGATCCAACCATGCAACTTAGGAAAAAACAAAACACACTGAAACAAGATAAAAAAAACAACAACATTAAAATAGCCTGATGTAAGCAATTTCAGCAATCAATGGAGGAAAGAAAGAAGAGAAAGAAAAGAAAGAATAGAAAAAAAGAAAAAATAAGATAAACTAAAATACAAAGAAGAAAGCGACAACAAAAACTTTACATTATGTGTATAAATTGTATATATATGCATATATACCATGTAGGGATTCAAGTTTTGTAGGAATATATTTATGCTGCAATGTACTTCCTGGACACCAGGTGGCGCTGTAAATTTGGGGGCAAACAACACAAGTGTTAACCTCTCTCTGGTTCCCAGGCTTAGAGCATCGCCAGCTTACTTGTTCCTGGTGGTCGCCAGTTCACCTCAGCACTCAGCCCCGCCGCAGATCTGTGATTCCACAGTTCTCTACAATTCTTCAGAGACAGGTCTCACAGATCTCCTCTGTAACTATTCCTGTGGACAGCAGGAGTCTTTGGGCCTGTCCCTCAGTGAAGGTCCGCTCCGCAGGCTGAACTCAGACCGTGCGCCTTAGGCCCCCAACACGAGGCCTGCTTGTATAGCTACTGGCCTCTTTACCACAATGGCTTCCCCTGTCTGGGAACTTTCCCCTGTGGATGCTTCACCAGTTGCCAAACCGTGGTAGAGCCACTTCAGACAGCATGCAAATCTGGCCACCAAATCCCACTTGGGAGAGCACCTTTCTCCAATCTTTCTACTCGATGCCCAGCTTTCCTCAAGAACCAAATACTGTGAGGGGTTTCTTCTGGGACCTCCATGGTGGGGGGAAGGGGCGGCTGGCTGCTGCTTCAGCTGCCACCGCTGCAGCCTGGGCTTGCTTGCAGAAACTTGCTCAAGTGTGTTAGTTCTCTGCAGCTCCGGCCAAGTCCAGCTGTCTACCTCCACACTGCACACTCCAAACCATCACTGTATCCCAATATTCCACAGCAGGACGGATCCAATGCTCTTCATCTGCCCTTTTGCTGTAGGAAGGCTCAGCTAACATCCTTCCCATCCACCATCATGCTCCACTTGCCCAGCTTGATATTTTTTTTGCTGCAGTCCTTACTGTGCCTTCTACACACATTTTCTCCTTTCACATTTGACGTCACACCATTTTTAAATGAAATCTAAAGCACAGATGTATTTCTGATCTGTTTTATAGTTTCTTTCTCAGCTCCTTCTGCTGCAGCACCTTTGCATGGTGCTGCAGACATTGCATTTTAGAGTCACCTGCCTGGGCTTTCCTATTTCCCTAGTCTGGACCAGCATTCAGATTTTGGGGACTTGACTTCTCTTGGGGCGTCTATCCAGGCCTTAATTGTATGTGGTGGCGGTGGGGGCACTGTGGGGTTGTAATGTGCATATGGATTTTCACCTTTCCTTGCATTGCATATTGAGCTTTGTGTCTAGTTATGAGTACAACCTCCCTCTGGGTGTCTTTGAATTCATAAAAGCTATACAAGAGTAATCTTTTGTCCTATCTTAGTGGTATGGGTGCACAAATCACATTCCTCTTCCTCCTTTCCCAAAGTCCGAAGTACAATTAAGACAAGTCCGGAGAGGAATTTCCTCAGGCTTTAGCCATGAATTGACCAGCTAGCTCCCAGCATGTTGACTGCCTCAAAAGTTACCTTGCAGGGGGAGGCTGGATCTGTTTTTGCTTTCCAGGGGGCAGTAAAGCCCTCTTCACCCTTCTGTGATGGATCCGGGGGGAGGATCCCTTCCACTTTCACTGCTGTGGGTGTGGTTAGGATGACGGTGTAGGGTCCCTACTACCTTGGTTTGAGGGGGACTG
>NW_003852522.1:5427727-5437234 GCF_000181295.1 Otolemur garnettii
TTTGCGCTCCTGGGCTTCTTCAAAAGCTTTGTTTTCAGAGTCAGAGATCCTTTCTTCTGCCTGTTGCACTCTGTTATGGAGGGATCCCACCATCTTTCAGTTCCTTGAGGGCTGCAACCTCTTGTCTCAGTATTTCAAAATCTTTGATCATTTTATCTTTGAAATCGTTGAGTTCTTGAGACATCTTTTGAATACTTTCTTGAGATATCTTTTGAATAATTTCTTGAGAAATCTTTTGAATAATTCCTTCTTTTCCTCCATTCTGTTAATCTTATTTGCTATCCACATTCTGAACTCAATTTCTGACATCGCAGCCATTTGCTTGTGGATAGGGCCTTCAATTTCGTGTGCCCCATTTTCCCTTGGAGGAGTTGATCTACTCTGGTTATTTGAGTTGCCAGAGTTTTTCCACTAATTCCACCCCATACTGAATTTACCTTGTTTGGAGGCCTTATCAGAACCGTTCAGTTGGTGGCTTCTTTTGGTTGCCCAGGGAGACAGGCCGAGTGTGTCTGTTGTCTTCTCCCAGTTCTCGAGTGCTGGGGCAATTGGGGTGCAGTGAAATGGTAGCAGCTCACGGTAGTGTGCATGGCCAGATTAGACCTCATTTAGCCTGCCGGGCAACGGTGGTGGGGGTGGGCAGGAGACCGGCAGCAGCCGGATCAGTCCTAGTTCGGCTCCTCCAGGGCAACTGGTGGAACAGGGGAACTGTAGTAGCTAGATCAGTCCTAGTTCATCACCCTGGAGCAGCCAGGGGGTGGGGGAATGGCCGGGGTAGCGCAAGGTATGCAAGCAACCAGTTCAGTCCTAATTCAGCCCTGCCAGAGTAGCTAGGGGGGAGCAGAGGACTCCCTGACCATCGCCCATTGGATGCATAAGGCGCTAGCAAGCCGATCTGTGCCCTCTCAGTGTGGGAGCCTGGAGTGGGGAACTTCCCTACTTCCTTCTGTGGGACTTACGTGGCTCTAGCAAACAGTTCTGGGCCCGCCCAGAGGGGTAGACCCCTCCACCACCACGGGCTAATGCCCGTGGCACTAGCAAGCAATTCTGGGCCTGTCCAGAGCCAGAGCCTGGGGCAGGGATCCGTCCCTCTCCGTGAGGGCAAAGGGACCCACCCAGCAAATGGGCTAGTCTGGGAAGGTTAATACCTCCTTCCCCACCTTGCACCCAGTCACTCGTAATCCCCCAGGTCTGTGACCCTATTCAATCCAGTAGGAAACTGCTCCAGGGATTTACGACTGGCAAAATCAGCCAGAAATCTGAGTTCGGCAGAGGGGCCTTGCGTTTTTTAAATTAGGCTTCTGTCCATCTAGATTTCTCTGCAAGTCCTTGCATTCAGCGCTGGGCAGCAGACAAATAGCAATTTACACTCAGGTGTCAATTCTAGCCTCTGCCCGCCCACTGCCTTTGTCTGAGGGGGATTACACCCTGAGGGTTGGTGCTTCATTTATGAAAGTTCTCTGCATTTTACCTGTGGCTGCTGTCCTGAACCTTGTTTGCCCAGAGATGGGGCTGGAATGGTGTCAGTTTGCAGCTCAGGATCCTACTTTTGCTGTATTGGTGTTCCCCAAGCCGACTTTCCTCTCCTCACGCCTGTATCACAGTCAGCACAGAAGAGCACCAGCCCTTTCCCCCTCCAACTCTCCCAAGGAGATGCCCGAGAATCTGGATTCCATAGGTAACAAACCTCCAGACCTTGGAGTGGGTGGATGGGGACTCCTCAGAATTCAATGTTGTAGGTGGGGAATATATACAGTTTCATACAGTTTTACAGTTTTATGCCTGGCCAGAGGGTGCCGTGGCATGCCAGCAGGGGTAGGAGGTCCAGTTTTTAGGGGGTCTCTCCCGTGGGATAGAGTGGGAGGAAGTTTGAACTCTGCTCGCTTGTTTGCATGGAGTAAATTGCAAGCCCTTGTTGTGGGGGAGAGGACTCCCGTTCGCTTGGTGGTGGATTTTGTACCTTTTGGTTGTAGTTTTGAGGTCGCAGCTTGCCTCAGGAAGGTTGAAATGCGCTCTTCAATCTTCTCTCTTGTCTCTGCTCCAAACCATCAGCTAACTTGCTAAACTTATGTCCTTTAAGCCTCCTTCTGGATGAGAGCTTCTGTAAAAAGCTGGCTGCAGTCCCCTTCCTAGGGCTTCTAACTGTTCAATTATCTTTCCCAGTTCTTTCAGGAGTCTTTGATAAATTGTGGAGGATTTGTGGAGGCCTGTTATACATTATATCATAAGGGGAATACCCTGACCTTTTATAAGGGGTACATCTAATATTGAACAAGACCAGTGGCAAGGCCTATACCCAATTAAACTCTGCTTCTTGGTAGAATTTACCAATTTGTGCTTTTATGGCTCTGTTCATGTGCTCTACCCTGCCCGACCTTTGAGGCCTATATGCCACATGTAGTTTCCAGGTGATATACAAGGCTTTGGTTATCATTTGCACTATCTCTGTTATGAAGGCCAGTCCACTGTCAGATTGAACCTGGAGTGGCAACCTAAACTGTGGGATGATTTCTTTGGGCAACACAAACCCTCTTTATCCTGATGGAGAAGGCTTCCACCTATCCCAAGTATGTGCAGACCAGAACTAGTAAGTACTGTTTTCCTCATATCTGGACAATTCCATTTGCACATATTCCAAAGGAGCTTCCCTGTAGGACTGAATTTCAGGTGGCAGGGGAGGAATGTAGAAGTATTTCTCCAGAAATTTCTTAATTTTCTTTTCCCTTCTGTCCTAAGTGCATGGCTTCATGCATACAATCTCTATAACCAACCTCAAACTTTTACACAGTAAGCTTTGATATTTGGTGAGGCATGAATTTGTCTACCAATGGTGCACTTTGCAAGTGACCACAGTGTATGGTCCCAGAGTCTTAAGTTTGTTCCAAAGTCAATTTATCAGCCTTTTGTACCAGCATGGCAGTGGCTGCACATGTTCTTAGGCACAGGGGCCATCCTTTTGAGACCCCATAGATAAGCAACTGGTCTTGCCCAGGATCCTACATTCTGGGTGAGCATTCCCTCAGCTGTTCTATTTCTTTCTGATATGTACACTTCAAAAGGCTTGGCCAGGTCAGGGAGGCCTAGCACCAGGGCTGCCTGAAGTTTTTTCCTTCAGCCTTTTAAAGGCTTTTGGTTGGTTGGATTTGTACTCAGTTGTCCCCATTTCTGCCTCCTTTGTGGCTTCATACAATGGTTTGGCCAATGTGTATGTTTTACACAGTCTTTAGTAGCAATCCCCAGGACTTTCATCTGGTTTGTGCATGATCTCAGCTACCTTGCATGTTTGTTGCTTTCTGGCTTTCCTGCACCGATGGGGACAGACTTAGCACAGTTCTTAAGATAATATCTAGTTTTAAGGGTCCTTACAGAACTTGTCCAAAGTTCTGGGTGATTCAAGTGAATATTCTTGATCATCATCAGTTGGGTGTGGAACCACTTGTGAGGCCGTGCTGCAGCCATTCCACTTACTGGGAATTTTCTATTTAAGTTTAATTTTCTTCTGAGGCGTCTATACAGACACTGCAGATAGTGTTCAATACTGTACAAATTTTTTTCAATATAGCCAATAGGCAACTTTGATTAGCCTTAAGACTTCAGAGCAAATATAACTACTGTATATAATTTTATATTCTTTGGGCAGTCTTTTAGTCCCTTTTAACAGATCAGTTTAGTTACATAGCTATGTCTCATTTTATGAGCTGGAATGGCAGAGAAGGCTAGAATCTAATACAGGTGGAACACAATTTTTGCCTTTTGAACCATTTTTCTCCCTCTAATTTCTCATTTTGCTAAAAATAAATTGTGGCAGAACTAATGTAATTGCCAAAATAAACTATACTTTCAGTATACTGAATCTGATTATTTGCATGAAGTGCAGCAAGAATAATTATTAGCCAGCTAGGCTATTCTTCCTTTTAAAATTGGCTTTGCTGAAACCCTTTACAAGGAATGTTGGGTTAGACCTGAAAACCTCTCACAAGCCCAGTTTTCATCTGTGCCATTAGATACCTATATACATTGGGTAAATTCCTTTTCTCTTGAAGTCCCAAAGCTAATTGTGATTTCTGGACCTGTCAGAAAGTGACATTCTTTACTCACTGCAGATCAGGAAATGCTATTGATGGGGTATCTGGCCAGTCTTTCCAGTGGGCTTCTTTATTTGCCATATAAAGTCAACCTTAATTCCTTAACACAGTCTAGACACCTCTGAAAATGTTATTCCAATCAAAGTCTTGGTAAAAGAAACAGTGTCTTTCATTGTGTCCTACAGAACAAAACAGATTATTATTGAACTTATGCAAACTGTATTGTCAGTAATTAAGACTAGTTATAAATGGATTTCAAATCCTGGAGAAATCAAGGAAAGAGAACAAATAAATGTTTCAAATTTTGCTTGTAAGTGCATACATTGCTGAAAGCTACAAATAGCTCAAAAGGCAGAAAATGGTTTTCTTGACTTCTGGAACACAGAACACAGAAAGAATCACCAATGTTTCAAACAAAAAGTCAAAACAAATCAGCTTGGTTCCATGTAACTGATTTCTGTTCTGTTTGAATTTAGGTTAGCAATACTCATGGATATGTTAGCTTTCTAATTAAAGTCCTGGAAGTTTGCTTTTAGCCCAATGGTGTTTAATTTCCAAAGTCATCAGAAATTTGAATTCAAGATAACTTGTCAGCCTTTTCTACTACTTTCCTTGAAGGACAAACTTTAGACCTAGCCAGTTACAAAACACTTTTGGAGATGAATTAAAATTATTACTAACAACATACACTAAGAGAGACCAATATTTTATAACATTAGAACATATATATAAACATAATCCACAGAAAATTAACCATAATTTCATATTTGACTATATTTCCTATACAGTTTTAACTCATCAAATAAGCCTAATATATTTTTCTGAGACTTTCAGTGGTCTTAATATTTCTTTCTTTCTTTCTTTTTTTTTTTTTTTTTTTTTGAGACAGAGCCTCAAGCTGTCCCCCTGGGTAGAGTGCCGTAGCATCTCAGCTCACAGCAACCTCCAACTCCTGGGCTCAAGCGAGTCTCCTGCCTCCGCCTTCCAAGTAGCTGGGACCACAGGCGCCCGCCACAATGCCCGGCTATTTTTTGGTTGCAGCTGTCATTGTTGTTTGGTGGGCCCGGGCTGGATTCGAACCCATCACCTTGGGTGTACGTGGCTGGCGCCTTAGCCACTTGAGCCACAGGCGCCGAGCCGGTCTTAATATTTCAAAAAGACCAAATTTAGAGTTTTTATTTTGGAAGATATGTCAACTATCAAAGGCTTGAAATATTTGTTCAAATAGGATTACAAGTCAAAAGATTCTAAAGGCAATAAATACATAGTCAACTGGATCATATGAGAATTCTTTCACAAATTTCCTTTTATGAGCCTTATCCACCCTGTACAGACAATTTACGAACTTCCTAAACCTTCTGGTTTTACCTGCCTTTCATTTTCTAAAGTAACCATTCTGTCTCAGGACAAAATTTATTCACACAAGATCCTTTCTTACACAATGCCACTTTCCTTTCTGTCTAATTTCTCTTACTCTCAAAAAACTACTTTTCATAAAACAGAGTCACAGTTTACTATGAAGTTGATTATTCACTTTGGTAAAGTGATAATTAGGTTTAAAAGGCAAAAATCTTATTCTTTGATAAAGACTTAGTTTTCCAAACAATCTGAAGAACAAAATTATTATATTTTACAAATGAGACACATTTTTTGGAATACAACATGATTTTAAGGTTTTAAATTACTGAAAAATATTCAGAATCCACAATGTCTTTTCATTGTCCCCTTAAAGTTTCACATAGAGATATGGCATCAAAGATGGTCACAAGGGACAGGACTTGTGTCCTGAAACCAGAACATCCAGTTTCTCTTAGAATAGCCAGGGGACAAAGTTGGAGCAGGGAAGAAGGGGCCTTGTGAGCTAGACTGTGCCCATAGCTTCTGGCCTAGGTATGGGTAACATGTTCCTTAGCCCTCACCATAGCTACGTCTCCAGACCTCAGAATTCAGAGGTTCAAAATCAAAAACAAGCTCACAGTCAAATCTAGCAAGTTTAGAAATATTACAGAGGTGGCAGTTTTATAATCTTTGAACATTTGAACTATAATATAACAGGTTTAAAACTAATTTTATCTCAAAGGATACCACAGTCATCTGAACAACAAGACATTTGAGTCACTCCTGCTCGTACAAAGTTCTCAATCTCCCCAGAAACATAGTTACTGCATAGTTTCTTGCAAATACTTTTTTTTTTTTTTAATTTTTGAGACAGAATCTCACTATGTGGCCCTCAGTAGAGTACTGTGACATCACAGCTCACAGCAAACTCAAACTCTTGGGCTTAAGCAAGTCTCTTGCCTCAGCCTCCCGAGTAGTTGGGACTACAGGTGCCCACCACAATGCCCAGTTATTTTTTGGTTGCAGTTGTCATTGTTGTTTAGCAGGCCCGGGCTGGGCTCAAACCTGCTAGCCTCAGTGTATGTGGCTGGTGCCCTACTTATTGCACTATGGGCACTGAACCATGCAAACCCTTTCTTAAAGTGCTTCAGTATAGTTCCCAATGGGGTGGACTTCCCCTCCACATTTCTCATTTCCTTCCCTCAGATAAACCACAAACACATCACGGATGGGATTCAAATGGGGCAACAAATGGCATAAAAACAGTGTCATGCAGTCATTTCACCCTGTGAAATGGGGAGGGTCAGAGCCCCACCTATTGTTACCCATCTCATTCAGTCTCCAAGCACTCTCTCACACACAATTCCAACCTTATCCCAATCTATTTGCTATCCTGGCCAGCCTTGGTTTCCCACTTGAACTGCCACTTAGCTGTATAAGGCATACTCTGGTACCATGGTTCAGAACCAACACTTCCCTAGGCCCTCTTAGCAGAAGTTGGTGTCCATCTCAGTCACACCACACCCACACTCTTTCATGTCTCTCATTCATCCTGCTGGGGATCTAATGCTCAGGGGTTGATCAGACCCCTTTCTACTCATATATGGTGGGCCCCAACCGGTCCTTCCTTGCCTCACACATCTCCCAATGCAGGTGCCAGTTCCTCTCAGTGTTTGACTCCTTGATGACCCACTGAAGGGTCATTTCTCTGCCCAGTTGAGGCATCCACACAGGGAGACCAAGCTGACTCCTTGGCATGCTCAGTGGTTCACATCACCCAGGCTGATCAGGGCCCCCACATGGGTGTCCAGAAGGTTGGCTGTGACAACCAGGTGCATCTGAGCCTGCTCTCTCCTCCAGAGGTCTCACTTCCTGGTCAGGGAACCAGAAATGTTGCAGGAAGATGAGGCCCAATGGAGTGAAAGAACACCCAAACACTGTGTTTAAAAGAGGAAGGGCTTTATTTCAGCTGGTGGAATGGAAGCAGACCCAGAGTCCCAAAATGGCCATGTTCCCTGACTGGCTTAGTCTTCTTTTTATCTCCAATCAAAAAGTTCTGGCCCACAGTTACCTTTCTCATTGGTCAGTTTGAATCAAGCTGGAGAAGTGGGCTCTGGCTTTTATAGAACCTAAGGGTTTTACAGAAGCCAAAGCAAGTGTTACTTTGCAGGTTCCAGGAAGTTAAGTTTTTACAAATTGCTAAGAGCTGAGTCACCATGGGGAGGACCTTGCACGTGTATCCTTGGGATCTCCTTGAGAAGACCTCTGTTCTCTTAGACATTACTTTTTCTGAGTATCCTCTCTAAATACCTATGTTTTGGTTTCAAAATTCTTTTCAGTAACTGAAAATCTTAAGGTCATGTTAAGTTAAAAGATGCCTAAAATGTCATGGGTCATTTGTAAGATAAAAGGCTAAAACATTGTTAAATATAAGTTCAAATTTTTATACCTGACATCCTATTTTTATAGGATATAGAAAACTAAATATATGTAGGTGTGTTAATAAAAATTGGGGACTGGTGACAGGTCAATGTTCCCTTAACTTCCTAGGTTTCTCTGAGGGTTGGTATTATGATTAAAACTACTAGACAGGGAACAATTCTATATGAAAAACAAATTTTTTTTTAAAAAACAAAAAGAGTTATAATTATACAGGGTTTCCTATTCAGGGCTGGACAGGGTTCCCCCCCATTTTCCTGGCCTGGGTGAGAACAAACAGGCCCTTTCCAGCTCACATTCTTTCTTTCTTTTTTTAAAAAAATTAAGTCATATACACATATATTATGAATACACTTATGCATATGTGGGGTACAATGTGTTGATTATTTTTATACAATCTGGCATGCTTACATCAAACCAATCAACATAGTTTTTGCCTCATTTGCTTGATTATTGTGTTAAGACATTTATGTTCTACACTTGACAGATTTGACTTGTACCCTTGCAATATGCTCCATAGGTGTGGTCCCGCCTTTTACCCTCTCTCTATCAAACCTCCCCCAATCCCTCCCTTCCCACTCCATTTCTCTCCTTCATCCTGGGCTATAGTTCTACTATGGTCCTGCTCATATTCTCTTTTTTTTTTTCTTTTTAATTGTTTTTTATTAAGTCATAACTTTGTACATTGATGCATTTATGGGGTTCAGGGTACTGCTTCAATATACAATGTGAAATGCTTATATTGAACTAAGTAACACATCCATTACGATTATACTCATATCTTAATTGTTTTGAAATGTACCATTGCATCATGCACATTAGGTGAGGTGCCCCGGAATACCTTCCCTTTTCCCATACACCCCTCTCCTCCTTTCTCTCCTCTTCCTTTCTATTTTCTGGACTATAGTTATGTTTTGGCATTCATATGAGTGTGTAGGTAGTTATATATTGATTTCGTAGTAGTATTGAGTACATTGGATACTTTTTTCCCATTCTTGAGATACTTTACTAAGAAGAATATGTTCCAGCTCCATTCAGATAAACATAAAAGATGTGACATCTACATCTTTTTTAAGGCTGCATAATATTCCATGGTGTACATATACCACCATTTGTTAATCCATTCATGGGTCTATGGGCACTTGGGTTGTTTCCATGTCTTGGCTATTATGAATTGGGCTGCAATAAACATTCTGGTACAAATGTCTTTGTTATAAAATAATTTTTGATCATCTGGGTATATATCTAGTAGAGGAATTGCAGGATCAAATGGTAGGTCTACTTTTAGTTTCTTGAGTGTTCTCCAAACTTCTTTCCAAAAAGTTTGTATTAGTTTGCATTCCCACCAGCAGTGTAGAAGCATTTCCTTCTCTCCACATCCATGCCAACATCTGTTGTTTGGGGATTTTGTGATGTGGGCTAATCTTACTGGAGTTAGATGATATCTCAAAGTGGTTTTGATTTGCATTTCTCTGATGATTAAAGATGATGAGCACTTTTTCATGTGTTTGTAGGCCATGCACATGTCTTTACCAGAGAATTTTCTGTGCAAGTCCCTTGCCCACATAGAAATAGGGTTACTTATTCTTTTCTTATTGATTAGTTTGAGTTCTCTGTAGATTCTAGTTATTAGACCTTTGTCAGA
>NW_003852522.1:5438488-5444790 GCF_000181295.1 Otolemur garnettii
ATCAAAGGCTTTTTCTGTGTCAATTGAGAGAATCATATCGTCTTTGTTTTTTATTTTATTGATGTGGTGTATTACACTTATAGATTTGCATATGTTGAACCAACCCTGTAACCCTGGAATAAAATCAACTTGATCATGGTGTATGATGTTTTGAATGTGTTGTTGAACTCTGTTTGCTAAGATCTTATTGAATATTTTTGCATCGATATTCATTAATGGTATTGGTCTATAATTTTCTTCCTTTGCTGGATCCTTTCCTGATTTGGGGATCAGGGAGATACTTGCTTCATAGAAGGTGTTGGGAAGTAGTCCTTCTTTTCTATGCTTCGGAAAAGGTTGTATAATATAGGTACTAGTTCCTCTTGAAAGGTTTGATAGAATTCATATGTAAAGTCATCTGGTCCTGGACTTTTCTTCTTAGGGAGATTTTGGATTGATGATGCTATTTCAGTGATTGATACAGGTCTATTCAAGATTTCTAATTCTTTCTGGCGTGCTTCCATGTATTGGTCCATTTCTTTCAGATTTTCATATTTCTGGGAATAGAGATTTTTGTAGTAATCATTGAGGATTTTTTGAATTTCTGAAGTGTCTATTGTTATTTCTCCTTTATCATTTCTGATAGATGATGTTAGAGATTTTACTTTTCTATTTCTGGTTAGGTTGGCCAAAGGTTTATCAATTTTGTTAATCTTTTCAAAAAACCAACTTTTTGTTTCATTAATCTTCTGAATGATTCTTTTGTTTTCAATTTCATTTAATTCTGCCCTAATTTTGGTTATTTCTTTTCTTCTGCTGGGTTTGGGGTTGCACTATTCTTCCTTTTCCAGTTGCTTGAGATGATCCATTAAGTTGTTGGCTTCCTCTCTTTCTGTTTTCTTGATGAAGGGCTTCCAATGCTATAAGTTTCCCTTTTAAGACTGCCTTTGCAGTATCCCACCGCTTTTGATAATTTTTATCTTCACAAATTTATGTCTTCATTATCATTTTGTTCCAAAAATTTGATGATTTCCTTCTTAATCTTGTCTTTGACCCAGCTACCATTCAGCCTAAGATTATTTAGCTTCCATGACTTTGTTTGAGTATGGAGATTAGCATTGCTGGTGAGTTCAACTTTCATTCCATGGTGGTCCGAGAAGATACAAGGAATAATTTCTACACTTTTAAATTTGCTGAGGTTAGACTTGTGTCCTAGGATATGATCTATTTTGGAATATGACCTATGGACTAATGAGAAAAATGTATATTCAGTTTTATTAGGGTGAATTATTCTTTAGAGGTCTGTAAAGTCCATTTGTTCTAGGGTCAGGTTTAAGTCTAATATTTCTTTGTTTAGTTTCTTCTTGTAGGATCTATCCAAAACTGTCAAAGGGGTGTTAAAATCTCCAACTATTATAGTGCAGGAAGATATCAGATTATTCATATCCATTGAGGAGCATTCTGGTAGGGTGCATAAATGTTAATTATGAAAATCTCTTCATGTTGGTGTTTCCCTTGACAAATATATAGTGACCTTCCTTATCTTTCTTTATCTTTGTTGGTTTAAAGCCAATTGTATCTGCTACTAAAATTGCAACCCCTGCTTTTTCCTGGTTTCCATTTGCCTGTTTTATACAAGTCCATCCCTTCACCCTGAGTTTATTTTTATCCTTTGTTTTGAGATGGAGCCTCAAGTTCTCCCCCTGGGTAGAGTGCCATGGCATCACAGCTCACAGCAACCTCCAACTCCTGGGCTCAAGCGAGTCTCCTGCCTCAGCCTCCCAAGTAGCTAGGACTACAGGTGCCCGCCACAACACCCGGCCATTTTTTAGTTGCAGCCATCATTGTTGTTTGGCAGGCCTGGGCTGGGGATTTGAACCCGCCACCTTAGGTATATGTGGCTGGCGCCTTAGCTGCTTGAGCCACAGGCACCGAGCCTATTTTTATCCTTTAAGGTAAGGTGAGATTCTTGTATACAGCAGATATCCAGTCTGAGTTTATGTATACAGTCAGCCAGCCTGTGCCTCTTTAGAGGATATTTTAAATCATTCACATTAATTGAGCAAATTGATAAGCCTGGTTGTATTTTGGGTGTCATGATTTTTGGATGTCCAGTGGACATTTTTAATCCTTTCACTACTGTGGAAGTTGGGCTTTGTTCAAAAATTTCTGGGTGAGTTTACTTTGGAGGTAGAGCATTGTGCTGGTCATTGTAGAGGATGGGTCTGAGAATATCCTGGAGAGCTGGTTTAGTTATGGCAAATTTCTTCAACATGTCTATGTCGTTAAAGTATTTGATTTCTCCATCACAGATGAAACTCAGTTTAGCTGGATAGAGAATCCTGGGCTGGAAATTGTTTTGTTTTAGGAGACTGAAGGTCGATGACCATCTTCCTTTGACTTGAAACATTTTAGCTCAGAGACCTGCAGTCTTTCTGATATTTCTTTCTTTGTAGGTAATGCTTTTCTTATGTCTGGCTGCTTGCAGAATTTTCTACTTCATCTTAGCTTTGGCAAAGTTAATAACAATGTGTCTAGGATATGCTTTATTTGTACTGAGTCTTGCTGGGGTTCAGAAACTCTCTGCTATCTGAAGTTCTGTATCTCTTGCAATGATTGGGATATTCTCCTGCAAAATCTCTTGGAGTAGAGCATCTATACTTTTAGGACCATTCTCTTCTCCTTTGGGAATTCCTATAAGACAAATGTTTGATCTTTTGGAGTGATCCCACAACTCTCTCAGGGAATGATCAATTTTTGCTCTCCATTTGTCTGCCTCTTTGAGTGTTTGGGAATGTTTGAAAGCTTAGTCTTCAGTTTCAGAGATCCTTTCTTCTGCCTGTTTGACTCTATTACAAGGGGACTCTACTGTATTTTGGAGCTCCTCAACTAACTTTTTTGTTTCCTTGAGCTCTGCTATCTCTTTTCTCATTATGTCCATTTCTGGTGACTTGGGCTTTGAATTCATTAATTTCTTGAGACAACTTTAGAACTACTCTTTGGAATTCAATTTCTATCTTTTCTTCCATTCTATTTATCTTAATTTCAATCCATATTCTGAATTCAATTTCTGACACTGCTGCCATTTCTCTATGCATGTTATCTTCAGTTGTATCTACTTTGTCATTTCTTGGGGGGGAGGGTTGATCTACTCTGGTTATTTATGTTGCCAGAGTTCTTCTGCTGGGTCTGCACCATGTTTATTTTTCACTGTTTGGTTATTAGAACTGGTAGGGTGAGATTGAATAGGGGTTCCCAGGTAGTAGAGATAGCCCCTTACCAAAGTGCTAGGCTTTGTAATTGTGGCTTGTCTCCTACAACCTTACAAAGGCCCCTTTAAGAGTTTAAGCCAGAGACTCTGAGGATCTACTTGGTGAGATAGTGCAAGCTAGCTCTGTTTTAATATCAGCCAACCTCTACCCTATTCTAAGAAACCACAGTATTAGGTTGAAATCTCAACTGTGAAGAGATACAAACAGCTGCAGTGCCCAGCCCCTACCCTTCAGTTCTTTTCTGCTACAGAACTTGAACGTAAACCTCAGAATTTCCCCGAGTGGGCAGCCCCAGACATGGGTTCCAACCAAATTGTCTCAGGCAGTGCAAACCCTACCCAGCAGAGAGGGATTCAAAGGTCTCCAACAGCACAATTGGAGCCAGGGAGCCACACTCCCACCCACCAGACTCAGTCCACACTGTTGTTTGCTTCTCTGTTCACAGGCCCAGCTGGTGCCAAGGGCCATGCCCCCACCCACCAGTCTCAGTTCACATCCAGCAAGCCTCTGCTTGCCAGACCAGTTGGGGTCAGGTGATCACAACCCTGCCTGCCAGTCTCGGTAAAGTGGAGTCAGGGCACCAGCCCCACCCTCCGTTCTGAGTCCACACACAGCTGGCCTCTGATTGCCAGACCAGTTGGACTCAGGGGTCCATACCCCCGCCTGCCAGTCTCAGTCCACTGCCTGGCAAGCCTCTGTTCTCAGGCTCTGTTGGAGTCAGGGCACTGGCTCTGCCCTCCAGTCTCAGTCCACAGCTAGCCTCTGCTTGCCAGACCAGTTGGAGTCAGGGGACCACTCCTGCTCTCACCTGCCAGTCTCAGTCCACTGCCTGGCAAACCTCTGTTACAGTCAGGCCACCACACTCCACCTACAGGTCTCAGTCCATACCTGGTAAGCCTCTGCTCGCCAGCCCTGCTGGAGACAGTGGGCCATGCACTAGCCCTCAGGACTCAGCTCACATCCAGTAAGCCACTGCTCGAGGGTTCTGTTGGAATCAGGGGACCACGTCCTTGCTCTCAGGTTGCAGTCCATGCCTATCAAGCCTCTGCTCACAGGCCTAGCAGGGGCTGGGAACCAGCCCTGTCTGCCGAACTCAGTCCACGTGGGACAACCTCTCTCCCGCCGTGGGTGCCATCAGAGCCAGGGGTTCTTCACCCCATCCCGCCAGACACAGCCCCAACTAAGGGCCAACACTACCACTGGCCAGACATAGTCATAACCAGGAGACTGCTCCTTCTCACACTGAGTGTCCCTTTCTTCCCACACCCTATTTTTTCCCCATTAGTCACAGATTCCATCCTGATGGCTGGCGGTCCACACTATGCCCAGATCTCTCAGGACAAGACCAAACACTCCACACTCTGCAGGGGGCAGAACTTCAGACTGCCATGTGAGGGGGAAAGGGTGGACTGGGAGTTTGGACTTGTGGGGGAAAATATCTGTTGAATTTTATGCCTGGCAGGGTGGTGTCTAGGTTCATAAGTGTGACCTCCCTGGAGAAAGAGATGTGGAGTTAAGCGGCTCTCTCTAGCGAGGTAAAATGAGTGGTCTTTTATTCCCTGCTCATTCGCAGATAGCCTGCTACAGGCCCCCTGCTTAGGAGAGGGGTCTCCTGTCCTCTAGTGATAGGCTTTGTACCTGTAATTTGTTTTCTTGAATGCTCTTCCTTGGAGTTACAACTTGCCGAACTTCTTTCTTGGCTCAGCTCCCCATCTTTGGCTTCATAGAGTTTGATTCTGTCCAGTTTTTCTTCCTCTGCTCAGCAACCTCTGTCAAGGGTTGCTACTAGTCAGTCATTGTCCCAAAATTCCATCCCAGCTCACGTACTATGGGCTCCATCAAAGTCACAAAGTAGCCTGATCCCTATCTCTTATGGGAGGTTACTTCTGGAGTAGAGAACATACACCCTATTGCCTCACCTGGGGCAAGGACTGCAAAGACCATATTTCTTTGTTAAGTTTAGGATTATGTTCTGTCTGCAGGCCTCTGGCCAATTATGTTCTGGAAGCAAATTATATCTCCCCAAACCCCTGCCCACAGTATAGAAAAAGCAGAGTATAAATCCCTAGATAGAAGGCCCAAATCAGCTTCCCGCTTGGGTTCCCCAAGGAGTTTCTATTCCCCTCTTTCAATTATTTATCTTTTTTATCTTTTAGTAAACTCTATCTTTTCACTTACTCTTGTGATCTGTTGTCTGTGGTTTATTCTTTGAACCACCGGATCAAGGACCCAACAGAGATATTCTGGCTACAATAAGACATAGAAATACTTTTTGTTAAAGAAAGACAATTTTGTCTAATTTATAGGTTTTACAGACAATTACAAATTAAATAAGTCAATCATAATTAAACATATCCCACTTATGCATAAATGTATTCATGATCCATGTGTATATGACTTAATAAAAAAACCCAAATGAATGTAAAAGTTAAAAATAAAGGTTATAAAAGAGTTACGATTTTTTAAAGTTAAATGATAGCCCTGTACATTAATGCAATTATGGGGTAAAATGTGCCTATTTTACATACCATTTGAAATACTTTCATCAAACAGGTTAACATAGCCTTCACCACTTTTTCTTAGTTATTGTGTTAAGATATTTACATTCTGCACTTAGTAGATTTAACATGGACCCTTGTAAAGTGCACCATAGGTGTGGTCCCACCAATTACTCTCCCTCCACCCATACTACCTCCTCCCAACCCCTCCCCCTCCTCTTTCCCCTTCATCTTGTGCTGTAGTTGGGTTATAGCTTTCATATGGCAGTGTGGGTGCTTATAAATTGGTTTCATAGTAGGGCTGAATACATCGGATACTGTTTTCTTCCATTCTTGAGATATTTTGCTAAGAAGAATATGTTCCAGCTCCATCCATGTAAACATGAAAGAGGTAAAGTCTTCATCTTTTTAAAGGCTGTATAATATTCCATGGTGTACACATACCATAATTTATTAATCCATTCATGGGTTGATGGGCATTTGGGCTACTTCCATGACTTAGCAATTATGAGTTGGGCTACAAGAAACATTCTGGTGCAAATATCTTTGTTAT
>NW_003852522.1:5445020-5451003 GCF_000181295.1 Otolemur garnettii
ATTAGATGATATCTCAGAGTAGTTTTGATTTGCATTTCTATGATGATTAAGGATGATGAGTATTTTTTCATGTGTCTGTAGGCTGTGCACCTGTCTTCTTCAGAGAATTTTCTTTTCAAGCCCCTTGCCCACACTGAGATGGGATCACTTGTTCTTTTCTTGCTAATACATCTGAGTTCTCTGTGCATTCTGGTAATGAAATCTTTGTCAGAGGCATAACCTGCAAATATCTTCTCTCATTCTGAAGGCTGTCTGCTTGCTTTACTTACTGTGTTCTTGGCTGTGCTGAAGCTTTTTAGTTTGGTCAGATTCCAGTAATGCATTTTTGGTGTTGCATCAATTGCCCAGGGTGGGGGGGTTCCTCCTCTTAAAATATTCTCCCAGACCAATTTCTTCAAATGTTTCCCCTGCACTTTCTTCTGGTAGTTTTATAGTTTCATGTCTTGAGTTTAAACCTTTTATCCAGTGAGTCTATCTTTGTTAATGGTGAAAGGTATGGGTCCAATTTCAGTCCTCTGCAGGTCACCAGCCAGTTCACCCAGCACTATTTGTTAAATAGGAAGTCATTTCCCCCACTGAATGTTTTTAACTGGCTTATCAAAGATCAAATAATGGTAAGCAACTGGGTTCATCTCTTTTATTCTGTTCCATACATCTACCTCTCTGTTTTTGTGCCAGCGCCATGCTGTTTTGATCACTATCAATTTATAGTATAGTCTGAGGTCTGGTAGCATGATTCCTCCTTATTTGTTTTTATTTCTGAGTAATGTCTTGGCTATTTGAGGTTTTTTCTGATTATATATAAAATGAAGGTTTTTTTTTTTTTTTTTGAGGTCTTTAAAGTATCACAGTGGTGCTTTGGTGGGGATTGCATTAAATCTGTAGATTGCTTTGGGTAGTATGGATATTTTAACAATGTTGATTCTTCCCAGCCATGAGCATGGTCTGTTTTTCCATTTGTTAACATCTTCAGCTATTTCTTTTCTTAGAGTTTCATAGTTCTCTTTATAGAGATCTTTCACATCCTTTGGTAGATAAACTCCCAAATATTTCATCTTCTTTGGCACTACTGTAAAAGGAATAGAGTCCTTGACTGTTTTTTCAGCTTGACTATTATTAGTATATATAAAGGCTACTGATTTGTGAGTATTTATTTTGTAACCTGAGATGCTGATGTATTCTTTGATCACTTATAAGAGTTTTATAGTAGATTCCCTAGGGTTTTCCAGATATACAATCATATCATCTGCGAAGAGTGAAAGTTTGATCTTCTTTGACCCTATATATGGATATGGATACCCTTGATCACCTTTTTTTGGCTGATTGCAATGGCTAAGACTTCCATTACAATGTTAAAAAGCAGTGGAGACAATGGGCAACCTTGCCTGGTTCCTGATATGAGTGGAAATGATTTCAATTTAATTCCACTCAATACAATTTTGGCTGTAGGTTTGCTGTAGATGACCTCTATCAATTTAAGAAATGTCCCTTCTATGCCTGTTTTCTTAAGTGTTCTGATCACGATAGGTTACTGGATATTAATTATCAAAAGCTTTTTCTGCATCAGTTGAAAGAATCATATGGTCTTTGTTTTGTATTTTGTTTATGTGACAAATTATATTTATAAATTTATATATATTGAACCAGCCTTGAGGTCCTGGGATAAAACCCACTTGGTCATGATGTGTAATTTATTTGATGTGTTTCTGTTTGCTAGGATCTTGAATATTTTTGAATCAATATTCATTAGAGATATTGGTCTGTAATTTTCTTTTCTTGTTAGGTCTTTTCCTGGTATGGAAATCAAGGTGATATTTGCTTCATAGAATGTGTTGGGTAGTATTCCTTCTTTTTCTATATTTTGGAAAAGATTAAGTAATATACGTACTTGTTCCTCTTTAAAGATTTGCCATAACTAAACCAGGTGTCTCCAGGATATTCTCAGAACCACCTTCCACAATGACAAGCACAATGCTTTAATCTCCAAAGTAAACTCACTCAGAAATTTTTGATCAAATTCCAACTTCCACAGTAGGGAAAGGATTAAAAATGTCCACTGGACTTTCAAAAAACTTGATACCCATTTCGAAAAACTTGAATGTGGAAAACTCTTCACATTCTTCTGATGTGAAGCCATCTGGTCCCAGACTTCTCTTTTTGGGGAGATTTTGTATAGTTGATGCTTTTTCAGAACTTGATATAGGCCTGTTCAACATTTCACTTCATTCTGGGTAAGTCTTCCTAGACTTTGGTGTATTTCCAAGTATTAGTCTATTTCCTTTAGATTTTTGTATTTGTGAGGATAGAGTTTCTTGTCATATTCATTAAGGATTTTTTTAATTTCTGAGGAGTCTTTTGTTATTTAGTCTTTACCATTTCTGATTGATGAAATTAGAGATTTTACTCTTTTATTCCTGGTTAGGTTAGCCAAAGGTTTATCTATTTTATTGACCTTCTCAAAAAACCAACTTTTTTTTTTTTTTAAATCAATCTGTTGTATAATCCTTTTGTTTTCAATTTCATTTAATTCTGCTCTAATTTTGGTCATTTCTTTTCTTCTTCTCGGTTTGGGATTGGAATGTTCTTCCTTTTCAGTTGCTTGAGACATCCCATTAAGTTGTTAACTTCCTCTCTTTCTGTTCTCTTGAAGGAACCCTTGCTATGGTATAAACTTCCCTCTTTGGAGTGCCTTGGTGGTATCCCAGAGGTTCTGGTAATTCGTGTCTTCATTATAGTTTTGATCCAAAAATTTGGTAATTTCTTTCTTAATCTCATCTATGACCCAGCTATTATTTGGCATAAGGTTATTTAGTTTCCATGTTTTTGTATGAGTATGAAGATTCCTGATGTTACTGAATTCAACTTTTATTCCATGATGGTCCAAGAAGATGCAAGGAATAATTTCTATCCTTTTAATGCTGAGGTTAGACTTGTGACCTAAGATGTGGTCAATTTTGGAGGATGTTCCAGGAGCTGATGAGAAGAATGTGTATGCAGTTTTGTTAGGATGAAATGTTCTGTGTATGTCTGGTAAATCCAATTGTTGAATGGTTAATTTTAAGTCTAAAATTTCTTTGCTTAGTTTCTTATTGGAGGATCTATCCAATACTGCCAAAGGGGTGTTAAAATTTCTGATTATTATGGTGCTGGAGGAATCAAGTTGCTGATATCTGTTAGAGTCTCTATTATAAATTGAGGTGCATTCTAATTTGGTGCATAAATGTTAATTGAAATCTCATCATGTTGAGTGTTACCCTTAACAAATATGAAGTGACCATCTTTATCTTTCCTTATTTTTGTTGGTTTAAAGCCTATTGTATCTGCGAATAAAATTGCAACACCTGCTTTTTTCTGATTTCCATTTGCCTGAACTATAGATGACCATCCCTTCACCCTGAGTCTATACTTATCTTTTAAGGTAAGATGAGATTCTTTTTTTTTTTTTTTGCACTGTTTGACTTTATTATACACTTGACTTTCCAAATTTAAGTCTCAGACATGAAAATGAACATATATTCTAAACCAGAGGTCAGTATCCAGCTCACTGTGTATTATAGTTTTATTGAAATATAGCCATACCCATTGATTACACATTGTTTATGGCTAATTTTGAGTTACAACTGCAGAATTGAGTAGATGTGACAGACTGATGGTATTCAAAACCTAAATATTGGCTTGGCGCCTGTGGCTCAAGTGGCTAAGGTGCCAGCCACATACACCTAAGGTGGCAGGTTCGAATCCCCAGCCCGGGCCCGCCAAACAACAATGATGTCTGCAACCAAAAAATGGCCAGGCGCTGTGGCGGGCGCCTGTAGTCCCAGCTACTTGGGAGGCTGAGGCAGGAGACTCGCTTGAGCCCAGAAGTTGGAGGTTGCTGTGAGTGTGATGCCATGGCACTCTACCCAGGGGGATAGCTTGAGGCTCCGTCTCAAAAAAAAAAAAAACAAAAAAACAAAAAAAAAAAACACCTAAATATTATCTGGCCCTTGGCCAAAAAAGTCTGGCCACTCTGAACAGGTATACATTTGTTATCTATAAGTGTAAAACACCCATGCAAACTAACCACAGATATATCAAAGAATTGAGGGAAACAATACAAAAATAGAAACTTAAGCTTTCATCTATTTATTCAGCAAGTGTCTTCAGGAGTTTAAAAACAAACTAGACACCATTATTCTTTGTAAATAATGCAGATGACCATTAAAAAAAAACTTTAATGTACTGAAACACTTTTATTAAGAGTAAACCCCTATCAGTACTCCTCAATTGTAAACAGCAGGGAACTGAGGTGTCAAAGGAAACACATTAGGGTCATATGAACAGACAAAACCCCTTACATTTTCTTATCTCCTTTATACAGTTAACATGTAATATTTAAACAAAACAATCCTTATTAAGCAAACACTTTTGCATATACTGCCTTCTCTTTGTCTTTCTGTGCCTTTATCTTCTGTTTGACTTTCAGTAATTCTGCCTGGATAGCTTTATCTTCTGGTGCTATCTCCTGAGCTTTTTAAAGATCAGCCAATGCTTGATCATATTCTTTTAATCCCTGCCATCCTTGAGCTTTGCAGTATAGAGCTTTGGTATTTGATGAGTCTATTTCAAGAGCCTCCAGACAACTGTCAATCACTCCCTGCCAATTCAACATCTTCAGTTTACAAGCACCAATATTCAGTACACAGCTTAAAGCTATAGGTTGTAGTTTAGATCTGTCAGCTTTCTCAATAACAGCCTTTGAACATCTACGTACCTTAAAACTTTTGCATATTTTTTAATGGCCATCTCCCAGTTCTGGGCTTTGAAAAGATTATTTTCAATGTTTTTTAAGTCTTCTATTATTAATAAAATTTTAGCTACATCCTTTAAATCAATATCCATATCCTCAGGGAAATCTGGATGACTGTTGCCAGAGCCATCTTAGGGGAATATTCCCCTATCATCCCCTTCCTTCAATTCTCCACATTCTGCAATAATGCACAATTTGAAAGGTTTTTCACCTTGTACTTCTACGTTTTCCAGTATCCTTGCTACACCTATTCCTTTAATTACTTGGCCAAACACCACATGTTTTCCATCCGAATGAGGAGTTGGAACTGTTGTGATAAAGAACTGAGAACCATTTGTATTTCTGCCTGCATTTGCCATGCTCAATAAACCCTTGCAATCATGCTTATAATAGAAATTTTCATCTTCAAATTTTTCACCATAAATACTTTCTCCACCGGTTCCATCCTGATTTGAGAAATCTCCACCCTGAATCATAATTTTTTTTAAAATAATGTGATGGAAAGGGCATCCTTTGAAATAGAGAGGTTTCCCAGTCGTAGATCCAATACCTTTTTCTCCTGTACATAATGCACAAAAAATTTCTGCACTTTTAGGTACGATATCTGCAAACAATTCTAAGACAATTCGACCAACTCGCTCCCCTCCAATGTCCACATCAAAGACCCAGGGATTACTGGGGTTGGAGGGCTTAGCCTGGGGGGACGGGTGTGACATATCCACATACAGATGCGTTGAGAAGTGGGATCCAGACACCTCGCGGCACAGACCCGCAGCTAGCTCTCAAGATGAGATTCTTGAATGCAGCAGATATCTGGCCTGAGTTTTTGTATCCACTCAGTCAGCCAAACTTTGCCTCTTAGAGGACAATTTAAGCCATTCATATTACTTGAGAGTATTGATAAGCCTGGTAGAATTTTGGGTATTGAGTTTTTTGAAAGTCCAGTGGACATTTTTAATCCTTTCACTACTGTGGAAGTTGGAATTTGATCAAAAATTTCTGAGTGAGTTTACTTTGGTGGTAAAGCATTGTGCTGGTCATTGTGGAGGATGGGTCTGAGAATATCCTGGAGAGCTGGTTTACTTATGGCAAATCTCTTCAACATGTGAATATCATTAAAGTATTTAATTTCTCTATCATAAATGAAACTCAGTTTAGCTGGCTACAGGATTCTGAGTTGAAAGTTATTTTGTT
>NW_003852522.1:5451546-5460751 GCF_000181295.1 Otolemur garnettii
AAAAAAAAAAAAAGAAAAAGAAAAAGGAAAAGAAAAAGAAATTTCTCCTTCATATTAACTTTGGCAAAGTTAATTATAATGTGTCTGGGAGATACTTTATTTGAATTGAGTCATGCTGGGCTTCTGAAACTGCTATCTGAATGTCACAATCTCTTGCCGTGTTTGGGAAGTTCTCTTTGATTATCTCTTGGAGTAGATAATCTTCAACTAGATATCTCTTGGGCCTTTTGAAGCAACCTCATGGCCTTTAGGAATTCCTATAAGGTGAATATTAGTTTCTTTTGAATTATCCCACAGTTCTCTGAGAGAATGATCCATTTTTGCTCTCTACTTCTCTTCCTCTTTGAGCTTTTGGGAGCATTCCAAAACTTTGTCTTCAATATCAGAAATAATTTCTTCTGCCTCAGAAATGATCTGTGTTAAATCATTTTTTATTGTGAATAGGCCATACTTTTCCATTTTTTTGCATGCTTTCTAATTTTTTGTTTAGAACTGAATACTCTGAGTATTATAGTGTGATCTGCAAGCATCTCAAAATATGATCCTATGGATTGCTGATTTCTGCTTGCTGTGGGCTGGAGATAATCTGGTTTTGAATTTTCCAAACTATTTTTGCAAAATGTGTATACTTTGTGTGTGATTGCTGAAGTTTTCTTTTCCATTATTTTTGTGGTCAGCTAGTGGCCTCACGAACAATTTAAATGTCTATTTCCAGAAAGTGAAAAAGAAAAAAAAAGACAGACTCTTTAAATTTTCTGAGGGATATTTTTTTCCAAAGGGGAAAAGCTCCTGGTGCCAAGAGAGTCTAAACAAGCTTTTGGCTGGTCTTATCTCTCAGAACACTGCCAGACCCAGTAGAGTGCAAACCCAACAAACTTTAGAAGACAAGGTCCCCACTGCTTGGCCAGGAACCAATTATCTGCTCCAGGAGCATGGACTTTTTCCACACTTGACAAATTCAGCATCTTTTAATGATAAAAACTCATAGAAACCTAGAAATATATACAGTATAGCATCCTTAATCTGCTATAGCATCAACAAACTATTGATAGCAACAACATACTTAATATAAAGGTGAAATAATAAAAGCTGTTTGGTTCAGCACCTGTAGCTTAGTGAGTAGGGCACTGGCCACATACATCAAGTCTGGTGGGTTTGAGCCCAGCCTGGGCCTGCTAAACAACAATGACAACTGCAACCAAGAAATAGTTGGGCACTGTGGCGTGAGCCTGTAGTCCCAGCTACTTGAGAGACTGAGGCAAGAGAATTGAATCACTTAAGCCCAAGAGTTTGAATTTGCTGTGAGTTGTGATGCCACAGCACTCTACCAAGTGTGACATAGTGAGACTGTCTCAAAAAGAAAAAAAGCTTTCTGATTTTCAGTTTCTTATTTATTTTTAATTTTAGTTATTTGTAAAGCTGGGGGGCTGGTCTCCAACTCCTGGCCTCAAACAGACAATTCTCCTGCCTTAGGCCCCTAAAGTGCTGGGATTGCAGGTGTGAACCACCATGTCTGACTGAAACTTTTCTGTTTTAAATATATTTTGCTATTAATACTTTTAATTAATATTACACAGTACAATGAGGCAAGAATAAAAAAGCAGAGGGATTGAAAAGGAAGAAATGAGTCATTATTTCCAGATTATATTATTGTGTGCATAGAAAACAAAAAAGTTCTACAAATAGATTTAATATATGAATTTAGCAAGGTTGCTGGAGGCAAAATCAAAATACAGAAACCTATGGTGTTTCTGTATATCAACAACAACTAGAAAAAGACATTTAAAGACAATGGCATTTGCAGTAGCATAAAAAAATCAGTGACTAAATCTAATGAAAGCAGTGTAAGAATTCTGCACAGAAAACCATAAAATTTTGCCATGAAAATTAAATAAAACCTAAATAAATAAAATAATATACCATAGGCACAGGGATGGAAGACTTAATATTGTGAAAGCATTAATTGCACAGCAACATATGTTGATTTATAATTCAGTGGAATTCTAGTCATTATCTCAAAAGGGAGAGAGAGAGAGAGAGAGAGAGAGAGAGAAAATCATATGAAACTAGAAAGAACTAATACTAGCCAAGATTTTTCAAGAAAAATAAGGTGGAGAGACTTACTATACTAAATATTGTCTTAGGAGATTACTAACTGTAACCTCATAAGTTACAGTTAGTAACCTCATAAGACACAGTACAATAAGTTAGAAAGTGTGGTATTAGTACAAGGAGGGACTGCAATACAGTTGGATCATACAAATATAAGTGAAAGATAAAAAAATACAGCTTCTAGAAAATAACATGAGAGACTATTATTTACTTTGGGCTAAGCTAAGCTAAGATTTTTTTTTTTAAGATAGAGTCTCAAGCTGTCACCCTGAGTAGAATGCCATGTGTCATAGCTCACAGCAACCTCCAACTTGGGCTCAAGTGATCCTCTTACCTCAGTTTTTTCAATTTTTAGTGGAGATGGGGTTTCACTTTTCTGTTCTGGCTGGTCTCGAACTTGTGAACTCAAGCAATCCTCCTGCCTCGGCCTCCCAGAGTGCTACGGTTATAGGCGTGAACCACAACGCACAGCCTAAGTAATTATAAAATTAGACTGACTACATTAAAGTTAAGATCTTCTGTGTTTCAAAAGGCATCAATTCAGAGAATAAGAAGGCAATCACAAAGTGGAGGAAGATATTTGCAAAATTTGACAAAGGGCCCATTTCGAGATTATATAAAGAATTTCTATAAATCAAGAAGAAAAAGACAATCCACTTTTGAAAGGGACAAAAGATGTGAACCAACACATAAAACAATAAGCAAATGAACAATAAACATGAAAGGACATTTAGCTATTATCACTCATAAAGAAAATAACAATTACAAGGCCATAGTGGTCAAGACAGCATGGTACTGGCACAAAAATAGAGACATAGGCATTTGGAATTGAACAGAAAACTAGAAAATGAAACCAGCAACTTAAGCCACCTAATCTTCAATAAACCTAACAAGAACGTCCACTGGGGGAAAGATTCCCTATTCAATAAATGGTGCTGGGAGAATTGGATATCCACATGTAAAAGACTGAAACTGTACCCACACCTTTCTCCACTCACAAATATTGATTAAAGATGGATAATGGACTTAAATTTAAGGCATGAAATGATAAAAATCCTCAAAGAAAGAATAGGAAAAAGACTGGAAGATGTTGGCCTGGGAAAGATTTTATGAAGAAGATTGCCATGGCAATAGCAACATAAACAAATGGGGTTTAATTAAATTGAAAAGCTTCTGTACAGCCAAGGAGATAACAGCCAAAGCAAATAGACAACTACTCAATGGGAAAGGATATTTGCATAGTTTGAATCAGACAAAAGTTTAATAACTAGAATCTATACAGAACTTCAATTAATCCAACAATCCCATATATCAATGGGGAAGAGAGATGAACAGAACTTTCTCTAAAGAAGATAGATGAATGGCCACCAAATACATGAAAAAATGCTCATCATCCCTAATTATTAGAGAAATGCAAATTAAAACCACCCTGAGGCTCGGCGCCTGTGGCTCAAGCGGCTAAGGCGCCAGCCACATACACCTAAGGTGGCGGGTTCGAATCCCCAGCCCGGGCCCGCCAAACAACAATGATGGCTGCAACCAAAAAATGGCCAGGCATTGTGGCAGGCACCTGTAGTCCCAGCTACTTGGGAGGCAGAGGCAGGAGACTCGCTTGAGCCCAGGAGTTGGAGGTTGCTGTGAGTGTGATGCCATGGCACTCTACCCAGGGGGATAGCTTGAGGCTCTGTCTCAAAAAAAAAATAAAAAAAAAAACAAAAAAAAATAAAAATAAAGATAAAAACCACCCTGAGATATCATCTAAACCCAGCAAGAATTGCCTATATCACAAATCTCAAAACTGCAGATGCTGGCATAGATATGGAGAGAAAGGAACACTTTTACACTGCTGGTGGGACTGAAAACTAATACAACCTTTTTGGAAGGAAGTATGGAGAAACCTCAAAGAACTCAACCTAGACATCCCATTTGATCCTGCAATCCCATTACTGGGCATCTATCCAGAAGGAAAAAAAACCCTTTTATTATAAAGATAATTGTACTAGGCTATTTATTGCAGCCCAATTTATAATTGCTAAAATGTGCAAACAACCTAAATGCCCTTCAACCCAGGAATGGATTGTCAAGCTGTGGTATATGTATACCATGGAATATTATGGAGATTTTGCAGCATTTGTACTAACCTGGATGGAGGTGGAATACATTATCCTTAGTGAAGCATCACAGGAATGGAGAAGTATGAATCCTTTGATATGAGGACAATTAATGACATGGTGGGGTATGGGGGAAGGGGAGAGCAGGCAGAGAAGGAGGGTGGGGGTGAGGGCAAGGACAAGAAAAGAAGAGAAAATAGTGACTAATTCTCACATAAATTGGATTCAATTTTCACTAAAGTACATCACTTAAACATTAATTTTTACTTCAATTTGTTAATATGTTGTTTAGAATACAGGATACTGCATCCTCATTTAAAAGTGAATTATGTTTGTAATTTCCCCTTTATAATAATGTATTTTTTACAATTTTAATTTCAGGTGTGTCCAGGTTAAGCAGAATGACTTTGAAGTATTTCTTCTTTTTCTATTGTCTATAAGATTTGGCATGATCTGTTTTCTGAAATTATCTTTTATTTTTATTTGTAAATATTAGTTGTCTATTTTTTGAGACTTTGGGAAAAAAATAAGAAGTTAATTGATGACTGTATACTGAACCTCAAAGTCAAAGCATTCTATAATAGTCATGCTCTTATTTGACAATTTGAATGTTACTTTCTTTGCATTACTATTATTATTATTGCTTAATACCTCATTGCAGCAATCATCTGATTTCTTTTCTGAATGCATTTATCTTCATTCATTCTTAAAACAAACAAAAAAAAGAAAATAACAATTAAAACCCCAAGGGAATCCAGTGATAGAACAGTGAAAATATTAATGACTGATAATGACCCTGAGAATGAGTTACCAGGGGGGCAGACGAGTACTCAACCCTTCAAAGAAACATCAATTTGAATAAACGTTGATGCGTGACGTTCACAAGAGCTAGGAAATACACATGAGAGATTAGAGCACTTGAGTGGATTACAGAGATAAAAAAAAGATACAGTCATGAGAGTAAAAAGGATGATTTCACATTACTCACATCACCCCTCCTCCAACTACAGGTAGCACAAATAGAGAATAAAGTGAGTATCTAGTTTCACTAGTGTCAGGCTGACCCCCAAACCTGAGCTCCAGATCTACCCCTTCTAGCTCCTGGCCTGTCCCTCTAGCTCCAGGCTCCAGGACCACATTATTGCCAGTGTCACTCCACTCTGATAGTCTCAACATCAGACAACATGTTGACATTCATGAACTCAGGTTCCAGGCCCACCGCAGGGCCAGATTGGCTTTTATTAACCCAAGAATCAGACTCATGCTCATGGGCCCTAATGCCCAGCCCAGTCATTGAACCAAGCTCCAGGTTTACCCTAAGGAACAATGGAGTAAGTAGGCACAATGTCAACCCTTGTGGACCCGGGTGCCACGCCTGAACTCCTGCTAACCCAGGCATCAGGCCAGCCCTCCCCAGGACTCCAGCAGCAAGCCCACCTGCAAACTCCCAGAAGTCATCGTTCCTAGAATCTGTAGATGGGCTGACTGGTGAAGGGTCTTTCTTCTTCAAGTCAATTTGTACAGACAGGAAGACGTGACTACTTCAAATGTATAGACACCAATGCAAGACCACAGAAATCATGAATAATCAGGGAAACAGGAAACCAACAAAGGAACAAAATAATTACTAGAAATTGACCCCAAAGAAATGGAGATCTAGGAACTTCCTGACAATGCATTAAAAATAATCATTTTAAAGAAACTCAGGGATCTATAAGAGAACATGAGTAGACAAGTGAATGGAAAACAAAACATGAAACAAAATGACAAGTTCAATAAAAAGATAAAAATAATAAAAAAGGAACTAAAGATAAATTCTGGACATGAAGAACACAACTAAACAAAGAGACCTTCAACAGCAGACATGATCAAATAAAAGACAGCATTAGCAGGCTCAAAGTCAGGTCATTTGACTTTACTTAGTCAAGGGAACAAAAAGAAAAAGAAACTGAAGAAAGCCTAAGGAACTTATGAGATGCCATTGAACGAACAAATATATGTATGATGAAAGTGTGCTAAAAGGAGCAGAAAAAGCAAAAGAAGAGAAACTTATTTAAAGAAATAACAAAAACCTTTCTAAATCTGGAGAGGGAAATAAACATCCAGATCTGTGAAGTCCAAAGAACTCCAAATAGAGTAATTATGAAAAGATCTTCACTGAGATACATTATAATAAAATTCTCAATAATCAAAGACAAAGAGAATTTTGCAAGCATCACAAGAAAACCAACTCATCATGTACTAGATAATCTCCATTAGACTGTCAGCAGATTTCTCAGATTTCCCTATTTGCCCTCTTAACATTGCAGGCCAGGAGAGAGTGAGATGATGTATTCCAAGTGCTGAAAGAACCAGTCACAATGGCTTCCAATTGTAATCCTTGCACTTGGGCAGGACAATGCAGGAGGATTGCTCAAGATCAAGAGTTTGAGATCAGCCTAGACAACAGAGCAAGACCCTGTCTCTAAGAAATAAACCAAAGGCTGAAAGAAAAGAATTGCCAAAGCAAGAATACTTTATTTGTAATGAATAATGAATCTATCCTTTGGAAATGAAAGAGAAATAAAGATTTTCCCAGATAAACGCAAACTGAGGGAGTTCATCACTGCTTGACTTGCCTTGCAAGTACTCCTAAAATAAGTTATTCCATTTGAAACAGAAAGTTGCTAAATAAAAACATGAAAACATATGAAAGTATAAAACTCACTGTGAAGGTAAATATGGAGTCAAATTCAGAGTACTCTAATACTGTACAGTGGTTCATGAATCATTTAAAACTCTAATATAAAAAATTAAAAGACAGAAGTATTAATAACTATAGCTATAATAATTTGTTAATAGATATAAAATATTAAAAGATGTAAAATGTGACATTGAAAACATAATGTTTGTGGGCAGGAAGAAAAAGTATAGGTTTTTATGTGACCAACACTAAGTTTTTATCAGCTTAAGAGAGATTTTTATAATTATAAGATTATTTTTTTTTGAGAGTCATGGCATCATAGCTCACAGCAACCTCCAACTTGGGCTCAAGTGATCTTCTTGCCTCAATTTTCCTATTTTTAGTAGATACGGGGTCTTGCTTTGGTCAGGCTGGTCTCAAATTTGTAAGCAATCCTTCCACCTTGGCCTCCCTGAGTGCTAGGATTACAAGAATGACCCACCATTCCCAGTCAATTATAAGATATTTTATGTAAGCTTCATGGGAATAACAAAGAAAAAAACTCACAGTAGATGTTGTACATAAATGATAAAGAGAAATAAATCAGAGCATACCACTACAAAAAATCATTAAATCACAAGAGAAGAAGAAAGAAACAAAGACACTAAAAAAGAGTTTGAAAACAACTAACAAAACGGCAATATCAAGTTCTTACTGCTTATTTATTTATTTATGTATTTGTTTACCTTTTTTGAGACAGAGTCTCACTCTGTTGCCCTGAGTAGGGTGCCCTGGCATCATAACTCAGAGCAACCTCAAACTCTTGGACTTGAGCAATCCTCTTGCCTCAGCTTCCTGAATAGGTGTGTGCCAATATGCCTAGCTAATTTTTCTGAGTAGGTGTGTGCCAATATGCTCAGCTAATTTTTCTGTTTTTTTTTTTTTCAGTTGAGACAGGGTCTTTCTTTTGCTCAGGCTGGTCTCAAACTTCTGAGCTCAAGCAATCCATCTGTCTTGGCCTCCCAGAGTGCTAGGATTACCAGTGTGAGCCACAGCATCGAGTCTCAACAATTATTTTAAATGTATACTGATTAAATTCCAACCAAAAAGGCGGTGCCTGTGGCTCAAAGGAATAGGGTGCCAGCTCCATACACCCGAGGTGGCAGGTTCAAACCCAGCCCTGGCCAAAAACTTCAAAAAATGAACAAACAAACAAAAAAATTCCAAACAAAAGACACAGAATGGCTGATTGGCTAAAATAAAATAAAATAAAATTATAAAACCCCAAATATGACTTGTGTCATCTTGCCTAGAAAAGACATATTTTCTAGTAAGGTCACATATGGTCTGAAAGTAAAAGGATGGAAAAAATATTCCATGAAAATGGTAACCAAAAGAGAGCACAACAAAATAGACTTTCAGTGAAAAACTGTCACTAGAAACCAAAATGTCTTTATATGACAATAAATAGGCATATTCATAAAGAGGATATAGTAATTGTAAATATATGTGCACCCAACATCAGAGCACCTAGATATATATACAAATATTAAGAGATATGAAGAAAAAAATAGATAGAAATATCCTCTTTCAAAAATAGAACTTCTGGACAGAAAATGAATAAGAAAACAGTGGACTTGAACAACACTAAACGACAAAATAGATCTGACAGACATATCCAGAACATTTCAGCAGAATACATATATTTTTAAAAAGTGCACAGAAACATTTTCCAGGATAGATCATACAATAGGCCATAAAAAGTGTTAACAACTTTAAGATTTTAACATCAAGTATATTTTCTGACCAAAATGATATAAAAGTACAAAATTGCAAAATTCATAAATACATGGAGATTAAACATATATTCCTGAACAAAAATTGGGTCAAAGAAGAATTGAAGGGCAGTGCCTGTGGCTCAGTGGGTAGGGTGCCAGTCCCATATACCAATGGTGGTAGGTTCAAACCTAGCCCCAGCTAGCTAAAACAGCAATGAGAATTGCAACAAAAAATAGCTCAGTGTTGTGCCAGGTGCCTGTAGTCCCAGCTACTCATGAGGCTGAGGCAAGAGAATCACTTAAGCCCAAGAGTTGGAGGAAACAGTCCTCTCTTTTCTTATTCATTTTTTTGTCCAGGTTTCTGTGAGCTGTGACGCCATGGCATTCTACCAAGGGTGACAAAAGTGAGACTCTGTCTCAAAAAAAAAAAAAAAAAAAAAAAACCAAAGATTTCAGAAGCAAAATTTAAAAAATCTTGACAATACAAAAAATGGAAAGACAATAATATATAAAAACTTATAGGATATAGCAAAAGTAGTTCC
>NW_003852522.1:5460771-5492283 GCF_000181295.1 Otolemur garnettii
AAGCCCAAGAGTTGGAGGAAACAGTCCTCTCTTTTCTTATTCATTTTTTTGTCCAGGTTTCTGTGAGCTGTGACGCCATGGCATTCTACCAAGGGAGGCCAATTTTAGAGCTTTAAAAAAAAAAAAAAAAAAAAAAAAAGAACCAAAGATTTCAGAAGCAAAATTTAAAAAATCTTGACAATACAAAAAATGGAAAGACAATAATATATAAAAACTTATAGGATATAGCAAAAGTAGTTCCAAGAGTAAAGTTTATAGCAATAAATGCCTCCATTAAGAAAAAAAAAGAGAAAGATTTTAAATAAGCACTTTGCCCTTCAAGGAAATAGAAAAAGAAAAACAAACTAAGCTGAAAGTTAGTGGAGAGCAGAAATAACAATAATCAGAGTAGAAATAAAGTACAGGTAAGAAAAATAATAAAAAAGATCTGGGAAGAATCAACATTGTTAAAATGTCTATACTACCTAAAGCAATCTACAGATTTAGTGCAATCTCTATTAAAGCACCTCTGTCATGCTTTAAAGACCTGGAAAAATTAATACTTTGTTTTATATGGAAACAGAAAAAAACTCGAATAGCCAAGACATTATTCAGAAATAAAAACAAATCAGGAGGAATCATGCTTCCAGACTTCAGACTATACTATAAATTGATAGTGATCAAAACAGCATGGTACTGGCACAAAAATAGAGAGGTAGATGTATGGAACAGAATTGAAGACCAAGAGGTGAACCTAGACACTTACCATCATTTGATCTTTGATAAACCTATCAAAAATATAAATTAGGGGAAAGATTCCCTATTTAACAAATGGTGCTGGGTGAATTGGCTGGCGACCTGTAGAAGACTGAAACTGGACCCACACCTTTCTCGTCTAACAAAAATTGACTCTCACTGGTTAAAGGGCTTAAACTTAAGACATGAAATTATAAAAATTCTTGGAAAGAGTTCAGGGGAACCACTTGAAAAAATTGGCCTAGGAGAATACTTTATGAGGAGGACACCCTGGGCATTTGAAGAAACATCAAAAATACATTCCTGGGATCTGATCAAATTAAAAAATTTCTGCACTGCCAAGAACACAGTAAATAAAGCAAATAGGCAGCCTTCCGAATGGGAGAAGATTTTTGCAAGTGATATTTCTGACAAAGGTCAAATAACCAGAATCCACAGAGAACTCAAACTTATTAATAAGAAAAAACCAAGTGATCCCATTTAATTGTGGGCAAGAGACATGAACAGGAGCTTCTCTGAAGAAGACGGGATGCATGTTCTACGGACGCATGAAAAAAATGCTCATCATCTTTAATCATCAGAAAAATGCAGATCAAAACCACTCTGTGATACCATCTAACTCCAGTAAGAGTAGCCCACATCACAAAATCACAAATACAGATGTTGGCATGGATGTGGAGAGAAGGGAACACATCTGTACTGCTAGTGAGAATGCAAACTACTATGTTCCTTTTGGAAGGAAGTTTGGAGAACACTCAGGGATCTAAATGTAGACCTGCCATTTGATCCTGCAATTCCTCTTCTAGGTGTATATCCAAAAGACCAAAAATCATTTGGCAATAAAGACATTTCCATCATTGCAAATTTGCAAATGCTATATTTGCATTCATTGCAGATCAATTCATAATTGCCAAGTCATGGAAGAAGCCCAAGTACCCATCGACCCATGAATGGAATAATAAATCGTGGTATATGTATACCATGGAATACTATGCAGCATTAAAAAGGAGACTTTACCTCTTTTATGTTTACATGGATGGAGCTGGAAAATATTCTTCTTAGTAAAGTATCTCAGGAATGGAAAAAAATATCCTATGTACTCAGTACTACTATGAAACAAATTTATAATCACTCACACTTTCATATGAAAGATGAATCACAACTATTCCCTAGGATGAAGGAGGGAAGTGGAGGGGGAGGGGATGGAAAGGGGGTGAGTTGATAGAGGAAGGGTTAATAGGGGGACCACACCTATGGAGCATATTGCAAGTACAAGTTGGATCTATCAGGGGTAGAACACAATGTCTTAATGCTGTAAGTGGGTAAATGTGGTGAAGGTTATGTTAATTAGTAGGATGTAAGCACTCCAATTTGTACAAATAATCAACACACTGAATCCCATAATGTCATAAATGTATTCATGATCTATGTAAAAAAAAAAAAGAAATTAATCAGGGAAACAAAAAAAATAATAGAAAAGATCAACCAAACCAAAAGTTGGTTGCATTAAAAGATAAACAGATTGGCAGATCTTTAGCTAGACTAAGGAAAAAGAGAGGAGACTCAAAAATAAAATAAAATAATAAGAACATATAACTATATTCCTGAAATACAAAGGATCAGCAGAGATTACTATCAACAATTATATGCCAATGAATTAGGTAACTTGAAAGAAGTGGATCAATTCCTAGAAATTGATCAACCTACCAAGACTGAATAAAACAAATTTTTTGTTTGAAGAAACAAAAAATCTGAACAGACCAATAACAAATAAGGAGACTAAATCAGTAATCAAAAACATTCCAACAAAAAAAGTGTAGAACCAGATGGCTTCTCTGGTGACATCTACCAGACTATTAAAAGAAAATCAACACCTATCTTCTCAAACTCCATCAAAAATTGAAGAGAAAGGAAGACTTCCAAACTAATTTTACAAGGACAGCATTACCCTGATACCAAAGCTAGACAAGGACAATACCAAAAAAGAAAATTATAGGCCAATATCTCTGGGGAACATAGATGCAAAAATGCTCAATGAAGTGCTACCAAACCTAATTCAACAAAATGTTAAAATGATAATTCACCGTGATTAAGTGGGATTTATCCCTAGGATGCAAAGATGTTTCCAAATATGTAGATCAAAGATATGACATACCACACAAACAGAATGAAGAATAAAAACATGATCATCTCAATAGATGCAGAAAAAGCAGTTAGCCAACATGCAACAACTTTCATGATTAAAAACTCTCCACAAAAATTAGGTATAGAAAGAATGTATTGCAACTTGATAAAGCCCATGGCTAATATCACATTCAATAATGAAAAGCTGAATGTTTTTCTTCTAAAATCAGAAATAAGACAAGGCTGCTCACTCTGGCCACTTCTATTCAACATAGTACTGGAAGATCTAGGCAGTTGAGCAAGAGAAAGAGAAGGCATCTGAATTGGAAAGGAAGAAAGAAGATTGTCTGCTTGTAGATGTCATGATCTTATATTTAGAAAACCCTAAAGATGTTACCAAAGTACCATTAGAACTAATAAACAAATTCAGCAATGTTCAGGATGAAAAATTAACATACAAAAATCAATAATTTCATACATTATCAATGAACTATATGAAAAAGTAATCAACAAAACCATACCTTTTACAATAGAAAGAAAAAATACTTAGGAATAAATTTAACAAGGAGAAAAAAGATCTGTAGACTGAAAAATATAAAATATTGATCAAAGAAATTGTAGAACACACAAATAAATGGAAAGATATCCTATGTTCATGGATTGGTAGAATTAATATTGTTAAAATGTCTGTGTGTGATACACAAAGTGAAGTACAGATTCTGTGCACTCCCGGTCAACATTTCGGGGGCATTTTCCACCGAAATAGAAAAGAATCCTAAAAAGTCACATGGAATCACAAAAGATGAAATCAATCTTGAGCAAGAGGAAAAATCTGGAGGCATCAAACTGTATTACAATGCTATACTAATTATAACAGTATGGTACTGTCACAGACTGATTTAATAGAATAGAGAGCTCAAAAATAAACCCACACATATATGGTTAAAAGTGCCAAGAACATAGCAGAGAAAGGATTGTCTCTTCAATAAATGGTGCTGGGGAAACTGCATGCCTGTAGGCAGAAGAATGAAATTGGACTCTCGTATCATAGCATTTGCAGAAATCAACTCAAAATGATTAAAGACTTAAATATAAAGAATTGAAACCATAAAACTCCTGGAAAAAAAGGTAGAAGGAAAACTCTATCACATTGATCTCAGTGACAATTTTTTTTTTCAATTTGACACAAAAGAACAGGCAACAAAAGGAAAAATAAACAAGCAGAATTGCAAAAAACCAAAAAGCTTCTGTACAGCAAAGGAAATAGTTAACAAAACTAAAAAGAAACTTAGGGAATGGGAGAAAATATTTGTAAACCATATATCTGATAAGCAATTTCTATCCAAAATGTATAAGGTACTCATATAACTTAATAGAAAACAATCAAATATATACTAATTATTAAGCTTTTATCTAATTCAGAATGTGCAAATATTCTTTCCCATTGTGTAGGTTGTCTATTTGCTTTGGTTGCTGTCACCTTAGCTGTACTTCTAGAAGCTTCTCAGTTTACTTAAGTCCCATTTGTTTATTTTTGTTGTTGTTGCAATTGCCATGGGAGTCTTCCTCATAAAGTCTTTCCCCAGGCTTCAAATGTTTTCCCTACACTTTCTTTGAGGATTTTTATTGTTTTGTGCTTTAGATTTAGGCATTTAATTCATCTTGAATCAATTTTTGTGAGTGGAGAAAGGTGAGGGTCCAGTTTCAGTCTTTTACATGTGGATAACCAGTTCTCACAGCACCATTTATTGAATAGGAGTTCTTTCCCCCAGTGTATGTCCTTAATTGGTTTATTGAAGATTAGGTGGCTGTAAGATGTTAGCTTCGTCTCCCTGTTTTCTATTTGGCTCTAAATGTCTATGTCTCTATTTTTGTGCCAATACTGCATTGTTTTCATCATGATGGTTTTGCAGTACAGCCTAAAGTCTGGTAGGCTGATGCCTCTGGCTTTGTTTTTATTACTAAGAATTGCCTTGGCTATACGTTTTTTGTTTTTTTTTTCTGATTCCAAACAACATGAAGAACCTTTTTTCCAAGTCTTTTTTTTTTTTTTTGCAGTTTTTGGCCAGGGCTGGGTTTGAACCCACCACTTCTGGCATATGGGGCCAGCACCCTACCCTTTTGAGCCACAGGCGCTGCCCTATTTTTCTGAGTCTTGAAAGTATGATGTTGATATTTTAATATGGATGGCATAAACTTAAAAAGAGACAAAAATCCTTGATACCACTGGGCAACAGAGATGAATAGAACCTTCTCTAATGAAGACAGACAAATGGCTAATAAATATATGAAAAAATTCTCATTGTCCCAATTATTAGATAAATGCAAATCAAAACCACCCTGAGATATCATCTAAACTCAGTGAGAGTGGCCCACATCACAAAGTCTCAAAACTGCAGATGCTGGCATGGATGTGGAGCCATGTGGCATGGCTCAGATGGTGGCATAGATGTCCCACTGTTTTTACACTCTTGGTGGGACTGCAAACTAGTATAGCCTTTTTGGAAGAAAGTATGGAGAACATTCAACTCAAATTAGACCTCCCATTTGATCCTGCAATCCCATTTCTGGGCATCTACCCAGAAGGAAAAAAATCCTTTTACCATAAGGACAAATGCACTAGACTGTTTATCACAGCTCAATTTACAGTTGCCAAGGTGTGGAAACAGCCTAAATGCCCACCAACCCAGGAACGAATTAACAAGCTGTGGTGTATGTATACTGTGGACTACTACTCAGCCATTAAAAAAGATGGAGACTTGGGTAGCACCTATGGCTCAAAGGAGTAGGCCACCAGCCCCATATGCTGGAGGTGGTAGATTCAAACCCAGCCCTGGCCAAAAAGGAGACTTTACATCTTTTGTATCAACCTGGATAGAGGTAAAACACGTTATTCTTAGCAAAGCATCCCAAGAATGGAGAAACAAGAATCCTATATACTCAATTCTGATATGAGAACAATTAATGACTTAACACATGGGGGGGTGAGGGATGAGGAGAACAGAGAAAGGGAAGGAGGGAGGATGTGGGGATCACAGGGGTGGTACACCTTGTGGGGGTGGAACACTATTATGGGAGGGTCTTTATCTGACACAAGCAATCAATGTAACCTGGTTCTTTGTACCCTCAATGAATTCCCCAAAGTAAAAAAAAAAACCCAATCAAATAATCTGATTTAAAAATGAGCAAACAACATTTCCCAAGAGAAGGCATACAAATGGCTAACAGGTATGTGAAAAGATACTCAACATTAATCATTAGGGAAATGCAAATTAAAACCACAGTGAGGTGTTATCTTATACCTGGTAGAGTGGCTGTTTTCCAAAAGATAACAACTTTTGGCAAGGATGTAGAGAAAAGGGAACTCTTTTACACTGTTGGTGGGAATGTAAGTTGCTACAAACATTAGGGAAAATACATGGAAAATAGAACTACTGTATGATTTAGCAATCCCACCTCTGTGTGTGTATATCAAGGAAATGCAACCACTTTCTCAAAGAGATAGCTGCATTCCCACATTTCTTGCAGCATTTTGTTCACAATAGGCATGATCTGGAAATATCAACAGATGAATGGATAAAGAAAATATGGTGAAATATTACCCAGCCTTAAAAAGAGTGAAATCCTGTCATTTGTGACAATATAGATGAATGTGGAGGACATTATGCCAAGTGAAATAAGCCAGACACAGAAAAGAAAATACTGCATGATCTCACTTACATGTGGAATCTAAAAAATTGTACTCACAGAAGCAGATAGTAGAATGGTGGTTGCCAGAGGCTGAATATGAGATAAATGGGGATATGTTCGTTCAAGGGAATAAAAATTTTAGTTATGCTGAATGGAAAATTTCTGGAAATCTATTGCACACCCTGTGCCTATAGTTAATTATATTGCATTGTATGCTTGAAATTTGCTAAGAGAATAAGTAGATCTTAAGCATTCTTACTTGCAAAATGATACTATGTGAGATGACGGATATTTTAATTAATTTAGTACTGCTGACCATTTCACGGTGTATATTTATATCAAAGCATTAGGTTTACATCTTATGTAGCAATTCTTTTTGTCAATTATACCTCATTAAATTCAAGGGAGTAGGCTGACAGAGTCAGTGGAATGAGAAACAACAGAAATAGTCACATTTGGCTGATGCAGGTGAAATAGTGTTAATTGCTTTGGAAAACTGTTGGTAATATCTAAGGATGTTGAACATAGACCAATCTACTCATAGATATATGAGTATACTCAACAGAAATGCATATATATGGTTCCCAAAAGACACAAGAATGCATCAATTTTATTCATAAACTCATATGTGAAGTTCTAATGAAAATGTTAGCAAGCATCAGTAATATATAAAGGATAATCTGTCATGAATATATCATGACTAAGTTGCTTTATTTTATTTTATTTTAGAGAAAAGTTCTTATTCTGTTACCCTGACAGGACTGCAGTGGTGTGATTATAGGTCACTAGAGACTAGAACCCTTGGGCTCAAGCAACTCTCTTGCCTCAGCCTCTCAAATAGTTGGGACTACAGGTGCCTGCCACCATACTCAGCTATTTTTTTGGCCCAGGCTGCATTTGAACCTGCCACCTCCAACTTATGGGGCCATCACCCTACCCCTTTGAGCCACAGGTGCCGCCCTATTTTGGAAATTCTTTTAGAGAGAGGTCTTGCTCTGTTGCCCAGGCTGTTCTTAAACTCCTGGCCTCAAGCAGTTCTCTTGCTTTGGCTTCCCAAAATGCTAAGCTTACAGGCATCAGCCCCAGGACCTGACAAATTTGGTTTATTATAGAATAACAAGGCTGGCCTAACAATTAAAAGCAATCTGGGATGGCGGAGCAAGATGTCAGACTACAGACATCTTCTTTGCAGCCATTAGTGGTGAGATCAGGGCAGGAAGACTCCTGCCATCTTTGTCTCGGGTGGGAGCTCCTGCCCAAAGTCATCATTCTAGGGGCACACAGAAGCAGCAGGAGACTTCAGGAGGCAATAAAGAGGTCAGCAGTAGTAGAGAACTAGCACAGGTATCTTGCATGCCAGAAAAGGCTGGCTGGAAGTTTTGGTGGAAGTTTTCAGACAGAGAAATACTGCATTGCAGCCTTTTTTTTTTTTTTTAAAGCTGGGTATTTGCTGGAGATACCTTGGGAGAGCTTGGGTGAACAAGTGAACAGTGCCCAGGGGCCAAGAATGAGCCACCAAGTGATGTGGAGCTCTCTCATTTGGCTGCTGGCCAGGTGCACTCCCATTGTGAGAGAGCTGCCTGGAAGGAACAGCCTGTAGGGTCCTAGTGTAGGGTTGGTTCTGGTGCACCTGCTAAGCTGGGCAGCCATCTGTAGCAAGATTTGAATGAAGCATGCTTTCCTGAGAAAGCCACTGCATGTCCAAGAGACACTGTTTGGAAACAGTTGGGAACCATACATATGCATTTCTGTTGAGTATACTCATATATCTATGAGTAGATTGGTGGGTCTATTGAGTAGGCTGACAAGATCTTCAGGCTACCAACCCTGAGAAGATTGAATGCAAGGAAATCAGGAAGATGGGTCCAAGTCTCCTTGGCAAGATGGTGGTTTCCAGCCACCATCTTATATAGCCATATCAGCATTGTGATAAGTATGCTATAAGAATGTCACCTGTTGTCCAGGCAATATATGGCCATTTTTTTCCTTTTATTTCCAATTTTTCCCCTAGATAATTCTCTTTTTTTATATTTATAATTTTTCATTGTTTCTTTCTTCAAAAGTAAGGGCTCCATTTTCCCCACAATTTTCCTGTTCTTTTTATTCTTTTTTTCCCACAATTATTTCTCTGAAGGTTTTTTGCTTGTTTATTTGTATTGTTTTGTTGTGTTTTTATTTTTCCATTTTTACTTTCTTCAATAATAAGGACTCCATATATGCTGTGATTTTTCTATCTCTTTTATTCTTTCTTTTCCAGTTCTCTCATTTTCTCCCTCTTTTTGTAAGGGATCACCTCTATGGTTTATCTCACAAAGGTACAAGTGAATCTTTCTAAAAGTAGAATATAATCATCTTAACACAATAACTAAGAAAATAACATGAAGGCTAAGTTAACCAGTTTGATGAAAATGTTTCAAATTGTATATGAAAATACCACACTGTACCCCATGATTGCATTAATATACACAGCTATGATTTAATAAAAAAAAAAAGATTTTTTCTACTTTTTTTATCTTTCCCACACAAATTTCTCAAATAGCAACTGTGATATACCCCCTCCTTTTTTTTACATCTTATATAATTTTATTTTCAATCTTCTTTATATACATTTATTATTTTTTATTTATCTGATCTGTTTTATTCTTTGAAAATTTGTATTACATTTATGGGACACAGCCTCACTCTAAGGCTTGGGTTGAGGTATCACAGTATTGGTCTAATTCAAGGAGACCTTCATCCCCTGCTCTAGGGGATCCTTATGGCTTTGACCTTTAGAAGGATGCTATTGGTAAGTCCCTACTGTGACATACTGGTGTTTTTTCTTCTCTAGTTGGTGGAGGTGGGTCTTATTTTTGCTCAGGATGATAAGACATGAAGAATATAGAAAAGATATAGTGGAGCTTAGGGGATTGAAGAAGTCAATTAGGAAATTTAAAGATGCAATATAAAGCATCAATAACAGATTAGACTGTGGAGAAGAAAGAAGGGGCTCCTGACCTCAAGGAACTCACATATCCTAGCCTCCAAAGGCCAGGAATTGAGGGTGTGGGCTAAAGCACCCTCTTGAATACCACTATTACTCCCATCTCTTTCTTTCTATTCTTCTCTTCTTTTTGTCAATCTTTCCTTTTACTCTTCCCTTCTTTTTCTTTTCTCTCTTTCTATCTTTTCTCCCTTATTACTCTTTACTCTTATCTCCCTTTTGATCCTATATACCAAAGGCCACTTCAACACCCAAGCACAGAGAAAAAGTCATTTTAAGAGAAGGGGGAAGTGAAAGGAAAAAGTAGGGGAAGGAAGCAGACAAGAAGGAAACACTCATGAGGAGGAACCAACAGAAAAATCCTGGCAACATGAAAAACCAGAATAGATAACACTCCTAAGGGGTCATAAGGTAGGTTCTACAGAGTATTCCACCTATAAAAAATATTATAGAAATGACAGAAAGGAAATTTAAAATATAGATGGTAAAAACAATGAAGGAAATTGCTGAGAACATGGAAAATAACCAAAAGGAAATCCAAAAACAGAATCAAATAAGAGATGAAAGATATGAAGAATATAGAAAAGATAAAGTGGGGTGTAAGGAATTGAAGGAGTAAATTGGGGGAATTTAAAGATGCAATTGAAAGCATCAATAATGAGTTAGGCCATGGAGAAGAAAGAATCTCAGAGTTAGAGGATAAAGCTTTTTAGATAAAACAGGCAGTTAAAGAGGCTGAAAAGAAAAGAGAGAAAGCAGAACATTTACTCAGAGCATTATAGGACTTCACAAAACATTCAAACATACGAATTATAGGTATCCCAGGAGGGGAAGAAGAATGCCCCACAGGAATGGAAGCCCTACTGGAGGCTATCATAAATGAAAATTTCCCAAGTATCACCAAAGATTCCAACATACTCCCTTCAGAGGGATATCAAAACCCAGGTCATTGCAACTCAAACAGAGCTTCTCCAAGACACAGTCATGAACATGTCCAAAGTCAAGACAAAAGAGAAAATTCTGCAAGCAGCCAGGAACAAATGCCAATTGACCTATGGGGCAAATTCATCAAGGTGACAGAGGATTTCTCAACTGAAATTTTTTAAGCCAGAAGAGAATGCTCAGGTACCTTCTTAAACAAAACAATTTTCATCCCAGAGTTCTATATCCTGCTAAGCTAAGCTTTAAAATTGGTGCAGAAATCAAATCATTTACTGATACTCAACACAAAAAGACCAGCTCTACAGGAAACACTTAGACCTATTCTCTACACTGACCATCACAATGGACCACCAGCAAAGCAAACACCCAGAAACTAAAAAATAAAACCTATCTTCCACAATGATGCAAAGGATAAAACTAAGCAATAAACTTTCATAAAATTAGATGAATAGAACCCTACCACACTTATCATTTCTCTCAAAAAATGTAAATGGCTTGAATTCCCCACTGAAGAGTCACAGGTTGGCTGATTGGAAAAAAAAAAAAGCACAAGTTATCTATATAATATTTTCAGGAAACACACTTGGCCTCAAAGGACAAACCAAAACTCAGGGCAAAGGGATGGAAAATGATATTTTGGGCAAATGGAAATCAGAAAAAAGGAAGGGTCACAATCTTATTTTCAGATACAACTGAATTTAAAGCAACTAAAGTCAAAAGAGACAATAATGAACACTTCATACTGGTCAAGAGAACAACAAAACAAAAAGACATTTCAATTCTAAATATTTGTGCATCCAACTTAAATACTCCTAGATTTATGAAACAGATCTTAATTGGTCTGAGTGATGTGATATCCTATAACACCATAATATCAGGGGACTTTATGCTTCTTACAGAGCCAGAAAGATCCTCTAAATAGAAACTAAACAGACACAAGGTGCTTAAATAAGATGCTAAAACAATTATGCTTAATAGACATATATAGAATACACCATCCCCAAACTAAGGAAAAGATGTTCTTCTCATCATTTATGAAACATTCTCCAAAATAGATCATATCCTAGGACACAAATCAAACCTCAACAAAATCAAAAGAATTGAAATTATATCATGTATCTTGTTATACCACAAGGCAATAAAAGTGGAACTCAACTCCTACAAACTTTTCATCACCACACAAAGGCCTGGAAACTAAGCAGCCTTATGCTGAATGACACAAGAGTCAAGGAAGAGACAAAGAAAGAAATCATTAACTTCCTCAAACATAACAACAATGAAGATACAAGTTACCAAAATGTGTGAGACACTGCAAAAACAGTCCTAAGAGGAAAATCCATGACATTAGAGGCCTATATCTCAAAAACAGAAAAAAAGAACATCAACAACCTAGAAAATCATTTTAAGGAAATGGAAGAGGAAGAGCAATTCAGTCCCAAACTCACCAGAAGAAAAAAATAACCAAAATTAAATCAGAAATAAATGAGATTGAAAACAAAGGAATCATTCAGAAAATTAATGAAACAAAATGTTTGCTCTTCAAAAAGATAAATTGGCTAAATAAACCATTGTCCACATTAACTAGAAACAAAAAAGTCAAATCTTTAATAACCTCATCAGAAACAAAAAGGGGGAAATAACAACTGATCAAACAGAAATAAAAGAGATTGTTTCTGACTACTACAAAAAAAAAAAACTACACCCAGAAATTCAACAATGTGGAGGAAATGAACCAACACCTGGAATCACACCATCTCCCTAGACTTAACCAGGAAGAAACAGATCTCTTGAACAGACCAATATCAAGCATTGAGATTGAAGAAACAATAAAGCAGCTTTCAACAACCAAAAAAATCCCCAGACCAGCTGGCTTCACACAAGAATTATATATATCAAGCCTTCAAAGATGAGCTTTTATCTATACTACAGAACCTACTCCAAAATATTGAGAAGGAAGGAACCTTCCTCAACATGTTCTATGAAGCAAACATCACCCTGATTCCCAAACCGGGAAAAGACCCAACTAAAAAGAACTACAGATCAATTTCACTAATAAATATTAACGCAGAAATGCTCAACAAAATCTTAGCTAACAGATTGCAGCTGTATATTAAAAAATTATGCATTATAATCAGTTAGGCTTTATCCGAGGGATGCAAGGCTTGTTTAAAATATGCAAATCCATAAATGTAATTCACCATATCAATAGAAGCAAAAGAAAAGACCATACGATCCTCTCAATAGATTCAGAAAAAGCATTTGATAAAATTCATTATCCTTTCCTAACAAGAACACTTAAAATAAAATAGGCATAGATGGCACATTTCTTAAACTGATTGAAGCCACCTATGACAAACTCACAGCTAATATCATACTGAATGGAGTAAAACTGAAAGCTTTTCCAGTTAGAATAGGAATCAGACAAGGATGTCCACTATCACCACTACTATTCAACACAGTTCTGGAAGTTCTAGCCAATACAATCAGGCAACAGAAGAATATCAAGGACATCCAAATGAGGGCAAAGGAGGTGAAATTCTTGCTCTTTGCTGATGATATGATCTTATACTTAGAAAACCTCAGAGAGTTGACCACACAACTACTGGAAGTGATCAAGAAATACAGTAATATCTCTGGGTATAAAATCAGTGTCCACAAATCAGTAGTCTTTGCATATGCCAATAACAGCCAAGTTGAGAAGCTAAACAAAAACACAATTTCTTTCACAGTAGCGTCAAAGAAAATGAAATACTTAGGAATATACCTAACAAAAGAGGTGAAGGACCTCTACAAAGAGAATTATGAAACCCTAAGAAAAGTAATAGTAGAAGAATTAACAAATAGCTCTTGGCTGGGAAGAATAGATACTGTTAAAAATATCTGTTCTATCCAAAGCAATCTACAGATTCAATGCAATCCTCATTAAAATATCAAAAAATACTACCTCATTTTGTATGGAACTAGAAAAAAATCTCATGTGGCCAAGGTTATTTGTATTAATCAAAGCTGGAGGCATCACTGTACCAGACTTGAGGTTATATTAGAAGTCCACAATGATCAAACACAGTATTGGCACAAAAATAGGGACACAGACACATGAAACATAATAGAAAACCAAGAGATGAAACCATTCTCGTATAGCCATCTGATCTTTGATAAAGCAAACAAAAGCATACAGTGGTGAAAAAATTTCTATTCAACAAATGGTGCTGGGAAAACTGGATAACCACATGTAAAAGACTGAAACTGGACATGCATCTTTACCACTTACAAAAATTATCTCAAGATGGATAAAATATTTAAATCTAAGGCTTGAAATAATAAATGTCTTAGAAGAAAGTGAGGGAAAAACTCTTGATGATGTCAGAGTGGAGAAAGATTTATGATGAAGACTTCAATAGCAATCACACCAACAAAAATAAACAAATGGGACTTAATTAAGCTGAAAATCTTCTGCACAGCTATGGACACAAGTAAAACAAAAAGACAACCTTCAGAATGGGAAAAGATATTTGCATGGTATGAATCTGACAGAGGCCTGATAACTAGAATCTACAGAGAACTTAAAGTAATCAACAAAAAAAGAGTAAACAATTCTATCTACCAAGCAAACATGAACAGAACCTTCTCTGAGGAAGATGGACAAATGGCTGACAAACATTTGAAAAAATGCTCATCATCCCTAATCATAGAGAAATGCAAATCAAAACCACCCTGACATATCATTAATCCCAATAACAATAGCCCACAAAGACATCACAAGCTGCAGATGCTGGTGTAGTATGGAGTGAAGTGAACACTTTCACACTTTTAGTGGGACTGAAAACTAGTACAAACTCCTTTCTTTGGAAAGAAGTATGGTGAATCCTCAAAGAACTCATATTAGACCTCCCATTTGATCTTGCAATCCCTTACTAGGCATCTACCCAGAAGAAAAAAAATCATTTTATCATAAGACCATTTTCACTAGATTGCTTATTGCAGTTTAATTTATAATTGCCAAAATATGGAAACAACTTAAATGCCCACCAACCCAGGAATGGATTAACAAGTGGTATATGTATACCATGGAATACTACAGCCATTAAAAAGATAGAGACTTGGGTGGTGCCTGTGGCTCAGTGGGTAGGGCTCCATATTGAGGGTGACGGGTTCAGACCCAGCTCTGGCCAAACTGCTACCAAAAAATAGCCGGGCTTTGTGGTGGGTGCCTGTAGTCCCAGCTGCTTGGGAGGCTGGGCAAAAGAATCGCCTAAACCCAGGAGTTGGAGGTTGCTGTGAGCTGTGACGCTAGGGCACTCTACTGAGGGCAATAAAGTGAGACTCTGTCTCTAAAAAAAAAAAAAAAAAAGATGGAGACTTTACATCTTTTGTATCACCCTGGATGGCATTGGAATACATTCTTCTAAGGCTAACTAAAGCATCACCAAAATGAAGAAGTAAGAATCCAATGTAGTCAATACTAATTGAAGCCAATAGATGATTAATACACACCCACGTGAAAGAAAAACTCAAATCAATTCAAGGTGGGGGGCAGGGGAACAAGGGAGCTGGAAGGGAGATGGGCACAATGTTAGGGTGTATGGCACACCCTCTTGGAGGGTGACAAAATATGACAAATCAGATTAGGGACTAATTAGTCCCTAATTAGACATATTAGTCCCTAATATGATTAGGGACTAATCATATTAGGGACTCTGCCTAACAAATGCAAGCATTGTAACCTAATTCTTTGTACCCTCAAATTAACCTGAAACAAAAAAGAAAAAAGCAATACATATATGAGTTTTGTCCAGAAAGTATCCAGCCATGGTTACCATAATTTTTCATGGTAATGATGGCTGGATACTTTCTGGACAGCCCTTCTAATACAAACCCAAATACCCACCTACAGTAGGATGGGTAAACAAACTGTGGAATATTCACACCATGGAATACTATGATACATAGTAATCAAAATGAACGGAATATTGTCACATGATACAACATGGAGGAATCCTATGGACATAATGTTGAATGCAGGAAGCAATATGAACCATAGTAATAAAGTATTCTTCCATTAAATTACAATTAAAAATAAACTAATATATGATGTTAGAACAGTTCAGAACAGTTTTTCCCTGGGGGAGGAAGAGAGAGAATAGTGTTTAAAAGGAGCAGGAAGGTGGCTTCTTGGTTGCTGGTTACATGGGTGAGTTTCCTTTGTGAAAATTGATTGACTTGTGCCTTTTCTGAATACAGTTGACTCTTGAAAGATGCCTTCGAACTGCACAGGTTCACTTATAGGAAGACTTCTGAGACAGGAAGACCAACCTCTTCTCTTCCTCATCCTCAGCCTCTTACAGGTTAAGAGGATGAAGACGAAGAACTTTATGCTCATCTACTTCGACTTAATAAATAGTAAATATATTTTCCTATTTCTTTTTTATTTTTTAAAATATATTTTATATATTTATGATTTTCTTAATGTTCTCTCTAGTTTACTTCATTGTAAGAATACAGTATATAAAACATATAACCTACAAAATTTGATAATCAACTGTTTACATTATTGGTAGGGCTTTTGGTTAATAATATGCTATTAGTAGTAAATTTGGGGGGACTTGAAAGTTATACAAAGGATTTTTTTCTTTTCTTTATTTTTTATTAGATCATAAGTGTGTACATTACTGCATTTATGGGGTACAATGTGCTGATTTTATATAACATTTGGAATGTTTACATAGAACTGGTTAACATAGCCTTCGCCTCACTTATTTAATTGTTGTGTTTAGACATTTATACTCTACTATTAATATATTTGACATGTACCCTTGCAATATGCACAGTAGGTGAGATCCCACCAATTACCCTCCCACCACCTGTCTACCCTCCTCCTCTTCCCTCGCCCTCCTATTCTCTTCTTCTTTCTGGGCTATAATTGTGTTATATCTTTTGTATGAAAGTGTAGGTGATTGTATATTGATTTCATAATAGTATTCAGTACATTGAGTATTTTTTTCCATTCTTGAGATACTTTACTAGAAGAATATGATCCAGCTCCATCCATGTAAACATAAGAGGTAAAGTCTCCATCTTTTTTTATGGCTGCATAGTATCCCATGGTATACATATACCACAATTTGTTAATACATTAATGGGTCGATAGCCACTTGGGCTGATTCCATGACTTGGCAATTATGAACTGGACTGCAATTTTGACTGTGCAAGGTCCCCCCTAAAGCCTGCACGTTGTTCAAGTGTCAATAGTACATGAAGTTTATAAAACATTTTACTTTGACCGTCGTATGGAGGATGGCCTGTAGGTGGCGTGAGTGAATACAGGAAAATCAGGTAGAAGGCTTTGGAAGATGAAAGAGACTGAATAGCACTAGATTCTGATAGATTAAATATATAGATTAAAATTTCTTTCTCTTGTTTGGTCTTGTCTTCTTTTCTTCCTCCCCCCCTTCTTCTTTTCCTCTCTTTTTCTCTTTCTTTCTAGACAGAGTTTCCCAGGCTAGAGTGCAGTGGCATCATCATAGCTCACTGCAACCTCAAACTCCTAGGTTCAAGTCATCCTCCTGCCTCAGCCTCCCAAGCAGCTGGGACCCCAGGCATATACTGCCATGCTTGGCTAATTTTCCTAGTCTTTGCAGAGATGGGGGTCTCACTATGTTGCCCAGGTTGGTCTTGAACTCCTGGCCTCAAGTGATCCTCCTGCCTTGGTTTCCCAAAGTGACAGGATTATAGACATGAGCTAAATTAAAATTTCTAAAAAAATTCCCAAAAGAATAAGAATGGATGGCTCAGCGCCTATGGCTCAAGTGGCTAAGGTGCCAGCCTCATATACCTAAGGTGGTGGGTTCGAATCCAGCCCGGGCCTGCCAAACAACAATGATGGCTGCAACCAAAAAATAGCCAGGAATTGTGGTGGGCACTGGTGGTCCCAGGTACTTGGGGGGTGGGGGCAGGAGACTCGCTTGAGCCCAGGAGTTGGAGGTTGCTGTGAGCTGTGATGCCACAGCACTCTACTCAAGGGGACAGCTTGAGGCTTTGTCTCAAAAAAAAAAAGAAAAAAAGAATAAAAATGGAATACGTAACTTCTGAACTCAGTAGAAGAAAAAACTGAAATAAGGGAAAAAAATCTAAAACAAGACAAGGAAGGAGAGAAAAAGAAATATAGAAAAGGAGGAACAAACAGCTCAAAGTAAGTCCAAACATACCGAGAAGTGCAGATGGTCTAAATATGCACTATTCAATACCATGGCCACACGCCATAGAGAATGCTGTGCTGTGGAGCACTTGGGATATGAATGATTTGAGCTGGCATGTGTTATTAAAATGAACTCCAGAAGCTGGGCATGTTGGCTTGTGCCTGTACTTCTGATTACTTGGGAGGCTGAGGCAGGAAGATCTACAGGTCAGGGGGATAATATAACAAGACCCCTTCTCTAATGAAAAACAGAGAATAATACAAATGAACTGTAGAATTAGAAGACCTGAAATGAAAGATAAGTGAAGGTAAAACATTTTATTAGTAGTTTTATGTATATATTTTTTATTAAATCACAGCTGTGTACATTAATGTTTATTGCAGCCCAATTCATAATTTCTAGGTCATAGAAGAAGCCTAAGTTCCCATCAATCCATGAATGGATCAATAAATTGTGATATATGTATACCATGACATACTATGCAGTCATAAAGAAAGATGGAGACTTTACCTCCTTCATGTTTACATGGATGGAGCTGGAAAATGTTCTTCTTAATAGTTTTATATTAATTACATTTTGAAATGTTAATATTTTGAATATGTAAGGTAAGTTGTTAAATAAAATATACTATTAAAATTTGTTTCATCATTTTTTAAAACTTTTTAATTCTGGCTGCTAGACAATTTTAAATTACCCAAATAGCTCACCTTATAGTTCCATTGGATAACACTGGTCTAAATATCCCAGTTACAAGACAGATATTGTTAGATTGGATAAGAAAACTTAAAATTTAGCATGTGTTGTTTATATTTAACAAAAAAGATAAAACAATTTACCAGTTAAAGGCTTTAAGCTGTCAGAAAGAAAGCTGATTTAACAATGCTATTATCAGATATCATAGAGTTTAATGTAAACAGCAGTACTAGAAATAACTAGGTCTCTGCCTTGAAAATACAAGAACTTAGATGTGTATGCACTTAAAAAGATAGTCTCAAAATAAATGAAGCAAAGATGAACAGAACTACTCAAATCATGTACATAGTCTGAATTGAAATGTGCACTTAGTGTAAAATGCTCCATAGACCTGAACCTCAAAAAAGAAGAAGAATGTAAAAAAAAAAAAAACACCTTACAGTAGACAAGCACACCATCAAAGTGGAAGTTTTTCTAAGTACTTCTCTTAGCAATTGAAAGCTCAGGCACAGAAAAAGTTAGTAAGGATATAGACTTAAATAATAGAATGAACAAGCTTGATCTTATGGCTACATATATGAAATATGCATTGAACCTTCACAATATACACATTAAAGAATAGTTGGGGAGCTGGTGGGAATGTAAAATAGTGCATCTGCTTTAGAAAAGAGTATGGCAGCCCCTAAAAAAATTGGAGTAGAATCACCATGTAATCTAGCAATTCTACTTTTAGGTATATACCCGAAAGAATTACAAGCAGGGATGAGAACAGATTTTTGTATACCCGTGGCCGTAATTGCATTATTCACAATAGTCAAGATATAGAAATAACCCAAGCAACTATTGATGGATGGATGGATAAACAAAATGTAATATATTATTCAGCCTAAAAAAGGAAGGAAATTCTGACATATACCACAACATAGATGAAACTTTGAGGATATTCTGCTCAGTGAAATAGGCAAGTCACAAAATGACAAATGCCTGTAGGATGCCAATAACATATATGAGATCCCTAGAGCTTTCAGATTTATAGAGACAGAAAACAGAAAGGTCGGATCAGAAGCTGCGTCAGAGGAGTGTGGAGTTCGGTTTAATGGAGACGGTTTCATTTTTGCAAGATGAGAAAAGTTCTAGAGAGGGATGGAATTCTAGGCAGGGTGACTCAAACCTATAATCCTAGCACTCTGGGAGGTTGAGGCAGGTTGACTGAGCTCAGGAGTTCCAGACCAGCCTGAGCAAGAGCCTGTATGTATCAAAATAGAATAAAACACAGATATCTGTACCAGAATGTTCACTGCAGCTCAATTCACAATCTCTAGGTCATGGAAGAAGCCCAAGTGCCCATCGACCCATGAATGGATCAATAAATTGTGGTATATGTACACCATGGAATACTATACAGCCACAAAGAAAGATGGAGACCTTGCCTCCTTCATATTTACATGGATGGAGCTGGAAAATGTCCTCCTTAGCAAAGTATCTCAAGAATGGAAGAAAAAGTATCCAATGTACTCAACACTACTATGAAACTAATTGTTAGCTATCTTAGGAAAGCTACAATCCAAATGGAGCCCTAGAATACGGGGAAAGAAGAGGGGGGAGGGGAGGGGGAGGGTGGGTGAAGAGAATGATATTGTAGGGATCATGCCTATAGTTTATTCTATTTGGGTACAGGTGAATTTGTCTAAAGGTTGAATATAAATGTCTTAGCATAACAACTATGAGAAAGACATGATGGCTATGTTGGCCACCTGGATGAGAGTTTTCCAAACTGCATATAGAAGTAACACACTGTATCCTATGAGAGAATTAATGTACACAATTATGATCTAATAAAAAAAATGAAAAAAAATAAAAAAAAATAGAATAAAACTAGTCAGATGTTGTGGCAGGCAACTGTAGTCCCAGCTACTTGGGAGACTGAGGCAAGAGAATTGCTTGAGCTCAAGAGTTTGAGGTTGTTGTGAGCTATGACACCTCATAGATCCCTGTGTGAACAGAGGGACGGTAATGATGGTCGCACAACACTGTGAATGTACCATTGCATACCAGTGAGGGTGCAGGGACTGACCCTACTGAGGGGTTTCTGTGTATTTGTTTAATTGAAACAGTGAACACATGAGAACAAACCACAGGTAGGCGATCTGCCTTATAAAATCTTTTATCAGGCCAATATTTTAAAAAATTTTCTCCCACACTCTTTTCTACAATTTTTGCTGTTTTGTGTCTTAAATGTAAATCATTTATCCTGCAAGAATTAATTTTTGTCAATAGCGAAAGATGTGGTCCAGTTTCAATCTTCCACATGAGGTTAAACAGTTCTGCCAGCACCATTTATTAAATAGGAATTCTTTTTGTCTAGTTCCTGATCTGAGTGGAAATGTTTTCAGTTTTACTCCACTCAGTATTATATAGGCTGTGGGTTTGCTATAGATGGCCTCTATCAGTTTATTTTTTTATTTTTAAATTAATTTTTAATTAAAATCATAACTGTATACATGTTTATGGGGTGCAATGTGATGATTTGATATTCAGTGTAGAATCCTGAAATCAAACTGATTAACATAGCCATCACCTCACTTAATTATTTTTTGTGGTAAGACATTTAAAATTTATTCTTAGTTATTTTGAAATATACATTGTGCATTTAGATGAGATCCCACCAAAGGCCCTCCCTCCTCCCACCAATCACCCTTCCCTGCCCCTCTCCCTTGCTAGACTGTATTTGTGTTTTATCATTTATATGAGTGTGTAAGTGTTTATATATCGGTTTCATAACAATATTGAGCGCATTGGATACTTGCTTTTCCATTCTTGAGATACTTCACTAGGAAGAATGTGTTCCTGCTCCCTCCAGGTTCTAGGGTCATGTTTAAGTTATTTCCTTGTTTAGTTTCTATTTGGAAGATCTGTAGAGTACTACCAAAGGGGTGTTAATATCTCCAATTATTATATTGCAGGAAGATATCATATTGTTCAGATCATTTAGGTTTTTCTTTCTTTCTTTCTTTTTTACACATCAAGGAGTGTTCAGGTAGGGTGTATAAATGTTAATTATTGAAATCTCTTCACCTTGGATTGAGTCATGTTGGGGTTCTGAAACTATCTACTTCTGATTTTCTGTGTCTCATGCAATACTTAGAAAATTCTCCACCATAATGTCATGGAGTTGAGCATCTGTGCCTTTAGGACCATCCTCTTCTTCAGGAATCCCTACAATTTGGATGTATGACCATTTGGAATGATCTCATAACTGTCAGGGAAAATTCTGTTATTGTTCTCCTTTTTTTCTGCTTCTTTGAATGCTTGGGATAGTTCAAAAGTCTTGTCTTCTGACTTTCTGAAATTCTTTCTTCTTCCTGTCTCTACTGTGTTTCAAAGCTCATCAAATGCTCTTTTCAAATCCTTAAGCTCTGCTATATCTTTCCTTGTTATGTCCATATCCTTGTTGAATTTTTATTTAAATTCATTCATTTCTTGAGACAACTTTTGAACTATTTTTTGGATTTCTACTTCAATTTTTTGCTCTGTTCCATTCATCTTATTTGCCATCCATGTTATCAATTCTATTTCTGACATTTTAGCAATTTCTGTATGGATGGCATTTTCTGTTGTATCTCCTTTGTAATCCCTTAGGAGGGTTGGTCTGCTGTGATTTTTTGTGTTGCCAGAGTTCTTCTGCTGGTTGCACTCTATGAGTATTTTCAGCTTAAAAAGAAAAAAATATATATATTTTCTTTTTAATATATATTAAATATATATTTTTCTTTTTAATATATTTTAAATATTTTATATTTAATATATATGTTAAATGTATATAAATATTTTCTTTTGATATATATATTTTCACATATATATGAAACACTATGCTACCCTATTTGGCAATTAAATCTGGTGAGGTGAGGCTGGTTTGGGATGCCCCAGGAACCTGAGCTAACCAACCCTTCTCCAATGAGCTGGGGCTTGTGATTGTGGCTTTTCCCCTACAATCTCACAAAGGTCCCTTTCAGGGCTGCAGCCAGAGATTCTGAGGGCTGTCTTGGTAAGATAGTGCAGCTGGCTCTGTCTTGATGTCAACCTACCCTCTACCCAATCATAGGGAGTCACAGAATTTTGCTGGAATTTCTGCTGGGAAACACCTGTGATCCTGCCCCCAACTAGGATAGCTGGAGGAGGGGAATCTGCAGACAGTCCCACTGAATCTACTCCTCATTGTTGCAACACCATCACTGCTCAGCAAAGACAGACAAGAGGTGAACCTGCAGCCCCAGACAGTGGCACCAAAAGAATAAGAATCCATGAATGGCTCTGGTCCAGAGTTCCAGTCAAACTCATTCAGGCAGTGTAAGCAATGCCCAACCAAATGGGTTCAGGGGGTCACCAGGCAGCTAGAAAACAGAAATCCATGGGCAGATCTATCTGAGAATTCCTGAGGGGCTGGAGAAGGGTCTTTTCTAGTGGGAAAGGGAGTCAGGAAAGTTCATCCCTCTCTTTACCAAAGTTAGAACTGTGATGCCACCGTTTCCATGCTGCAGCTCAGAGGCCCACAATACCCCAACCTCTCAGTGAACTCGCCAAACACTCCAGCCTCTGCAGTCCTTCAGGCTACTGTTAGGGGGAAGGGTGAGCTGTGTGCTCAGGATCGTGGAGAAAATATTTGTTCACTTTTGTGCCAGGCAGGATGGGGCCTAGGCTCAGAGGTGGGACCTCCCTGTGTAGGAAGACTGGGGTTTAGTGGCTCTCTCCCGTGGGGTAAGGTGAGAGGTCCTTTGTTCTCTGCTACTGTTATGAATCCTAATGCAAATATCTGAAATGCAGGATGTATTTAGACAACCCCTGTAAAAGGATCATTAGATCCCCAAAGGGGTAGTGACCCCCAGGTTGAGAACTGCTGGTTTAAATGTTTCCAGGGCAACATATTAAGACAGACAAGTAGAATTGTACAGTTTTCAGAGATTGAAGGTTACTTTAACAGGACATACCATCTGACTGTGAAGTTTAGGTATATGGAAGATTTCTTTGTTTAAAAGGATGTTTGCAAATCTAGTTTAATGATGCAAGATATCTATGTTTTTAGTTTTGATTTGTGGCTGTAGGGGAAAGAAAAACATGTTTCTCTCCACTGAGTGAAAGGGTTTTAGTGCGAGGAATGAAGAGGCTTGATACAGAGTCTGTGCTGGGGGACTGAGGAGCTCAGGGAGGAGTCCTCTCAAGCAAACCTCTAGTCTGTATTTATTGTCATAAAACAGGAAGGAGGACTAAAGCTGCTTATCAGGTAGCAGCACTGACAAGGAGGACATAGAGAAGGTCAGACACACTGTCTCTACCTTTGTTTTTGCAAAACCTCACGCTTTGAGCATGACCTTTGCCTCTAGCCTCAAGAGATCTTTGGAATCCAGAGAATTTTTTTTTTTTTTTAGAGACAGAGTCTCACTTTATTGCCCTTAGTAGAGTGCTATAGAGCCACAGCTCACAGCAACATCCAACTCCTGAGCTTAGGCAATTCTCCTGCCTCAGCCTCCCAAGTAGCTGGGACTACAGGCGTCCACCACAATGGCCGGCTATTTTTTGTTGCAGTTTGGCTGGGACGGGTTTGAACCTGCAACCTTGGTATATGGGGCCAGAGCCCTACTCACTGAACCGTAGGTGCCACCCGAATCTAGAGAATCTTTACCACAGCCATTAAGCCTGGTATTGCCACACCTCACATACACATTCTCTTTTGGAAGTCGGTTTTCTGCCCTCTTGCACATACACAAATTACATGCCATTCTCCTGACTCTTTATGTCTCTCAAGCAGAAAGCAAGCCCATGTTCAAGGTCAGGCAACAATTTTCCTTAAGCCGAGCTCTTCCTTCTTTTTATTTTTTCCTTCTTTCTTCTTACTCCTCTCCCTTTTTTTTTTCAGCAGCAATTATGAAGACTTGTAGTTTTCAAGGATAAGTATGGGAACTTTGTTCACTAGCACCAAGAGGTAATATTAATATAAACAGATGTGAGGAACTCAAAACTTATAATATGGAAAAGGACAAGGGAAGAAAACTTTCATTCAGAAACACACATGGAGAACACAGTGTCTCAAGAAACACCAAAGAAATCCTAAATAGAGAGAGCTATACCATGTGCATTGACGGGAAGGCTCAGTGTTATTAAAATATCAGTACTCTCCAATTTGGTTTATAGATTCAAAGCAGTTCCAATAAAAAGGTCAACATGGGTTTTCATTGGACTTGACAAGCAGAATAAAGGGTCATACATAATCAATATAACCCTTAAGATAAAGAATAAGAAGGGCTCTTCCAGATAGCAGGATTTATTATATCATTATATTAACGAAGACTGTGTGGTGCTGGCACAGCACATGTTGGCCAGTAAAATAGGGTGTATCTGCTTGGCTTCCCCTTAAGGAATGAATTATGATCTTAGAGGGCGTCCTTGTCACTGGGAGAACAACCTACTGCTTCTTCTGAGTGAAATATAAGTCTAGAATCCATATTGGCTCTGGTTTTTTGTCCGTTTGCTTTTGCTTCTTAGTTGCACAGATTTTAACCTAAAATTGAGGTATATCCTACAATAACCTGCCACATTGTATGGGTTAGTGTTTCTTTATATTTAGCCCAGAACAGGCTGTTACTAAGTTTGGAGTTTGATTTAAAATACACAAGTGGTGTCCAGAAAGTATACAGCCACATGTTAATATTATTTTTCTTATTACTTACCTAGGTACTTATTGGACAGCCCTTGCATGTGCATATTCATCTACTCATCATCCATTCCCACTTTCACATAGCCACTTGTCCATCTATCCAGCCATCTATCCATCCATCCAACAGACCATTCACCCATCCACATATGCATCCATCCTTTCACATATCCACCCATCCATCTACCCACCCATCCATTCACCATTCACCCGTCTGCTTGAAGATGCACTTATCCATCTATCTATCCACTCTTCCATCCACCCACTCACCCATCCATCTATTCATCCACCATTCACCACTCATCCACCCACCAATCCACCCACACATCTATCTACCCATCCACCATCCGTCTACCACCCATCCACCTACCATCCACCCACCCACCCATCCATCTATTCATCCACTCACTTATCCATCTATTAATGCACCCACCTATCCATCTATTCACCCACCTACCAGTCTGCCCACCCTTCCACCCACCAATCCATCCATCCATCCACCCACCCATCTATCCACTACTCATCCACCCACCCGCCTACCCATCCATCCGCTCATCCATCCATCCACCCACCCACCCATCTATCCACTCACCCACCCCCCCATCCATCTGTTCATCCATGTCCACTCATTCACCCACCCATCCAACCACTCACTCATCCACCTAAACACATCTTCTTCTATCTATTATCCATCCACCATCCATTTATCCATCCACTCATCCAGTCATGAATACTCTTACTTTTCCATTCATATGCCATTTACTTATCCATCACCCACTCAATCTTCCATCCACTTAGTCATCTACTCATTCATCTGTTTACTCACTCAAATACCTATTAATTTATCCACCCATTTATCTGCCTGTATGGCTATAGAAAAGGGCCTGTAAGGTCTATCAGTTACCTGCTAATGCACAACAAACTACCTCAAAACTTAATATTGAAAAATAGCGACCGTTCATATGCTCACAATTTTGTGAGTTGGCCAGGCAAGGACTTGGCAGGGATGGTTCCACAGGCTGGAGCAGCTCATCAGGGACTTGTGGGATGATTACAGCCTCATTCTCCTGTCTTTTATCCTCCCAAGGCCCTTCTGTTTACACAACCTCTCCCACTGGATCAATAGACTTCTCTGCCTTGATAATGAAAAGGCTGCATTCTTTCTGAAAGTTCTAGGGAAGATCCTGTTTCCTTGCCTTTTCTGACTTCTAGAGGCCTTCTTTGGTCTTTGAGCCCTTTCAGCAATCATATCCCTCCAACCTAGGGTTTCTCAAACTTAAACAGGGGGCCAGTTCACTGTCCCTCAGACTGTTGGAGGGCCAGACTGTGGGCCCTGGGACGAGTTGGCTGCTATGCAAAAACACCCGGCAGGCCAGATAAATGTCCTGGGCGGGCTGCATGTGGCCCACAGGCCATAGTTTGAGGACACCTGCTCCAACCTCTGCTTCCATGGCCATAGCTCTTATTTTGATTCGGCCTCTCCTGCTTCTCTCTTTGCCTCTGCCTCTATGTCTTTCTGCCTCTCTGGCTCTCTCTCTCTCTTATAAAAACTCCACCTCCCATGCTCCCCTCTCTCTCAGCCAGTTAAGAATAAGATTATTCAGAACCAGTAGAAGGAGGGGAGGTGGAGACTATATTAGTTTGCACGACAAAGCTTAAAACCACAGAAACTTGTTTTCTCACAATTCTGGAGACCAAAAGTTCAAGATCAAAGCATTGGCAGAATTGCATTCTTCCAAAGGCCTCTTTCCTTGGTGTGTATATGGGCCTGCTTTTTGGGTAGAAACCTAGAAACACGGAGAGTTCCCCAGAGGAGTTTTAAGGAAGCCCAAAGATAGAAGGAGCTTGAACTTGGCTCCTACAACACAAACCAGAGAGGCTGCAGGCCCCCAGAAAGGAAATGACTTGATGGTGTCTCTGGTTAGTTGAAGCCACAGACAACCTCAAAGAGCTTTCTGTGCCTCTACTCAGTTGAAAGTCAGCCTCTTGAGCAAGTGCCAGAGTAGCAGAAAATGCACTGCTCTTCATAAATGGCAAAGATAAAAACTGGTAGATCAGCAGCAGACTGGGGGCATGTATGTGGGTGTGTAGCTCAAGAATGAATTCCCATAATGGCATAAATGTATTCATGATCTATGTACAAATGACTTAATAATAAAGAAAAAAGAATGAGTTCCATTCCTTTCCCATAATGTCTCAGCACTCCTGAGCTCCCAGGAATTTTCACAATCTTGAGGGGGAAGCATGTAGGGAAGGATTCTTCCCAATTGACTGATACCACGTTTTCAGCATCCTGGTGCAAATGAAAAGGGGTCTTGAAATATAAACAAAGTTGCATTGTCAATGAAAAAAAAGAAAGTTACATTTTTTGCACACCCTCTAGATTCAGATTCATATACACTATACTTGTGCCTTTGAACCTGGCCTGCTAAACAACAATGAAAACAATAACAAAAAGACGCCTGTAGTCCTAGCTACTTGGGAAGCTGAAGCAAGAACATCTCTTAAGACCAAAAGTTTGAAGTTGCTGTGAGCTGTGATGCCACAGCACTCTACTGAAGACGACAAAGTGAGACTTTGCTAAAAAAAAAAAAAAAAAAAAAGATTAGTGGTCCCCAACCTTTTTGGCACCAGGGACCAGTTGTGTGGAAGACAATTTTTCCAAGGATTTGGGGGCAGGGGGAAGGTTTTGATACGTTTGGTTTATTATGATCTCTATGCAGTCACACCTCTGTGCTAATGATAATCCATATTTGCAGCCACTCCTCAGTGTTGGCATCACTTCTTCATCTCCATGTCAGATCCTGAGGCATTAGATTCTCATAAGAAGAGCACAACTGAAATCCCTCACAGGTGCTGTTTACAGTAGTGTTCATACTCCTATGAGAATCTAATGCCACCACTGATCTGATAGGAGGTGGAGCTCAGGTGGTAATGAGAGCAATGGGGAGCGGCTGTAAATACAGATGAAGCTTTTGCTCACTCACCTCCTGGTGTGTGGCCCTGTTCCTAACAGACCATGAACCTGTATAGTCTGGGGACTACATGCATAGAAGCAGACACCAAGAAAAGATTTTGGAAGAAAGAGGTTTATCTGAGTAGTTGTATTAACTAGCTATTGCTGCCAGCCACAAATCTGGAAGCTTAAAATGACACATGTTTATCATGGTCTCAGTTATCTCAGTTTGGGAGCCTAGGTACGATTTAGTTGGGTTCTCTGTCTCAAGATTTCCTAGGACTAGCCAGGTATGGTGGCTCACACCTGTAATCCCAGCATGGTGGGAGGCTGAGGCAGGAGGATTATTTGAGCTCAGGAGTTCAAGACTCGTCTGAGGGAGAATGAAACCCTAACTCAACAGAAAATAAAAAACCCAGCTGCACAGTGTGGCAAGTGCCTGTAGTCCTAGTAACTCAGGAGGCTGAAGCAGCAGGATGCCCACAGCCTGAATCTGAGCTTTCAGTGAGCTATGATGACACTGCACTCCGCTCAGGGTATAGGGTGGGACTCTGCCTCAACAACAACAAAGGAAAACAAAACAAAACAAAAAACAAGGCAACAGGTGGCACCTGTAGCTCAGTGGGTAGGATGCTGGCCACATACACTGAGGCTAGTGGCTTGGGCCAGCTAAACAGCAATGACAACTGCAACAACAACAACAAAATAACTGGGCATTGTGGCAGGCACCTATAGACCCAGATACTTGGGAGGCTGAGGCAAAAGAATTGCTTAAGCCAAGAGTTTGGTGTTGCTGTGAGCTGTGATGGCATGACACTCTACCCAGGGTGATAGCTTGAGATTCTGTCTCAAAAAACAAAACAAACAAACAAACAAAAAAACAAGGCAACAACAACAAAAAGAGATCTCATAAGACTACAATCTAGGTGTCAACTAAGCTATATTCCTTTCTGGAGCTTGGAGTCCTCTTCAAAGCTCACATAGTTGTTAGTGGAATTCAGTTCCTTAAGGTGGCAGGATTGAGACTCTTGGTTTCTAGAAGCTGACCACAGCTCCTGGCCAGGTCAGGACTATGGACTATGGACTATGGACCTTTCCATGAGTGGTTCACAGCATGGCAGTGTGCTTCTTCAAGGCCGTCAACAGATTATCTCACCCCAGCATAAGTGTCTTATATATGTAGAATGTAATCTGAGCCATGGAGTAATAGTAATATCTCATCACCTTTGCTATCATCTATTGGTTAGAAGCAAGTTAGGTTACATCCAAACTCAAGGGGAGTGGTTTATACAAAATTGGATGCCAGGAGGTGAGACTTAGTTGTGTGCTGGGGGAGGGAAGGTCATCCCAGGATCTGTGCACCACAGAAGCAATCCTGGGAAATCCAAGAAGGGGTGTGGGGAAGGAGCATTGGCTCCTAAATTAATACAAAGGGTGAATTAATGTACAGGTTACTGCTGTGGACAACTGGAGCTCAATCTCACTCAGGACCTTCTAGAGACTTGCAGAATGGTGTTGTCCCACCCCGGGGACAGGGAATCTGAGTATTCATTTATTTATCCACCAAATCTCATCCATTATTGGTTAAATGCTGTCCCTATTGTCCATAACTGACACCATGATTCTTCAACCTGGTGCTTACAAGGTCCCTTGCCCTGCCTCCCTTTCCTATGTGACCCTGTCATGTCATACTCCACTGAAGCCTTAGACTAAGAAGGACCTGACTTTCTCTCCTGTACATTTGAATCTTCCTGGTCCTTATCCAGCCTTCCAAGGCCTGAGACCATTGAGAAATCTCTCCCTATGCAGAAATACTGAATATTTTTTCCTGGACCCCACTCTAGTTTTGAGGGAACCCAAAATAATAACTTCCATGCTCTTTCTTTGAGGATCCATTGGGCTGGGGGAGGAGTCCCAGTTGTACAAGATACTCCTACGTCTGTGTGGTCAGAGCTGGGACCCATGGGTGGGGTTGGGTCAGGCAATAGGACATGCGTAGGATTCAGGGAAAGCTTTGTGGAGGAAGTCTGAGCTCATTTGTTTGCCTCCTTACCCTAACGCAGTGGTTCTCAACCTTCCTAATGCTGAGATATATTTTCATTGTTACAAAGGGGTCATGACCCACAGGTTAAGAACCACTGCCCTAACACTTCTCAGTTTTGATGCTACAGCCTGCTGCTCCTCTTTTGATCAGCACCCCCTCTCTTAATAATTTCACCCTTTTCCCAACAGGTAACTGTGTATCCTCCCTTCTGCCCCCCACCTCTCTCTGCTCCTCATTCTCCAGTGATAGGGGTGTCTTTCCCAATTGCAAACCTAATCATATCAGTCCCCTGCTGAAAAGTCTCCAATATACAATCTCCACAATTATCTCAAAGATATTCTTTTTTTAAAAAAAATTTGTTGCTGTGGATTCTTTGAGGGTACGAGAAACCAGGTTTCACTGATTGCTTTTGTTAGGTAAGGTCCCTCTTACAATCCTGTCTTGCCCCCAAAAGGTGTGGCACTCACCAAGACCCCACCCTCCTCCCTCCTTCCCTCTCTCTGCTATTCCCTTCCTCACCCCTCCCTCCTTCTTCCTCTTTCTGCTGTCCCCTTCCCCTACCCCCACCTTGTCATTAATTGTCCTAATATAAAAATTCAGTACATGGGAGTCATACTTCTCCATTCTTGTGATGCTTTACTAAGAATAATGTGTTCCAATTCTATCCATGTTAATACAAAGGCTGTAAAGTCTCTATTTTTTTAGTGGCTGAAGAGTATTCCATGGTATACATATACCACAGCTTGTTAATCCATTCCTAGGTCGGTGGGCATGTAGGCTGTTTCCACATTTTGGCAATTGTAAATTGAGCTGCAATAAACAGTCTAGTGCAAGTGTCCTTATGATAAAATGATTTTTTTTTTCCTTCTGGGTAGATGCCCAGTAATGGGATAGCAGGATCAAATGAGAGGTCTAGCTTGAGTTCTTTGAGGGTTCTCCATATTTCCTTCCAAAAAGGTTGTATTAGTTTGCAGTCCCACCAGCAGTGTAAAAGTGTTCCCTTCTCTCCACATCCACACCAGCATCTGCCATTTTGAGATTTTGTGATGTGGGCCATTCTTGCTGGGGTTAGATGGTATCTCAGGGTGGTTTTGATTTGCATTTCTCTAATAATTAGAGATGCTGAGCATTTTTTTATATGTTTGTTAGCCATTCATCTGTCTTCTTTAGAGAAGGTTCTATTCATGTCTCTTGCCCATTGATACATGGGATTGTTGGCTTTTCTCATGTGGATTAATTTGACTTCTCTATAGATCTTAGATATCAAGCTTTTGTCTGATTCAAAATACGCAAATATCCTTTCCCATTGTGTAGGTTGTCTATTTGCTTTGGTTGTTGTCTCCTTACCTGTTGTCTCCTTACTAGCTTTTCAGTTTAATTAAGTCCCATTTGTTTATTTTTGTTGTTGCAATTGCCATGGCAGTCTTCTTCATGAAGTCTTTC